>NC_041386.1:463653635-463795099 GCF_002162155.2 Triticum dicoccoides
GTATGCAATAGCATTGCATTTGAAGAAGTGTAACACTAGAAAAAAAATGATAATCCAAATCCGCGTCTTGAAAGTGTCATCGTAGCATAAGAGTCGTCAAAACCTATCGAGTCAAGACGAAAGGGTAACGAAGAGATGGCACATCAGAGGTATAAAGCATTGCATAAAAAATCATAGCCCACAACAACCGACGGCGAAAGAAGCTCGGGGGCTAAGGCACAATGAAGAAAGAGTCCAGAAAATCCTATAAAAACAACAAGGGCAAGTAGGCCACAAAAGTTGTATAGAAAGGATCAGGACCAGAGAAAGGCTGACGGACAAAGGTATGGTGGACTTGCATGGCATAAGGAACACAAAATATCAACGGATTTGGTGGATACACCAGAAAACAAAGAGAACTAGAAAGAAAAAACACACACGAGACGTAGATGCAGGAGCCATCGTGTTTGCAAAATAAACTGTAGAGAACCTAGTGCAAGTAATACGTCTGCTCACGAGAAGGACCAATGGTAATTAAGAAAACAGCAAACAGCAAACAGAGATGCACGAGTGCTACATGGTTTAGCAGCAGCCAGCGCAGACAAGCATGCAGCAGCAGCAAGCGTAGCAGGAGATAGCAGCAGCCACGCACACGGGCGTGCGGGAGCAGAACAGCACCCGATGCGGCCAAGGGAGCACGCAGCAGCAAGTAGCGCACGTGCGGAGCAGAGGCAACGGCGGCCAAGAGGAGCACACGCGGGCGGCGGGAGACAGCTGCGTGGGACGCACTCGGAGGCGGAACAGCAACGGCCGCAGCCTCGATCTGGAAGGGGCGCCTACGAGGGCCACGATCTGGACGTCATGTGTGATGGGATCTGGACCACGGCCTTGGGAGCATGGATCAGGAACCTTCTGGCCTGGGAAACAGCCGACGGATCGAAGGCAGCATCCTGGAGAAGGGTGGCACGTCATTGTGCGGGACATGCAGCGCCCCGACGGCCACGCGGAGACAACAGCCTGGATGAGCACCAAAGGAGTCGTGGCTGTCCAGCGTGTAGAGGCCCAAGTTGATGCAAAGGAGTTCCACCGGGGTCAAAGGAGACAGCCACACCAGGTCTTGGAGCGGAAGCAGAGGAAATCTTCATCGAGAAGAGGTGGATCTAGAGAGAATTCACCGGATGAGCACAGGAGATGTGCGGATCGTACAGACCGAAAAAAAATCGATCGAAGAGCAGGGATGGGTTGCGGTGTCCGGAGGAGACCTGAACCTAGGCTCTAATACCATGTTATGATGCAACTTATCTCTATTACATAGCCCGTAGGGCATATATATATTACATAAGACTTGAGGTGCAAGGAAAGTAAACATAGTCTAATAAGGACTCCTAGACCAATACTAATTCTTCCTAAGTGTTTAGACAAGTGATGGCTGTTAAGCTTTATGCACTAGCCAATGCAAGGAAAAGTTTGAACTATGGGAGAGGGTCGGACATTACACTCCAACACGTCTATGCTCCTTTGGAGTTATGACATGGGCAGCGGGAGTGGGGGTAGCCGCAATTATTTATTGTGTTTACTGGGTTTTGAACCCTAAACCTCTTGGTTGTAAGTCATGCACCTCACCAGTTCACCCATCAGCTTGAACTAATGGAAAGGGCTAGACAATCCACATATACACTTCAGCACCCCCTCACGTGTGATACAGGAAGTCAACACGTGAATAGACTTAGAGGTATGGTTCAAGAGGCCTATACGTGGACGCAAAGGGGGCAACAACAATTTATCATAATTTGTGAAAGCCAGGACTAGAACTCAAGACCTTGGGCCTTGATACCATGTTAAGCTTCATGCACTAGCCAACGTAACATGAATTGTGAAAGCCAGGACTTGAACTCAAGACCTTAGGCTCTGATACCATGTTAATCTTCATGCACTAGCCACCACAACCAAAGTCTGAACTGATGGAAAGGGTTAGGCAATCCACATATACACTTCAACAATGGCGACACTGACGACTTTTCAATTAAAATAGGACTGCACCAAGGGTCAACTTTTAGTCCTCCTTTTTGCTTTGGTGATGGACGAGGTCACAAGGGATATACAAGGAGATATCCCATGTGGTATGCTCTTTGCGGATGATGTGGTGCTAGTTGACGATAGTCGGACGTGGCTTAATAGAAAGTTAGAGCTATGGAGACAGACTTTGAAATCAAAAGGTTTTAGGCTTAGTAGAACTAAAACTGAGTACATGAGATGCGGTTTCAGTACTACTAGGCACGAGGAGGAGGGGTTAGCCTTGATGTGCAAGTGGTACCTTAGAAGGACACCTTTCGATATTTGGGGTCAATGCTGCAGAAGGATGGTATATCGATGAATATGTGAGCCATCAAATCAAAGTTGGATGGATGAAGTGGAGCCAAGCTTCTAGCATCCTCTGTGACAATAGAGTGCCACAAAAGCTAAAAGGCGGGTTCTATAGGACGACGATTCAACCTGTGATCTTGTATTGCGCATAATGTTGTCCAACTAAAAGGCGACTTGTCCAACAATTAGGTATAGCAGAGATGCACATGTTGAGATGGATAGGTGGTCACACAAGTAAGGATCGGGTCCAGAGTGATGATATACGTGATAGTTGGGGTAGCACCGCTTGAAGAGAAGGTTGTCCGGCGTCGTCCGTGATGGTTTGGGCATATACAACACAAGCCTCCAGAAGTGCATGTGCATAGTGGACGGATAAAGCGTGCTGACGATGTTAAGAGAGGTCGGGGTAGACCAAACTTGACATAGGAGGAGTTCGTTAAGAAGGATTTGAAGGACTGGAATATCATCAAAGAACTAGTCATGGATGGGGGTGCGTGGAAGTTAGCTATCCACGTGCTAGAACCATGACTTGGTTTTGAGATCTTATAGGTTTCAACTCTAGCCTACCCCAGCTTGTTTGGGACTGAAAGGCTTTGTTATTCTTGTATATGTATACTGATTACGTGATCGTCAAATATAGCTGGCAAGAGAAACATAAACGGTGCAGTCAGCCATTTGGACACTGATATGCAAATGATCTTCATGTAGGTCACTATTTGTGAAATGAAATAGGGTTATAGGCGCGGGAAACGGAAGCTGGAAGCCTTTATAATGACTTCAGAGTTTCCTATCACAGAGCACGTATTGTTAGTGCACTGAAGCTTGAGCTAGTAATCCTCTTGGGTTAGTTACACCAAAGCATGTAACTCATACACTGAAACTTGAGCTAGTATCTGAATTACCAAGAAGTTTTCATTGTACTGAAAGATGCATTTTAGCATTTACTGAACATCATTTGATTCAATCTTATTTACCACCAATACGTATAATGAATGAATATTTTTACTCTTAATGTCATTAGGACGGAATCCATCCCCAGTGTGGGATAAGCTGGTATTTAACAAAATAAAAGCTAGGCTGGGTGGACGAGTAAGGGTTATGTCTTCAGGTGCTTCTCCATTGTCGCCAGATGTAATGGAATTCCTCAGAATGTAAGCTAACTTCATTTGCCCTCCCTTAGTGTGGCATGATGAAGAACCTGGCTTTATTAATCATAACACTTTCTTTTATAGATGCTTTGGTGGTGATATTCTTGAAGGCTACGGAATGACGGAAACATCTTGTGTCATTACTTTAATGGATGTTGGTGATATATCAATTGGTCATGTTGGATCTCCCAATCCTGCTTGTGGTAAGCTCCATTTTTCAGGCGCGGAATCAGATATGCTTGGCTATAGTTGTGCTTATACAGATGCTAATTGCCCATGAGGCCAACTTAATGCAATAACAGTACAGAGAAGCCACCCTAAAGTTATGACACACTTGCATGGATTTGATTATTTTGCAATGATGGTCATATTTTGAAAGCTGATGGTTACTACAAAAATAGTTGCATCAAAGAAACTTATACCATATAATCATTATTTTATATTTTGTGTTTGGCATTTGTTTTGGAGTTACTTTTAAGTTCTTCAATTTGTTTGATTCTGCATGCTGATTGGATTGAATTAAATTAGTCTAATTGTTGTGAAAGATATCAAATATTCTTACTCATGTAACAAATGAAGCCGTGTTCCATTTGTTTCGTAATATTTGCACAGCTCACTCACATGCTTTCATAATGTAAACCCTGTTTTCATTTTCAGAGGTTAAACTTGTGGATGTCCCTGAAATGAACTACACATCTGAGGATCAACCATACCCTCGTGGAGAAATATGTGCCCGGGGACCTATAATATTCCAGGGTTACTATAAAGATGAAGTTCAAACGTAACTTGATATCCTACTTCTGTTTACCTTTTGTTAAGTAAGATTCCATAAATGGCTCATATAATTTGTCAAGTGATATACGGATGTGTTTTGTAACATGCAGCAGAGAGGTCATTGATGAGGATGGTTGGTTGCATACTGGGGACATAGGTTTGTGGCTGCCTGGAGGGCGCCTAAAGATTATAGACAGGTAGAACTGAAAGACACTCCATATTTCCATGAGGCTTTTATTTTACTTTGAGTGCTGTATGTATTGCATCTTATCTGTCTGTTGTTTATATACTCTCCGCATGTCTTTCCCCTGGACTCTGTTTAGTCTGGCTTCTCTTCCTAAATTACTATTTTTTATATCTCCGTACCTCAAGGAAAAAGAACATTTTCAAGTTAGCTCAAGGAGAATACATAGCTCCGGAGAAGATCGAGAATGTTTATGCCAAGTGCAAGTTCATTGCCCAGTGCTTTGTATATGGTAATATCATGGTTTTCTATTTGCTGTAACTATTAATGTTGGTCATGCATATTTTGAATATGTTGGTCTGGATGCAGGCGATAGCTTTAATTCTTGCCTAGTTGCCGTTGTAGCAGTTGAGCCAGAGGTGTTGAAGAGTTGGGCTGCATTAGAAGGAATCCAGGTAATATTCGTTGATTGTTGCATACATGCATCACCTTCTCCTAATCTCTTAAGAACACATAATCAGAGTAACTCTAACTAGAAAATACCGATTATTTGGAAGTGTAAACCATCAATTTTTTTTCCTTGTATGTTCGGATTATGTATACTTTTTTCTTTCGTGGGTCCATATTATGAATACTGAAACAGTGATTTATGTATAATTACGAAAATAGAGATCCTATTTCCAAAACCAGAGCTATAAATGAGACTCTAGATATTTGTGTTGCATGTTTATGCTCTATGTATTATGAGAATACAACAGTTTTTATGATTACCACAGTTTAAATTACTGTGAGCTGTTTGGCAACCACACAAAACTGCAATATTAATACAGCAGTATTCCCTAAACCACGGTATTTTCTCTGCATAAAAAAACAACCCTGGGCCTCTTTTTTTAAAACAGAGCATGTGAAAAGAACGAGCCCATCCTTGGCCGCGGCCGCCGCCCTGTCGTTTGTGGAGGCTGTCTTGTTCACCGGCCATGAACAAATCAAAAAGGTTCCTCCCGCTGCTTCCTCCGATTTTCCCGGAAGTCGTGTCCGTCCAATCCGTTTTTCGCTCTGCATGATGGGCCTGGCCGGGATGACCAAGCCGCTCTCGTCCATGCGCCGCTCCACTTTGCGTGGTGCGCCGCCGGCATAGCCGTGTTGCGGAGTGTCAGGTCGTTGCTCCGCGCCAGTACGTTGTACTAGTTCGATTGCATCCTTGGTGAGTGTAACATGCATCGAGCTTGTCCATCCGTTCAATTAGTCCGTGGTCGTACTAGTTTGTGCATGCTGGTGCTTTGTGCATGGCTGTTAATCAGCTTGCAACTCTAGCTAGCTAGCAATGCGAGCGTTTGCAACTGCTTCAAACGGCGAGATAGTTAATTTTCGTTGGCGCATATAAGCTCTTGCCAAACAGGTCCACAGTATTCCCAATACTTCAAAATACTTTGTTATATCAAAACTGTGGTTTTCTGTACCTACAGATTAAATTACTGTAGTTTTCAATACTTTGGTTTTTATAATACTCCCTCCGTTCCTAAATATTTGTCTTTCTAGACATTTCAAATGACTACTACATACGGATGTATGTAGACATATTTTAGAGTGTAGATTCACTCATTTTGCTCCGTATGTAGTCACTTGTTGAAATGCCTAGAAAGACAAGTATTTAGGAACGGAGGGAGTAGTTTGCTATCAAACACAGCCTAATTTGTCCTTGCTAACCTGTAGTATGAGGATTTAAGACAGCTCTGTTCTGATCCTAGAGCAAGAGCTGCTGTGCTGGCTGACATGGATTCTATTGGGAAGGAAGCACAGGTCCCTCTCTTAACTGTTGCTGCACACTCTCCATAACTAACATTCTCTATTCTGGACGTGATCGAATGATTCCTGATGATATTTCTGTACTTATTGTTGTATCAGCTAAGAGGTTTTGAGTTTGTCAAAGCTGTTACTCTTGTTGCTGAACCATTCACACTAGAAAATGGCCTCCTCACCCCAACATTCAAGGTAGGCCCATCAATTCTGTTTAAGTGGATTGAAATGCAGGAATGCTGACACTTCATTTCCATACTTTTGTAGGTCAAAAGACCGCAAGCAAAGGCGTATTTTGCAAAAGAAATCACAGATATGTATGCACAATTGCTTGATGCAGAGTCAGCCAAGCCCAAGTTGTAATTACACAAGTAATGGTCAAAATAAGCAGTCAATCAAGGTAGGAGATTAAGCTTTACAATTGTTCAGTTCATAGCATGAAATAAGTGGATGTCTTGTACTGACGCGGCAAGCAATGTGATGATGATTCTTGAACCTGTTCCTCCCATGTGCAGGAACCAAAACTAATCTTTCCAATCAACAACAGCCTGGGCAAGTGCTTGGTGCAGTTAATTTGATTACCGTGGTCAAGTATAACTGGATGAGCCCAGCATATGCATCTTCTTAACTTCTTTTCCCTTTTTTACAATATACACTCATGTAATCCTGCCGTTGTAAAGATATATAGAATAACATATTGGTGCCCTAATTTTGATCTGCTGTATGTGCAATATATTACAAGAAAAGCCAAGTGTACGCAAAATCAGGAATTAAGCTGCTGTGCGTGGTAATATATGATAACCACATGACGTCTTGATATTTTTAGTTAGAATAATCCAGAACATGTAACCTATGATAGTGTCAAAAAACGTTTTACATTTTAGGACGGAGGGAGTAAAAGAGAAACTTGAAGTTTAGTGAAAGTACCTTTCTACATCGGAGCTCAAATGCTCTTGGTGTGAACAGTAAAATCAAAAATAGGAAAAAGTTTTAAAAAAATTCTGATTTTTTTGGCATCTTTAACTTGTTGTGCATGCAAAATTTCATCAAGAAATCACATTGATGGAAAGTCATGAAAAAAAAGAAACAAAATCAGAGCGCCAAAACGCGTTTGAAAGTAACATTTTGAAAGCATCGATTTTGTTTTTTTACCATGCCTTCCACCAATGTAATTTTGTGATGAAATTTTGTATGCACATCAAATATTTCTTAAAGTATGCCAAAAAAATCCAGAATTATTTGCATTTGTTTTCTATTTTTTTTATTTCACTGTTCATACCAGGAGCATTTTGTGCCTGGTGTAGAAACTTCATATCCGAAGTTTAGGCATTACTCCTATAAACTATGTTGGGAGTACCCGCCTCAGGGGACCCTCGCCGCCTGAGAGTGCCCTTCGCACCTTCTGTTTTGTCTGAGCCTCATGCAGTTAGCTCCTTGCGCGCTCATTGTTGTCCGATCTATGAGGCTGTCATGCACTTGTCTAGTTTTTCTAAAGGGACCATGACGCATGAGCCACAGGTGAGCTCGGGTCCACCTTCCTGCAGGGCTTTGCGTCGCGCACGCTGCGATGTCACACGTGTCGAGCGAGGTTGGGTCTACTTGTCAGCATTGTTGCCCCCTGCCGAGTTATTTCGCTCACGCCAGCTAGGCATGCGCGTGCACCCTGCTTGGCGTGTGATAGTCGGGTGGTTGAAGAGTTCCATCCAGTCAGGGGGCGCGACGGCAAGTTGACCGGCCATGAGGGTCGTCTGACCAGTGGTTGGCAAGGCTACTGGCCATAAAGGCCATCCGGCTAGGGGTTGCGTCGACAAGAGGTTGGCAGACTAGCGCCCGACCACATCCAAATGCGGTCTCGAGGGTTGTTTGGTCTTTTTCTTAAGGTGGTTGTTTTTTTCTATAAGTTCGCTATTTTATGCCGCATGTCGGACACCACACACATTGGCCTCCCTCCTTGCAGCTCTTCGCTTTGGAGTGCTCTCTGCTCGTTTCCGTCGACGACGGTCGAACACGTCACCGGCCTCTCCCTTCTCACACAGATGTGATGTCTCCTTGTTCTCCGTCCTCAATAAGCTTGTAGTTCGTCCCCGGTCCGCATTCCGTTTCTGTTTTGGTGGCTAGCTCCCTTGCTCCATTGTCCGCGCTCGTGTTTTCTTTGACGTCTTTTTTCTTTCATCGTGGCGCCGCAAGACACACCGTTTCCTCTCTTTTTTTGTCATTTCGGCAGCGAGTTTTCGACGACCACGATGTTTTAGGCCCGCGGCGATAAACATATGGTGAAAGTTGGTCCGCGCTAGCTTGTAAAGGTGCGATCTTCGCGGCTGCTAACAGGGCCATTATTGCCCTTTTGTCATGGCTGGGTTAGGGCCTGACAAACATAGCACGGTGGTGCCGGTACTGTTGTGTCACGTCCCATCATCTGTTGTCTATGTTGCATTGCATGTAGGTGTATGTTTCAGCAGGTGCCTTGGTTGTTAAGCCACTAGGAATTTGATTTGCCAAAACTGCGTGTGACTAGAGGCGTTGCAGTCTTCGAGTATGTGGGATGTGCCCAACGTTCACCAGGTTGGTTTCCGGCGCATGCATAGAAAAAGGCACGTTGTTGGGGTATCTGGTTGGTGTAGACGAGGTGCTGAGAGCCATGAAGATTGGTATCCATTCCATTGTCCCGGTAGGGGCCATAACATTGTATCGTGGCCAGCCCAGCTACACATGCATGGTCTTGATGATTGAGGGAGTTCTGGACTAAGGGGTCTTGGGCGTCCAGCCTGTTAGTCATGGGCCAGACTGATGGGCTGTGAAAATACGAAGACCGAAGACTGCACCCGTGTCCGGATGAGACTCTCTTTGGCGTGGAAGACAAGCTTGGCGACCGGATATGTAGATTCCTTCTTTGTAACCGACCTTGTGTAACCCTAGATCCTCTCGATGCTTATATAAACCGGAGGACTTAGTCCGGAGGGGGAGATATTCATTACCATAGCCATACAAGGTAGACCTCTAGGGTTTAGCCATTACGATCTCGAGGTAGATCAACTCTTGTAATACTCGTATTTATCAATATCAATCAAGCAGGACGTAGGGTATTACCTCCATAGAGAGGGCCCGGACCTGGGTAAACATCGTGTCCCCTGTCTCCTGTTACCATCGACCTTAGACGCACAGTTCGGGACCCCCTACCCGAGATTCGCCGGTTTTGACACCGACATTGGTGCTTTCATTGAGAGTTCCACCGTGCTGTCGCTAAAAGGTTTGATGGCCCCTTCAATCGTCAATAATGACGCTGTCCAAGGAGAAGCCTTCCTCCCCGGACAAATCTTTGTGTTCGGCGGCTTCGCACTGCGGGCCTATTCGTTTGGCCATCTGGAGCAGATCGAAAGCTACGCCCCTGGCCATCAGGTCAGATTTGGGAGCTTGAACTACGTTGCGGACATCAGTGGAGACTTGATCTTCGCCGGATTCGAGACCACGGCTGCCACTCCAGGTCACCCCGAGAGACATGACCTAAATCTGTCATCGGACTGCATCCAGGAGATAGCTCCCGTAACCGCTCTGGCCTTAGATCCGGAGCAGACTGCTCCATCCAAGGACGGGAAGCTCAATCCCGCCACGAAGGCCACAGATTTCCCGGCGTTGGAGCCGCACATAGACTTGATCTCGCACGATACCTGTGCCACCGGAACTCCGGACTCGTCTCCGACCGTAAGTTCCGAACCATGTGAGCCCGCGGACGCCGAACTTGATCGTTTATCGATCTTCGAATTCAGCGCCGCAGATATCTTCCAGCACTCGCCTTTGGGCGACATGCTAAACTCATTAAAAAACCTGCCCTTGACGGAGGGCTCGCAGCCGAACTATATCCGGTTCGAACTAGAAACTGATGATAGGGAATTTCGCTCCCCACCCGCCACCCACTTTATAGCCACTGTCGAAGACTTAACCGACATGCTCGATTACGACTCCGATGACATCGGCGGTATGGATGACGATGCCAGAGAAGAAGAGGCCCAGGACCCGCCGTTCACTGGACGCTGGACGGCCACTTCCTCGTACGATGTGTACATGGTGGATGCACCAAAGGAGAATAGCGGTGATGACAAAGAAGACCCAGTTGAGGATAAACCTCCTGAGATACAATCGAAACACCGGCGTCGGCGACGCCGCTCTAAGTCACACCGCAGTAAAGATATCAACACCAACACAGGAGAAGATAACACTCCGAAAGGTGCCGAAGACAACGAAGACCCCGTTGGCGCAGCTACTGAACGGTATGAACGGGAAGATGGGCAGGTTAGCCCTGGTAGACAGGCCACACACAAGGACTTGGAGGACAATAATTATCTTCCGCTCTTCGAAGATGAGGCGAGCCTCGACACCGAGGATTTCACCGTGCCTGAGGAACCTCTTGAGCAGGAGCGCTTCAAGCGCCAGCTAATAGCCACTACAAGGAGCCTGAAAAAGAAGCAGTAGCAGCTTCAAGCTGACCAAGATCTGCTCAACGCTAAATGGACCGACGTCCTAGCAGCCAAAGAATACGGCCTCAAGCGCCCGGCCGAAAGCTACCCGAAACACAAATTACTACATCAGTTCGACGATGAGGCGTCGGGACACATACCACCATCACGCAATGCGGCTGACCGACCACCATGTGGACGGGACAAAGCGGCAACTCAAGCCGAACACCAGCCCGCCCCGCCTCATCGCAAAGGCAGAGGTAAATTAGCCCACGACCATACATATGACCTCCGGCAAAATCTGAACAATAAAGCAGGACATACCAGATCAATCTACGGATCGCGAGGACGTGCCTCGACACGTGACGACGACCACCTATTCGGACGTGACAAACCTAGTCATGCGCGGGCTGAAAACCGCAGACGGACTCCATCAGAGCTACGTCGTGATACAACCCGATATAGAGGAGCCGCACACCCTCATTGCTTCACTGATGAGGTCCTGGATCATGAATTCCCAGAAGGTTTCAAACCCGTGAATATAGAATCATACGATGGAACCACGAATCCCGCTGTCAGTGTCAAAACCGGCGGATCTCGGGTAGGGGGTCCTGAACTGTGCGTCTAAGGCGGATGGTAACAGGAGGCAGGGGACACGATGTTTTACCCAGGTTCGGGCCCTCTTGATGGAGGTAAAACCCTACGTCCTGCTTGATTATTCTTGATAATATGAGTAGTACAAGAGTTGATCAACCACGAGATCGGAGAGGCTAAACCCTAGAAGCTAGCCTATGGTATGATTGTCTGTTGTCCTACGGACTAAAACGCTCCGGTTTATATAGACACCGGAGGGGGCTAGGGTTACACAAGGTCGGTTACAAAGGAGGAGATATACATATCCGTATTGCCTAGCTTGCCTTCCACGCCAAGTAGAGTCCCATCCGGACACGGGACGAAGTCTTCAATCTTATGTCTTCATAGTCCAACAGTCCAGCCAAAGGATATAGTCCGGCTGTCCGGAGACCCCCTAATCTAGGACTCCCTCAGTAGCCCCTGAACCAGGCTTCAATGACGATGAGTCCGACACACAGTGTTGTCTTCGGCATTGCAAGGCGGGTTCCTCCTCCGAATACACCACAAAAGAGTTTGAATACAAGGATAGTGTCCGACCCTGCAAAATAAGTTCCACATACCACCGTAGAGAGAATAATATTTCCACAAATCCAATCTGCTGACACGTTTTGGCAGCATGACATCATGCCATGGTCCGGTAATTATTCGAACCGTTTTTCTTTAACCAGCCCCGCACATAATGCGAGACAGTTTCTTGACATGTTGAAAGTGCAACTATCCCTAGGTGGTTTTGGTAATTCCTAACAACATATAGCTCATTGAGCTAATGCTATTCCAAGATTAATATTTCAGGAAAAGCTCAATGAATGGCATTGCATGGATGAGGAATGTGGACCCCTCAAAATACTAAGGACAAAAAGATTGGCTCAAGCTCAAAGCTCAAGACTCTACACTTTATATTTTTGTGATCCAAGATCACATTGAGTCTATAGGAAAAGCCAATACTATCAAGGAGGGATGAGGTGTTGTTTAATGAGGTTCTTGCTTCATAGTGCTTAGTGATATGCTCCAAAACCCTCAACTACCTTTGCACATCCACATATGACCTAAACCAAAAGTCAAACTCGGTCCCACCGATTCTTTATATCCGGCGCCACCGAGTTTCAAATGTCATAGCCACTGCCACAAACCCTAGGCAAATCGGTCTCACCGATAGGGATTTCGGTCACACCGAGATGGGGTTGTAACCTCTCTGTTTCCCTTCGTAACGTTTCGGTCCTACCGAGATGAGCGATCGGTCCCACCAAGATTGCAATGTAAACTCTCTGTTTCTCTTTCATAACATTTCGGTCCCACCGAAATGAGCGATCGGTCACACAGAGTTTACCTTATCAACTCTTTGGTTAGCTTATTACCAAAATTGGTCCCACCGAGTTTGTGTAATCGGTCACACCGAGATTACGTTATGCCCTAACCCTAACCATATCGGTCCTACCGAGTTGCATCTCAGTCCCACCGAAAATCCTAACGGTCACTAGGTTTGCTGAATCGGTCTAACCAAGTTTCTCCATTTGGTCTCACCAAGATTGGTAAATTATGTGTAACGGTTAGTTTTTGTGTGGAGACTATATATACCCCTCCACCCACTCTTCATTCGTGGAGAGAGCCATCAGAACATACCTACACTTCCAACCTATATTTTCTGAGAGAGAACCACCTACACTTGTGTTGAGACCAAGATATTCCTTTCCTACCATATGAATCTTGATCTCTAGCCTTCCCAAGTTGCTTTCCACTCAAATCATCTTTCCACCAAATCCATATCCTGTGAGAGAGAGTTGAGTGTTGGGGAGACTATCATTTGAAGCACAAGAGCAAGGAGTTCATCATCAACACACCATTTGTTACTTCTTGGAGAGTGGTGTCTCCTAGATTGGCTAGGTGTCACTTGGGAGCCTCCGACAAATATTGTGGAGTTGAACCAAGGAGTTTGTAAGGGCAAGGAGATCGCCTACTTCGTGAAGATCTACCACTAGTGAGGCAAGTCCTTCGTGGGCGATGGCCGTGATGGGATAGACAAGGTTGCTTCTTCGTGGACCCTTTGTGGGTGGAGCCCTCCGTGGACTCGCGCAACCGTTACCCTCCGTGGGTTGAAATCTCCATCAACGTGGATGTACGATAGCACCACCTATCGGAACCACGACAAAAACATCCGTGTCTCCAATTGCGTTTGAATTCTCCAAACCCTTCCCTTTACATTCTTGCAAGTTGCATGCTTTATTTTCCGCTGCTCATATACTCTTTGCATGCTTGCTTGAATTGTGTTATGATTGCTTAACTTGTGCTAAGATAGCTAAAATCTGCCAAAGACTAAAATTGGGAAAAGGGTAGATTTTTATTTGGTCAAGTAGTCTAATCACCCCCTCTAGACATACTTTCGATCCTACAAGTGGTATCAGAGCTTTGGTCTCCATTTGCTTTGATTTCCATAGCTTTTGGTGGTCATAGACTTGGTTTCACAACCTAGGAGAGTATGGCGTCTAGCGAGGGAAATTATCACCGTAGAGGTCCTTACTTTGATGGTACTAATTTTGCTAGTTGGAAGCATAAGATGAAAATGCATATTCTTGGACATAACCCCGCCGTTTGGGCTATTGTGTGTGTTGGCTTGCAAGGTGAATTCTTTGATGGGAGAGAACCGAATCGTGAAGCTACCGCAGATGAGTTAAAGATGCTACAGTACAATGCTCAATCTTGTGATATCCTCTTCAATGGATTGTGCCCCGAAGAATTCAACAAAATCAGCCGTCTTGAGAATGCAAAGGAAATTTGGGATACTTTGATTGAGATGCATGAAGGTACCGTCTCCGTCAAGGAATCCAAGTTGGATGTGCTTCAAATTCAACTTGACAAGTTCAAAATGAAGGATGGTGAAGGTGTCGCTGAAATGTAGGCTTGCTCTTATCACAAATGAGATTGTCGGCTTAGGAAGTGAAGAGATGACCAACAAATTCATCATCAAGAAGATCCTAAGAGCCTTGGATGGAAAATACGATACCGTATGCACATTGATCCAAATGATGCCAAATTACAAAGATCTCAAGCCAACGGAAGTCATTGGAAGAATTGTTGCTCATGAGATGTCACTCAAGGATAAGGAGGAGCTCCATAACAAGTCAAGTGGTGCTTACAAAGCCTCATGTGAAGCTCCCACATCATCGAGTGAGAAACAAACCTTCAATGAAGAATTGAGCCTAATGGTGAAGAACTTCAACAAGTTCTACAAGAGTAGAAGCAAGGAAAGAAGTTCCAAGTCAAGGTCCTACAATGACAAAAGATCTTCTAGTCGAGAGCGAAACTGCTACAATTGTGGAAGACCCGGACACTACTCCAATGAGTGTACGGCACCCCACAAGAGAAGAGAAGATTCTCCCAAAAGAAGAAGTGGAAGAGAAGAATCACCATCAAGGGAGAGAAGGAGTAGGGATGATCAATATGAACGAAGACACCCTCGGAGAAGCAAGGATTCAGAAAGGAAGGACAAGTCATCAAGGAGCTACACAAAACGAAGACATCAAGCTCATGTTGGTGAATGGGTATCCGGCTCCGACTCTGACAATGACTCCGAGAGAAGCTATCACTCCGACTCCGAATATACTCAAGATGAAGGTGTTGCCAGACTAGCACTTGTGTCAACCAACTCCTACGACATATTTGATTCACCAAATGAAGGAATTGGAAGATGCTTCATGGCTAAAGGTCCAAAGGTATCACACCCCAAATATGTTGATTTCAATAGTGATGAAGATGACTTGTTAGGTGATGATGAGTTACTTGTTGACAACTATAGTGATGAATACTATAATGAAACGAATGACAATGATAAGGAGAAGATTGAGTCTCTAACTAAAGAACTAAACACTCTTAAGTTAGCTCATGAAACTATCTTAGGAGATCATCGAGAACTTTTAAGGACTCATGAGAAATTACGTTTTGAAAAGCTCAATCTTGAGCAAGAGCATGTGTTCTTAAAGGCAATCAATGATGATCTTCGCAAGGAAAGTTCTTCTTACATTGCTAAGCGTTTACTCTTATCCACTTACATGCCTCAAGTCAAGTCTAGTAACAAGAACAAGAAAGATTCTTCCTCTAGTAGTAACAATAATCATGCTAAATCCAATGTTGTTGCTTCTAGTAGTTCTCTTGATTCCACTAATGATTCTCTTAGCCAAGTTACACTTGAGCAAGAAAATAGCTTATTGAAGGGAATTATAGATAAAGGTGTTTACAAGAGCCTTGCCGGGAGCAAGCAATTCGAGGAAATTGTACGCAAGCAAGGAAGGCACCGGAAGAATCAAGGTATTGGTTTTGAACGAAGGTTCAATGCCAATGGAGTTGAATGGGAAGAAGATCAATACCCCAAGACAAAGTTTGTTCCTCAACAAGAGAAGTATGATCCTACTTCATCCAAAGGAACACAAGCTCAAGATGATCTTCCACCACAAGACCACAAGCAAAAAGGCAAGGACAAGCTTCAAGAGGAAATTGATGCATTTGAAGAAGCTCCTAAGGCCTTGGTCAAGTGGGTTCCCAAGACTACATCAAGTTCCACTTCATCAAGTACAACTACAACTCCGAGGATTCCCATCAAGATGGTGTGGATCCCGAAGAAGAAGAACTAGAGAGTTCTTGAGGGTGACTCCGCCAATATACTTCACTCTTATCATTTTGGCAAGAACAAGTGCAATCAACTTCCACATCTTGCACTAGTTCAAGGAGTCACAAACCCTCTTATTGGTAAGACAAGGGACAAGGTAACCTAAAGCTTTCATAGACATCATCTTGTGTGCGCATCACTCTATGTCTATGGATATCCTTGTTTGTTCCTTGTGGGACTAATCCGTGTAGGTATTGAAAGTGCAACTCACTCCAAAGGATAGCTCCAAATGATCTACAATAACATAGAGCATCCACATCTTCAACACCTACATGAAGTCATCATCGACAAAAACCAAGGTTAGTTCATCCCTCTTAGGGGGATCTCACATCTAGGGGGAGCTTTACTCTAACAATTGAGTTAAAGCAACTCTAATGGTGTGAACACAACAACACTTTATGTAAAAGTGGTAACCCCACTTGTGCTTAAACGATGAGTATGACCTATGATCAAATGTTCTCATTTGACTCCTAAGTCAATATACTCATATATAGATGACCTAGTCATCGCCAATTGCTTGATAGATGCTAGAATTGTTTGTGCATGCTTTGCCACATATTTCATTTGCCGTTTTATTGTGTGAGCATGTTTGTTGCATAATTTACTCATTCGAGGACATCCACTTGTTGTTTTGATCGATTGGTTTCCTTTTCTTTTGGCCAAGTGGATGGACAAGAATGCCTAAGAACCTTCTCTAGATATCTATGCTTTTCTCGTCTCAAACTCTATTCATGCTGCATCACAAAATTTGATCAAGTCAGATTCGGATCACTCTGTGTGAGGAGCACTCGGAGTCCCTGATTTGTCATAGACTTAAACTTCCAAAACTTCTTTGTGCGTTTCGGTCTGACCGATTCACCCATTTCGGTCATACCGAGATCACTAAGTCGATCTAGGTTTTCAACCTCAGTGCAACCGATTCGAACTTTTCAGTCACACCGAGTTTCAGTAACTGCTTGCAGTTATGAATCTCGGTGCCACCGAGTTGTTCCACTCGGTCACACCGACAGGGTCGGGCTATATATACCCACGGGTCAAAATTTGGAAAACTTTCTGAACCTCGTCGACCCGTGCTTAGCCCGCTCTGCCTCCAGGGTCTCCGGATCGTCTTCCTCGTCGCCAGCCGCCTCCTGCCGCTGGTCTCCGCCGCCGTCAACGGGAATCAACCCCGCCGTTGCCGTCGTAGCGAGTTCATCACTGAACTAGGGTATGAACTCGATCACTGTGCTGTTCTATCTCTGATTCCCCAGCACATTGCTTTGCCATGTATCTTGCCACGATTGAGATCATTCTATCCAGTCAAAACACTCCGTAGTTTAGTCATGAATTAAGAATTTAGGGTTAGGATTCCACCGAAACCATCTCGGACCCACCGAGTTGTGGAACTCGGTAACACCGATTCGGCTCAGGCCATTGCACATGTGATTCTCGGTCTGACTGAGAATTGCAAATCGGTGTGACCGAGTTCAGGACTTTGTGAAACCCTAGCAGTCTCGGCGCCACCAAACTGTGACCCGGTCTGACCGAGTTCACTAGTTTAGGTTCCAAAAGCTGCTTCGGTATCACCGAGTTTACAAATCGGTTGATCCGAAATGCTTTCTATGGAAAACTAAAACTAAGTTTTTGATTCATTCTTTTGCAAAAACCTCTGCATTTTGTGATGCTTATCCACTCTATCTCATCTATATCTATTCACAGGGTCTGCTGTCAGTGTTTGCATTATGTCTGATTAGAGTGACAGCCAGAACAGGTCAGAGGAGCAGGTTAACATGAGTGAGGGAACTAGTCCCTCTAGCAGCTCAGATGATGGCAGCAGGAGCACCCCAAGAAACTTACCCAAAGCTGCCACCAGGGCCAGCAAGAAAAGAACTTCAGAGTCAGAGGATGAGGACTATGTGGCTGAGGAAGAAGAAACCACCTCAAAGAGAAAAGTCCTGAAGAAGGAATATGGCACAGCTGCTGCCACCAAGCCAGGCATGAAGCAAAAGGTTCCTGCCAAGAGAGCTCCAATGTCTAAGGCCAGAGCATCCACTCAAGAGACTTTGGGAGATGCACCCAAAGAGCAGGTTGTGGCAGAGAAGAATAGGAAAGAGAGGGTCAAGAAGACCACTGTCAGAGTGCTTAGGAGATCCTCAATCATGAGAGATTCTAAAGAGGAAGAGGAAGAAGATGCTGCACCGGCACCCAAAGCTCAGAAGCTTATGGGTGATGCCATCAGGGCAGGGGCTGTTCCATCTAAGCCTAAGACTGCTCCAAAGGCTGCAGCTCCAGCTCCAAAGGCAAAACTGAAGAGGAGCACCAGGAACATCCCTGCTGAGGAGAAGAACAAGGCCCCAGTGCCTGAAGCTGAAATGGAAGAAGAAGATGATGAGTCACATGTCTTGAGGAAGCTGAAGCCAAAAATCCCAGATCACAATGATACTCATCCAATTGCTAAGAACATGAAGATCAGGAGGACTCAGGTCTGAGGCTATGGAGAGAGTCTGATCCATATGCCACCAGGAGAAGGACTGTTGTGGACTACAGGTTCCATACAAAGGAACAACAGGACTTCTATGAGACAGTGTTTCTTGACAAGAAGCCCATAGTGTGTGACATGAGATGGGTCGACTGGGACTACATCATGGAGAATGAGGATCACTATCCAGGTGTACTTGACAGTTTCAAGGCTTGTGGAGTTGATGAGTTTGTGGCTCGGAAGCTCACAAAATGGAATGATGAGCTCATCATGCAGTTCTGCTCCACAGCTCATTTCTACCCCGATGGAAGGCTTGTCTGGATGTCTGAAGGTATGAGGTACCAGTCCACGGTTGCTGAATGGGCGAAGTTGATCAATGCCCCAAAAGAGAGTGAAGACGACTTGGATGTCTATGCCAACAAGAAGAAGGATCACAACACCATGGCACACATGTACAAGGAGATCCCAGATGCTACTCTTGAGACACATAAGTTTGGATCTGTACATTACCTTCTGTCAGGCTTGCCAACCATCAACTGGATCCTCAGGCACACTCTCTTGCCAAAGTCAGATGATCACAAGATGATCAGAGGCCACGCAATAAACTTGCTTCATATCTTTGATGTCCCACAGAAGTTCAAAGTCATGAGCCTTATAGTTGAAACTATCAAGAGGACAGCTGCAGATCAGAAGAGGAGTTGTGGATATGCCCCACAGATCCAAGAGCTGATCAACTCCAAGATGGGCACTGGTACATATCTGCTGGACAAGGAGCACATGCCTATCTATCCAGACTTTGAGGACAACACTGTAGTGATGGATGAAGATGAACCATCTTCTGTGCACGCACAAGCCAAGAAGGAGAAGGCAAAGGCTGAGAAAGCTGCAAGGATGCCAACTACTGAAGAAGCATCTCAGTATCTCCTGAAGAGCAAGCAAGATCAGCTTGGCTACCTGATTGCATCCACTCTGAGGATTGAGAAGGGACTGGCCACCCTGACTCAAAACCAGGAGAGCTTGGAAAGAATCGTGGAGCAAAAGTTCTATGACTTGGATGTGAAGGTAACTGAGATCCAGTCTGTTGTGGAGCAACTTCAAGATGATATGCAGGAGAGGAAGGGCAAGACAACCACTGATACATTTGCCAGAGTGCCTAGAGCTCAGAGGTCTACTGCAGTGCCTGTTCCAGACACCAGAGCCACTTCAGCTGCACCAGCTACATCTTCAGTGCCACCAGCTCCAGCACCTACTCCATCAGCTCCATCTACTTCGACTAAAGTCTTCGTTCTTGGAGTTATCCGGACACCACCACCTGAAGACCAAGCCTGAGAGACGATTTAGTGCTATGCATTTTCTAGGAACTTTTTTGTAACTTGTTGCCAAAGGGGGAGAAAAATGTATAGATCATAGGCTTCGAGAGAGAGCGTTGCTTTTTATTCTCTCTTGCTTTGGTGGTTGAACTTTATTTGATTTGCTTGTTTGAGATACCTTTTGTCTATGCAATACTTGGATGATCATGTGTTTGATCATATGCTACCTTAATGCTTGTTGGATGACATTATCATTTAATCCCTATATGATCATTCACTTTGCTTGGTGATGAGTGCATGTATTCAATTTTTATTATTTTGAGCACTCCACCAAGATGTATGTGACATGGAAGAGTAACCCATGAGCCTAATTCTCTGTGCATTTGCAGTCCAAAGCAAATCATAAACTATGAACAAATTTAGGGGGAG
Organism: Triticum dicoccoides; assembly: GCF_002162155.2. Taxonomy (NCBI): domain Eukaryota; kingdom Viridiplantae; phylum Streptophyta; class Magnoliopsida; order Poales; family Poaceae; genus Triticum; species Triticum dicoccoides. The sequence goes on from NC_041386.1 coordinate 463,673,820, forward strand.
CTCTTTCTTTTCACATACTTCTCAAAGCGACAATGTTTTTCACTCTTATTATCATTTGTCCAAGCTTTGATATATATGTTGTCATCAATTACCAAAAAGGGGGAGATTGAAAGTGCTACTATCCCTAGGTGGTTTTGGTAATTCCTAACAACATATAGCTCATTGAGCTAATGCTATTCCAAGATTAATATTTCAGGAAAAGCTCAATGAATGGCATGGCATGGATGAGGAATGTGGACCCCTCAAAATACTAAGGACAAAAAGATTGGCTCAAGCTCAAAGCGCAAGACTCTACACTTTATATTTTAGTGATCCAAGATCATATTGAGTCTATAGGAAAAGCCAATACTATCAAGGAGGGATGAGGTGTTGTTTAATGAGGTTCTTTCTTCATAGTGCTTAGTGATATGCTCCAAAACCCTCAACTACCTTCCCACATCCACATATGACCTAAACCAAAAGTCATACTCGGCCCCACCGATTCTTTCTATCCGGCGCCACCGAGTTTCAAATGTCATAGACACTGCCACAAACCCTAGGCAAATCGGTCTCACCGATAAGGATTTCGGTCACACCGAGATGGGGTTGTAATCTCTTTGTTTCCCTTCGTAACGTTTCGGTCCTACCGAGATGAGCGATCGGTCCCACCAAGATTGCAATGTAAACTCTCTATTTCTCTTTCGTGACATTTCGGTCCCACCGAAATGAGCGATTGGTCACACCGAGTTTACCCGACCAACTCTCTGGTTAGCTTATTACCAAAATCGGTCCCACCGACTTTGTGTAATCGGTCACACTAAGATTACGTAATGCCCTAACCCTAACCATATCGGTCCTACCAATTTGCATCTCAGTCCCACCGAAAATCCTAATGGTCACTAGGTTTGCTGAATCAGTCTGACCGAGTTTCTCCATTCGGTCTCTCTGAGATTGGTAAATTACGTGTAACGGTTAGTTTTTGTGTGGAGGCTATATATACCCCTCCACCCACTCTTCATTCATGGAGAGAGCCATCAGAACATACCTACACTTCCAACCTATATTTTCTGAGAGAGAACCACCTACACTTGTGTTGAGACCAAGATATTCCATTCCTACCATATGAATCTTGATCTCTAGCCTTCCCAAGTTGCTTTCCACTCAAATCATCTTTCCACCAAATCCATATCCTGTGAGAGAGAGTTGAGTGTTGGGGAGACTATCATTTGAAGCACAAGAGCAAGGAGTTCATCATCAACACACCATTTGTTACTTCTTGGAGAGTGGTGTCTCCTAGATTGGCTAGGTGTCACTTGGGAGCCTCCGACAAAGATTGTGGAGTTGAACCAAGGAGTTTGTAAGGGCAAGGAGATCGCCTACTTCGTGAAGATCTACCACTAGTGAGGCAAGCCCTTCGTGGGTGATGGCCGTGATGGGATAGACAAGGTTGCTTCTTCGTGGACCCTTTGTGGGTGGAGCCCTCCGTGGACTCGCGCAACCGTTACCCTCCGTGGGTTGAAGTCTCCATCAACGTGGATGTACGATAGCACCACCTATCGGAACCACGACAAAAACATCCGTGTCTCCAATTGCATTTGAATTCTCCAAACCCTTCCCTTTACATTCTTGCAAGTTGCATGCTTTATTTTCCGCTGCTCATATACTCTTTGCAAGCTTGCTCGAATTGTGTTATGATTGCTTAACTTGTGCTAAGATAGCTAAAATCTGCCAAAGACTAAAATTGGGAAAAGGATAGATTTTTATTTGGTCAAGTAGTCTAATCACCCCCCCTCTAGACATACTTTCGATCCTACACACGTCTTGTCAAGGCAGAGATCGTGTTCCCCTTATTACGGGATTCTCATCAATACGGACGTGGGTAACCCAACCGCACCATCAATTACGACGCTTGGGGGATAAGCGAGTTTTACCAGGATGGTGGGGGCGCATAGTTTAGTCCGCCCTTATAAAGGGATAAGATCTCACCTTTTTCTACCCACGCCTTCTTCCTCCTTGCTCATCTATTCTCGCGCACTCGAGCTCGAGCGCCCAAGTCCGCATCCCCCTCCTCATCTCTCTCCAAGCATGTCCGGAGCAGGAGGGAAGTGGATGGCCTCCTCCATCACGGAGGGGCACATCAAAAAGTTGCCTGGAGCCGGATACTTAGCCGCGGACATCGCGCACCGGCTGCCAGCCGCGGGGCAGGTCGTCCCTACCCCGGAACCTCACGAAAGGGTGGTTTTCCTCCCCCAATTCGTCCGCGGATTGGGGTTTCCCCTCCATCCATTCGTCCGTGGCCTCATGTTCTACTACGGGTTGGACTTTCATGATCTGGCCCCGAATTTCATCCTCAACATCTCGGCGTTCATCGTCGTGTGCGAGGCTTTCCTCCGCATCCGGCCCCACTTCGGCCTATGGCTAAAGACCAATATCGAGCTGAAGGTTGTAGGCGGCCAACAAGCGGAATGCAGCGGAGCCATGGTGGGCAAAATGCCCAACATTGCATGGCTCGAGAGCTCCTTCGTGGAGACCGTAAAGGGGTGGCAATCAGGGTGGTTCTACATCACCGAGCCGCGCGACACCAACTGGGTGGCGGACCCCGAGTTTCGATCCGGAATCCCCACGCGGCTCACTTCCTGGAAGGAGAAGGGCCTGTCCTGGGGTTCATCGGTGGAGCTGGACGGACTCCAGAAGTGTATCCGGAACATGACAAGCAAGAAACTTAAGCTTGTCGACATAGTCCAGGTCATGCTCTTCCGCCGGATCCTCCCGTGTCAACAACGGGATTTCAACTTATGGGAGTTCGACCCGGCCCGGCACTAGACTCTAAGCGAGCTCTTCGACATGACACACAAAGACGTCTAGAGGGTGTTGTTCAAGGGCGGCGAGGTCCCTCCCTCTCTCACCGAGGACCGCGGGCTAAGCGTGAAGCGCCCTGCAAATTCGGTAAGTTCTGTACATCTGGTAGGACATTTATTACCCATAGCTTAACCATGTATGGGGTCTGACCTCCCATGCCTTTAACATGACTGGGTGGAGGCATCGGAGCAGATTGACTGTCCGACCCCCCTGCCTGAAGACACCGCGGACGCTCTCCTGACGGAGATGCTGACTCCGGCTCCTTATAAGGTGCCGGAGAAGACCAAGAAGAAGGCCAAGGGAACCCGAAAGAGTTCCCGGCGCCAGGTGGTATCGGACTCATTGTCCGATAACTCCGCGACGCACTCCTCCCATGAAGACGAGGAGGAAGATGAAGATGCCCCCCCTCCAGCCGGGGGAGACAAGAAAAGGAAGGCCGCCCCGACCGAGGAGGCCGAAGGGTCCAAGAAGGGAAGGACCCTTCTTCCGTACTGCTCCACCACCGCCGCCAAAGGCGAAGATGAGTGGCTGCTCAGGGCCAAGCCCCTGGTGAAGTCGTAAGTATTCGGATACCAGAGTAAATCATAGCATACCTTTATCGCACTGCTTCTCCTAATGCCGAATATGATTATGCAGACCGCCCCAAGCCCGTATCGACGTATCCTCGTCGGACGGCTCCTTGGATTCATTGGATATGGATAGCGATCCACTTCCGACCGCCTCCTCCCCTTGCCCTACGGACAATGCCGAGGTATTGTCTCAAGGGGCACCGAGCCGGGGGGAGACAGTCCCGGAGGCGCCTCAAGGTGACCTTCCGGACTCCAGGAGCAAAGGGAGCAAGGCTCCCGGGGGCTCCGAGTTCGGCTCTTAGCCGAACACCGTGCTGGAACCTCCAGTTGTTCCGGACTCGGGCAGGGGGCCCCCTTCCATAAGGGGTAAGACGCCCGTGCCGGTGACCTCTGTCCATCCAGAGGCACCAGACGACCTGCTGGGAGCGCTTCGCGGCGCTTCCATCGACGAAGAGCACCGCACTATTATGAGTGCGGTGATCAAGAAGGTTCAGTCCGCCAAGAGCCGACTGACTGAAGCCTGGGCCAACCTTCTAATAGGCTTTGAGGTAAGTATTTAAAATATAGGGAAAATATTACCGCATAGACAGTAGCCCCTGATGCTCTGTTTGGTGTTCACAAAGAAAAGCCGAATAGAGGATCAAATAATATCTGCATGAGTCTAATATAAGTATGTCTATATGCGTATGCAGGCTTCGCTGCTGACCTCTACCGCACTGACTGCAGAGGTCGCCGCACTGAAGCAGGACCTCGAGGGGTCCGAGAAAGAGCTCGGCCTTGCCAAGAGGCAGCTCGAGGAGAACAAAGGTAAGCAATACCTTGTATATATATATACAAAAAAGATGTGATTGCAAAATGATAGGATCATCATGAATTTGCCAGGCGCCACGACCGAAGTGGCGGCCCTGAAGTAAGCATTGTCCAAGGCCGAAAACAAAGCGGCCTAGGAGCGCACCGAGTGGGAAAAGCAAGAGGCACAGGTGGGCGAGGTGCAGCAATAGCTCCAAGCTCTCGTGACGAAGCACGAGGCGTTGGAGCTTGACTCGAAGACGCGAGCGTCTAAGCTTGCCGCGGCTCTTGAGAGCGCAAAGAATGCCAAGGCTGAAGCCCAAAAGGCCCTCCAGGAGATTGAGGCGATGAGGAAGATAGCAGCGGGTAAGGCATTCAATATGCAAAGCAAGCATGTGAAAGTAAATTACTTGTTACTTACCCGAGTCCGAAGCTCTCCAGGCGCATTCGCAAATTTGCCCCGCAGCGTGTCGGATGCCGCAAAGTTTTACCAGGCCGAGGAGGGAAGCTCGACGGAGAAGTTGTTTTGGTCTCAGTATACTAGGACTGAACACCCGATGCCTATGAGCGACCAGTTGAAGAAACTAGTCGAGCTGCACAAGGCGGCCGAACAGGCCATGAAGGGCTTTATAGCTGCACAAGGCGGCCTGGCGACGCCCTTCCCAGCAGCTACTTCGGCCTGGTGAGCCGGCTTGTGGATGCCTGCCCACGGCTGGAAGTCATCAAGCGGTCTGTCTACATCGAGGGTGCACGCCGGGCTTTTGCCCGTGCGAAGGTGCACTGGGCCAAGATGGACGCCGAGAAGCTGGTGTAGGAGGGGCCGCCGCAGGGCAAGGAGCATCGCCACCCTGAGATGTATTATGAGGGTGTCCTAAAGGGTGCCCGTCTTGTAGCGGACGAGTGTGCGAACGATCTAATATTTGAATGAACTTGCTCGTGTGATCCTGTGGTATGAAAACATGTTCATATGCGCGATGCAACGCTTGTTTGAATTTAAAATATTACCTTCTGTTCGGCTATTTATCAAATCTAAGAGATGGCTAGTCGTCGGCTTCTGCCCCCATGCCACGAGTGCTGGGGTGTTCGGGATAAACCTGAGCACTCTTCTTCCCATTTTTGGGTCCTTCGAGGGAGGTGCTCAGCGCAACGAACAAGGCAATCGGACTATAATGCTTTGTCACTCTCACTTAGCCATAGAATTCTATAATTTTAAATTTTGGCGAAGCCCCTAGTATTCGGAAGGCCGAATTTGGGGCGCTATACACGCCTTAAGCCGGACAAAGCCGACTCCTCGCTCTAAGCGGCATAAGTCTTTAGGGACTCAAAACCTCTTGAACAGCGACCAGTCTCTCGCCTTATCATGACAGTCAGTTTTAGCTTTCTCTACTGAGATGCTTAGCCCAGCTAAACCGGGGCACAATCGCAGTAGTTCTCCCAGTGCTAGCTTAGCCGATATAGCGGAACGTAAGGTACCAAAACATGGGAGCCGGGCAAACCCAACTATTGACCCAAGACATGATTCGGAGTTGATGCATATAATGCTATAAGTTCGGGGTGCCGCACTGCCTAAAGTGTTCGGACTTCTCACGCCGTATTATGGGGTATGCTTAAGCCCCTAGCGTACTGGCCGTACCAGAGTGTACGTCTGCTGGATGTCATGAATGAACATATGTATATATAAAAAAAGAAGAATAAAGAATGTGATAATAGTTTAGTGCTATGCATTGTTTATTCAAAAAGGTGCATTAAAGCAGAATGATACAAGTGGTGCGGTAAGCAAAAAGTAGGACTATTTGACATGTCCCCTCCAAGGGAAAGCTGAGGAATGGTATTTAGAGCGAGTATTTCACTCGTTGTCAGAGACCACCTGGGAGTTCCGTGGTGCGACGTAGCTTTCTGCCTCCTTGGTTGCTGCATCATGTGTTCGACAATCATACTGCCGGACAGGGTTTCCAGAGATTAAGGTCCTGAAAGAGAGAAAAATAAAAAAGCGGGAAGCCCCTAGTGCGGTTGAGCCGCGTCTTGGGGCGTGCCGTAGTCGTGCCCCCCTCCCCACCTGTGCCCATGGTATTTTCAATGCGTAATTATGTACGCGTGCCACGGATTTTGCCGTTTGGATGGTACTGGGGTGGGGGCCGCATTGCTATGCGAGCTCGGAACGTGCCAGGCGGTCTTGCTGCCGATTACTCCGGGCGCGCTTGAAGGTGTCCGGGTCCTTAATCGCCAAACTAGTGGATTGCCTTAAGAGGCTGTTTTGCACTTCTGCTGCGAGGGCCGCAGTGTGCTCCTCCGTGCGGAGAGAGCGCTCTGTGTTTCCATTAACTGTGATGACCCCCCGAGGTCCTGGCATCTTGAGCTTGAGGTATGCATAATGCGGTACCGCATTGAATCTCGCAAATGTGATTCGCCCGAGCAGTGCATGATAGCCACTGCGAAACGGGACTATATCGAAGATTAACTCCTCGCTTCAGAAGTTATCCGGGGATCCGAAGACCACTTCCAGTGTCACTGAGCCTCTACACCTCGTATGACGCCTTTGAAGGTCGTTTTTGTGGGTTTGATCCTTGAGGGGTCTATACCCATTTTGCGCACTGTGTCCTCATAAAGCAGGTTTAGGCTGCTGCCGCCATCCATAAGGACTCGAGTGAGGTGAAATCCGTTAATGATTGGGTCTAGGACGAGTGCGGCGAATCCGCCATGACGGATACTAGTGGGGTGGTCCCTGCGATCGAAGGTGATCGGGCAAGAGGACCATGGGTTGAACTTTGGGGCGACTGGCTCCAACGCATATACGTCCCTTAGCGCACGCTTCCGCTCCCTCTAGGGATGTGGGTTGCGTATATCATGTTCACCGTCCGCACTTGTGGGGGGAACCTCTTCTGTCCTCCGGTGTTCGGCTGTCGGGGCTCCTCCTTGTCATCACTATGCGACCCCTTATCTTTGTTTCGGCATTTAATTTGTCGGCCTGCTTGAACACCCAACAATCCCTGTTGGTGTGGTTGGCTGGCTTGTCGGGGGTGCCGTGTATTTGACACGAGCGATCGAGTATACGGTCCAAACTGGACGGGCCCAGAGTGCTTCTTTTAAATGGTTTTTGTCCACTGACCGGGTTTAGAGCCTTTGAATCCGGCATTGACTACCGTATCCTCTGTATTGTCGCTGTTAATGCGGCGCTTGTGTTTGTTGCGACATGACCTGCCATTACCATCCTTGGTATCCGAAGTACCATGGTTCTTTGATATGTTATTGCTACGAGCCAGCCAGCTGTCTTCTCCCGCACAAAAGCGGGTCATGAGTGTCGTGAGGGCTGCCATAGATTTTGGCTTTTCCTGGCCAAGGTGCCGGGTGAGCCACTCGTCGCGGATGTTATGCTTAAAAGCTGCTAGGGCCTCTGCATCCGGACAGTCGACGATTTGATTCTTCTTTGTTAGAAACCGTGTCCAGAATTGCCTGGCCGATTCCTCTGGCTGCTGAATTATGTGGCTCAAGTCATCGGCATCTGGCGGTCGCACATAAGTGCCCTGGAAGTTGTCGAGGAATGCGGCTTCCAGATCTTCCCAACATCCAATGGACTCTGCTGGCAAGCTGTTTAGCCAATGCCGAGCTGGTCCTTTGAGCTTGAATGGGAGGTATTTGATGGCGTGTAGATCATCACCGCGGGCCATGTGGATGTGCAGGAGGAAATCCTCGATCCATACCGCAGGATCTGTTGTGCCGTCGTATGATTTGATATTTACGGGTTTGAAACCCTCTGGGATTTGGTGATCCATTACTTCGTCTGTGAAGCATAGGGGGTGTGCGGCGCCTCTGTACTGGGCTATATCGCGACGCAGCTCAAATGACTCTTGCCCGCTGGGTTATCGTCTCGCATAGTGGCGCGCCCCCGTGATCCGTAGATCGATCTTGCATGTTTTTCTTTGTCCTCCAATATGTCTCGCAGGTCTAGCATGTTTCCCCGTGCATTGTCATTTTTATTTGAGTGGCGTCAGGGTGCGGGCTGAGTTTTTGGCTGAAATGCCTCTCTGTCGCGGCCACAAGGTGGCCGGTCAGCCGCATCATATGCTGGAGATGTAGGTTTGAGTGCTTCCTCCTCCAGTCGGGTAGCAACCTACGCTTTGGGTAACTCTTGGAGGGGCGTTCGAGTTTATATTCCTCGGCCGCAAGGACTTCAGTCCATTTGTCAGCTAGCAAATCTTGATCAGATTGAAGCTGCTGTTGCTTTTTCTTAAGGCTATTTGCCGTGGCTATTTGCCGTGGCTATAAGCCGGTGCTTGAAGCGCTCTTGTTCGACGGGATCCTCAGGCACGACGAATTCGTCATCGTCGAGGCTTGCCTCGTCTTCGGAGGGAGGCATGTAATTATCATCCTCTGCCTCTCCATCTGCCGCTCTCTCTGGCGGGCTGGCTTTTCCATCCTCCTGCCCTAAATCTTGCTGGAGGGGATTGTTGTTGTCTTCGGCGCTGTCCGGAGTGCTATTATCTCCTGTGCCGGGGTCACCACTTTTGCTTTAGCGAGACTTAGAGCAGCGTCGCTGACGCCAGCGCTTGGGTTGCTTCTTGGAGGGGTCATCCTTCGTTGTCTCGTCGCCATTGCCTTCTTTGGGTGTGTCCACCATGTACATATCATATGATGAGGTGGATGTCCAGTGCCCTGTAGGCAGTGGTTCCTCTTCGCCTCCCGCACCGTCGTCCATACCGTTGATGTCTTCGGAGTCGAAGTCGAGCATGTTGGTTAAGTCATCGACAGTGGCTACTAAGTGGGTGGTGGGTGGGCGGCGAATTTCTTCGTCATCCGCATCCCAATCCTACCGGACATAGTTCGGCCAGGACTCTCCTAGAAAGGAGAGAGACCTTAATGAGTTCAGTATGTCGCCTAAGGGCGAGTGCTGAAAGATATCCACGAAGGTAAACTCCATGATCGACGCCCAATCGGATTCGATAGGCACGGGCGCAGGCGGTTGGGAGTCCGTGGCCGGGGAGGAATCCGGTAGTTCGGTGTCACGACTCTCGTGAAGGGTAAGGTCGATACTCGGTTCGATCGCCGATGAGAGTGCGGCCTCCGTGGCAGGGTCTATCCACCCGTCCATGGATGGCGCAGCTGGTTCGGAACTGAGGGTCGGAGCGGTTGCCGGTGCGATCTCCTGAACACTGTCTGATGGTAGAGCTAAATCATACTCATCGTGACCGTGTGGCGCACAAGGCAGGGGCTCTAATCCTTCAAAGATTAAGTCTCCGTGGATATTGGCCGTGTAGTTTAAGCTTCCAAACCTGACCTGGTGGCCAGGGGCGTAACTCTCGATCTGCTCTAGATGGCCAAGCGAGTTGGCCCGCAGTGCGAAGCCACCGAACAAAAAGATCTACCCGGGGAGAAAAATCTCACCCTGGACTGCATCGCTATCGATGATCGAAGGAGCCACCAAGCCTAACGGGGACGACACAGAGGAACTCTCAATGAAAGCACCAATGTCGGTGTCAAAACCGGCGGATCTCGGGTAGGGGGTCCTGAACTATGCGTCTAAGGCGGATGGTAACAGGAGGCAGGGGACACGATGTTTTACCCAGGTTCGGGGCCTCTTGATGGAGGTAAAACCCTACGTCCTGCTTGATTATTCTTGATATATGAGTAGTACAAGAGTTGATCTACCACGAGATCGGATATGCTAAACCCTCCGGTTTATATAGACACCGGAGGGGGCTAGGGTTACACAAGGTCGGTTACAAAGGAGGAGATATACATATCCGTATTGTCTAGCTTGCCTTCCACGCCAAGTAGAGTCCCATCCGGACACGGGACGAAGTCTTCAATCTTATGTCTTCATAGTCCAACAGTCCGGCCAAAGGATATAGTCTGGCTATCCAGACCCCCTAATCCAGGACTCCCTCACCCGCAGTGTGGATCTAAGACTTCATTCTCCACATTCATATGGCCCGCGGCGATGACCTCCACGCCATCAAATACCTCCCTTTAAAACTCAAGGGGCCAGCTTGGCATTGGCTAAAAAATCTGCCTGAGAATTCTATTGGCAGCTGGGAGGACTTGGAAGAGGCCTTCCTCGATAACTTCCAAGGTACATATGTTCGACCTCCGGACGTTGATGACTTAAGCCATATAGTACAACAGCCCGGAGAGTCCGCCAGGAAATTCTGGAGTACGTTCTTAACTAAAAAGAACCAAATCGTCGACTGTCCGGATGCCGAAGCCCTAGCAGCCTTCAAACACAGCATCCGCGACGAATGGCTCGCTCGCCACCTCGGCCAAGAAAAGCCAAAATCCATGATGGCCCTCACGACACTCATGACCCGCTTTTGTGCGGGCGAGGACAGTTGGTTGGCCCGTAGCAAAAACAATGCAAGCGACGCCGGCACCCCTGAAGCTAAAACTACCAAAAACAACATAGAAAACCGCCATTTGTAGAATGCTCTTTTGCTTCACTTATATTTGTTAGAGCGTGGGCATATCTTTTGTAGAAAGAATTAAACTCTCTTGCTTCACTTATATCTATTTAGAGAGTTGACAGGAATTGGTCATTCACATGGTTAGTCATAAAATCCTACATAAAACCTGTAGATCACTGAATATGATATGTTTGATTCCTTGCAATAGTTTTGCGATATAAAGGTGGTGATATTAGAGTCGTGCTAGTTGAGTAATTGTGAAATTGAGAAATACTTGTGTTGAGGTTTGCAAGTCCCGTAGCATGCACATATGGTGAACCGTTATGTAACGAGGTTGGAGCATGATGTATTTATTGATTGTCTTCCTTATGAGTGGCGGTCGGGGACGAGCGATGGTCTTTTCCTACCAATCTATCCCCCTAGGGGCATGCATAGTAGTACTTTGCTTCGAGGGCTAATAAACTTTTGCAATAAGTATATGAGTTCTTTATGACTAATGTGAGTCCATGGATTATACGCACTCTCACCCTTCCATCATTGCTAGCCTCTTCGGTACCGTGCATTGCCCTTTCTCACCTTGAGAGTTGGTGCAAGCTTCGCCGGTGCATCCAAACCCCGTGATACGATACTCTTTATCACACATAAAGCTCCTTATATCTTCCTCAAAACAGCCGCCATACCTACCTATCATGGCATTTCCATAGCCATTCCGAGATATATTGCCATCCAACTTCCATCATCATCATATACATGACTTGAGCATTTATTGTCATATTGATTTGCATGATCGTAAGATATCTAGCATGATGTTTTCATGGCTTGTTCGTTTTTTGATGTCATTGCTACGCTAGATCATTGCACATCCCAGTACACCGTTGGAGGCATTCATATAGAGTCATACCTTTGTTCTAGCATCGAGTTGTAAGTAAATAAAAGTGTGATGATCATAATTATTAGAGCATTGTCCCAGTGAGGAAAGGATGATGGAGACTACGATTCCCCCACAAGTCGGGATAAGACTCCAGATGAAAAAAATAAAAATAAAAAGAAAAAAGGGAAAAAAGAGAAAGGCAAAAAAGGAGAAGGCCCAAAAAAATGAGAGAAAAAGAGAGAAGGGACAATATTACTATCCTTTTACCACACTTGTGCTTCAGAGTAGCACCATGTTCTTCATATAGAGAGTCTCTTGAGTTATCACTTTTATATACTAGTGGGAATTTTCATTATAGAACTTGGCTTGTATATTCCGATGATAGGCTTCCTCAAATGCCCGAGGTCTTCATGAGCAAGCAAGTTGGATGCACACCCACTTAGTTTCCAGTTTGAGCTTTCATACACTTATAGCTCTTAGTGCATCCGTTGCATGGCAATCCCTACTCCTCACATTGACATCAATTGATGGGCATCTCCATATCCCGTTGATTAGCCACATCGACATGAGACTTTCTCCCTTTTTGTCTTCTCCACACAACCTCTACCATCAGATTCTATTCCACCTATAGTGCTATATCCATGCCTCACGCTCATGTATTGCGTGAATGTTGAAAAGGTTTGAGAACATCAAAAGTATGAAAAATTTGCTTGGCTTGTCATCGGGGTTGTGCATGATTTGAATATTTTGTGTCGTGAAGATGGAGCATAGCCAGACTATATGATTTTTTAGGGATAACTTTCTTTGGCCATGTTATTTCGAAAATACATGATTGCTTTATTAGTACGCTTGAAGTATTATTATCTTAATGTCAGATGATAGTCTATTGCTTTGAATCACTCGTGTCTTAATATTTATGCCATGATTAGATTACATGATCAATATTATGCTAGGTAGCATTCAACATCAAAAATTATCTTTTTTATAATTTACCTACTCGAGGACGAGTAGGAATTAAGCTTGGGATGCTGATACGTCTCCGTCATATCTATAATTTTTGATTGTTACATGCCAATATTCTACAACTTTCATATACTTTTGGCAACTTTTTATACTATTTTTGGGACTAACATATTGATCCAGTGCCCAGTGCTAGTTCCTATTTGTTGCATGTTTTTTGTTTCGCAGTAAATCCATATCAAACGGAGTCCAAACGGGATAAAAACTTACATAGATTATTTTTGGAATATATGTGATTTTTGGGAAGAAAAATCAACGCGAGACGATGCCCAAGGGGCCCCAAGGTAGGGTAGCACGCCCTGGGCCCTCATGGCCACCCCGTAAAGTGGTTGATGCCCTTCTTTTGCCGCAAGAAAGCTAATATCGGATAGAGATCGTGTTAAAATTTCAGCCCAATCGGATTTACGGATCTCCGGGAATATAAGAAACGGTGAAAGGGCGGAATCTGAAAATGCAGAAACAGAGAGAGACAGAGAGACAGATCCAATCTCGGAGGGGCTCTCACCCCTCCGCCTCCATGGAGGCCATGGACCAGAGGGGAAACCCTTCTCCCACCTAGGGAGAAGGTCAAGGAAGAAGAAGAAGAAGAAGAAGAAGAAGGGGGGGGGGCTCTCTCCCCCTCGCTTCCGGTGGCGCCGGAACGCCGCCGGGGGCCATCATCATCACCGCAATCTACACCAACACCTCCGCCGTCTTCACCAACATCTCCATCACCTTCCCCCTCTATCTACAACGGTCCACTCTCCCACAACCCTCTGTACCCTCTACTTGAACGTGGTTCTTTATGCTTCATATTATTATCCAATGATGTGTTGCCATCCTATGATGTCTGAGTAGATTTTCGTTGTCCTATCGGTGGTTGATGAATTGCTATTATTGGTTTAATTTGCTTGTGGTTATGTTGTTGTCCTTTGGTGCCCATCATATGAGCGCGCGCGTGGATCACGCCATAGGGTTAGTTGTATGTTGATAGGACTATGTATTGGAGGGCAAGAGTGACAGAAGCTTCAACCTAGCATAGAAATTGATGCATACGAAATTGAAGGGGGGCCAATATATATTAATGCTATGTTTGGGTTTTACCTTAATGAACGTTAGTAGTTGCGGATGCTTGCTAATAGTTCCAATCATAAGTGCATAGAATTCCAAGTCAGGGATGACATGCTAGCGGTGGCCTCTCCCACATAAAACTTGCTATCGGTCTAGTAAAGTAGTCAATTGCTTAGGGAATATTTCGCAACTCCTACCACCACTTTTCCACACTCGCTATACTAACTTTATTGCTTCTTTATCTAAACATCCCCTACTTTTTATTTACGCGCTCTTTATTATCTTGCAAGCCTATCCAAAAACACCTACAAAGTACTTCTAGTTTCATATTTGTTCTAGGTAAAGCGTGTTGGGGAACGTAGTAATTTCAAAAAAATTCCTACGCACACGCAAGATCATGGTGATGCATAGCAACGATAGGGGAGAGTGCTGTCCACGTACCCTCGTAGACCGAAAGCGGAAGCATTAGCACAACACGGTTGATGTAGTCGTATGTCTTCACGATCCGACCGATAAAGTACCGAACGTACGCACCTCCGAGTTCAGCACACATTCAGCTCGATGACGTCCCTCGAACTCCGATCCAGCCGAGTGTTGAGGGAGAGTTTCGTCAGCACGACGGCGTGGTGACGATGATGATGTTCTACCGACGCAGGGCTTCGCCTAAGCACCGCTACAGTATTATCGAGGTGGACTATGGTGGAGGGGGGCACCGCACACGGCTAAAAGATCAAACGATTAATTGTTGTGTCTATGGGGTGCCCCCTGCCCCCGTATATAAAGGAGCAAGAGGGGGTTCGGCCGGCCTAGAGAGGGGCGCCCCAGGAGGAGTCCTACTCCTACCAGGAGTAGGACTCCCCCCGTTTTCCTTGTTGGACTAGGAGAGAGAGGGGAAAGAGGTGGAGGAGGAGAAGGAAGGGTGGCGCCGCCCCCCTCTCCTTGTCTTATTCGGACTAGGGGGAGGGGGCGCGGCCCATGCCCTGGCCGCCTCTCCTCTTTTTCCACCAAGGCCCACTAAGGCCCATTAAGTCCCCGGGGGGTTCCGGTAACCTCCCGGTACTCCGGTAAAATCCCGATTTTACCCGGAACACTTCTGATATCTAAACATAGGCTTCCAATATATCAATCTTCATGTCTCGACCATTTCGAGACTCCTCGTCATGTCCGTGATCACATCCGGGACTCCGAACAACCTTCGGTACATCAAAACATATAAACTCATAATATAACTATCATCGAAACGTTAAGCGTGCGGACCCTACGGGTTCGAGAACTATGTAGACATGACCGAGACACGTCTCCGGTCAATAACCAATAGCGTAACCTGGATGTTCATATTGGCTCCCACATATTCTACGAAGATCTTTATTGGTCAGACCGCATAACAACATACGTTGTTCCCTTTGTCATCGGTATGTTACTTGCTCGAGATTCGATCATCGGTATCTCAATGCCTAGTTCAATCTCATTACCGGCAAGTCTCTTTACTCGTTGTATAATACATCATCCCTCAACTAACTAATTAGTTGCAATGCTTGCAAGGCTTAAGTGATGTGCATTACCGAGAAGGCCCAGAGATACCTCTCCGACAATCAGAGTGACAAATCCTAATCTCGAAATACGCCAACCCAACAAGTACCTTCGGAGACACCTGTAGAGCACCTTTATAATCACCCAGTTACATTGTGACGTTTGGTAGCACACAAAGTGTTCCTCCGATAAACGGGAGTTGCATAATCTCATAGTCATAGGAACATGTATAAGTCATGAAGAAAGCAATAGCAACATACTAAATGATCGGGTGCTAAGCTAACGGAATGGGTCAAGTCAATCACATCATTCTCCTAATGGTGTGATCCCGTTAATCAAATGACATCCCATGTCAATGGTTAGGAAACTTAACCATCTTTGATCAACGAGCTAGTCAAGTAGAGGCATACTAGTGACACTCTGTTTGTCTATGTATTCACACATGTATTATGTTTCCGGGTAATACAATTCTAGCATGAATAATAAACATTTATCATGATATAAGGAAATAAATAATAACTTTATTATTGCCTCTAGGTCATATTTCCTTCAGTCTCCCACTTGCACTAGAGTCAATAATCTACATTACACAGTAATGATTCTAACACCCATGGAGTCTTGGTGCTGATCATGTTTTGCTCGTGGAAGAGGCTTAGTCAATGGGTCTGCAACATTCAGATCTGTATGTATCTTGCAAATTTCTATGTCTCCCACCTAGACTAAATCCGGATGGAATTGAAGCGTCTCTTGATGTGCTTGGTTCTCTTGTGAAATCTGGATTCCTTCGCCAAGGCAATTGCACCAGTATTGTCACAAAAGATTTTCATTGGACCCGATGTACTAGGTATTACACCTAGATCGGATATGAACTCCTTCATCCAGACTCCTTCATTTCCTGCTTCCAAAGCAGCTATGTACTCCGCTGCACACGTAGATCCCGCCACAACGCTTTGTTTAGAACTGCACCAACTGACAGCTCCACCGTTCAATTAAACACGTATCCGGTTTGCGATTTAGAATCATCTGGATCAGTGTCAAAGCTTGCATCAACGTAACCGTTTACGATGAGCTCTTTGTCACCTCCATAAACGAGAAACATATCCTGAGTCCTTTTTAGGTATTTCAGGATGTTCTTGACTGCTGTCCAGTGATCCACTCCTGGATTACTTTGGTACCTCCCTGCTAGACTTATAGCAAGGCACACATCAGGTCTGGTACACAGCATTGCATACATGATAGAGCCTATGGCTAAAGCATAGGGAACGTCTTTCATTTTCTCTCTATCTTCTGCAGTGGTCGGGCATTGAGTCTTACTCAACTTCACACCTTGTAACACAGGCAAGAACCCTTTCTTTGCTTGATCCATTTTGAACTTCTTCAAAACTTTGTCAAGGTACGTGCTTTGTGAAAGTCCAATTAAGCATCTTGATCTATCTCTATAGATCTTGATGCCTAATATATAAGCAGCTTCACCGAGGTCTTTCATTGAAAAAACTCTTATTCAAGTATCCTTTTATGCTATCCAGAAATTCTATATCATTTCTAATCAATAATATGTCATCCACATATAATATTAGAAATGCTACAGAGCTCCCACCCACTTTCTTGTAAATACAGGCTTCTCCAAAAGTCTGTATAAAACCAAATGCTTTGATCACACTATCAAAGCGTTTATTCCAACTCCGGGAGGCTTGCACCGGTCCATAAATGGATCGCTGGAGCTTGCACACTTTGTTAGCTCCCTTTGGATCGACAAAACCTTCTGGTTGCATCATATACAACTCTTCTTCTAGAAATCCATTCAGGAATGCATTTTTGACATCCATTTGCCAAATTTCATAATCATAAAATGCGGCAATTGCTAACATGATTCGGACAGACTTAAGCATCGCTACGAGTGAGAAGGTCTCATCGTAGTCAATCCCTTGAACTTGTCGAAAACCTTTTGCAACAAGTCGAGCTTTATAGACAGTAACATTACCGTCAGCGTCAGTCTTCTTCTTGAAGATCCATTTATTCTCAATTGCTTGCCGATCAACGGGCAAGTCAACCAAAGTCCACACTTTGTTCTCATACATGGATCCCATCTCAGATTTCATGGCTTCAAGCCATTTTGCGGAATCTGGGCTCACCATCGCTTCTTCATAGTTCGTAGGTTCATCATGGTCTAGTAACATAACTTCCAGAACATGATTACCGTACCACTCTGGCGCGGATCTTACTCTGGTTGACCTACGAGGTTCAGTAACAACTTGATCTAAAGTTTCATGATCATCATCATTAACTTCCTCACCAATTGGTGTAGGTGTCGCAGAAACCGGTTTCTGTGATGAACTACTTTCCAACAAGGGAGCAGGTATAGTTACCTCATCAAGGTCTACTTTCCTCCCACTCACTTCTTTCGAGAGAAACTCCTTCTCTAGAAAAACTCCGAATTTAGCAACAAAAGTCTTGCCTTCGGATCTGTGATAGAAGGTGTACCCAACAGTCTCCTTTGGGTATCCTATGAAGACACATTTCTCCGATTTGGGTTCGAGCTTATTAGGTTGAAGCTTTTTCACATAAGCATCGCAGCCCCAAACTTTCAGAAATGACAACTTTGGTTTCTTACCAAACCACAGTTCATAAGGCGTCATCTCAACGAATTTCGATGGTGCCCTATTTAAGGTGAATGCGGCCGT
This sequence comes from Triticum dicoccoides, assembly GCF_002162155.2. Taxonomy (NCBI): domain Eukaryota; kingdom Viridiplantae; phylum Streptophyta; class Magnoliopsida; order Poales; family Poaceae; genus Triticum; species Triticum dicoccoides. Next base: position 463,691,563 of record NC_041386.1, read on the forward strand.
CTCTAAAGCATAACCCCAAAATGATAGCGGTAAATCAGTAAGAGACATCATAGATCGCACCATATCTAGTAAAGTACGATTATGACGTTCGGACACACCATTATGCTGTGGTGTTCTGGGTGGCATGAGTTGCGAAACTATTCCGCATTGTTTCAAATGAAGACCAAACTCATAACTCAAATATTCTCCTCCATGATCAGATCGTAGAAACTTTATTTTCTTGTTACGATGATTTTCAACTTCACTCTGAAATTCTTTGAACTTTTCAAATGTTTCAGACTTATGTTTCATTAAGTAGATATACCCATATCTTCTTAAATCATCTGTGAAGGTGAGAAAATAACGATATCCGCCACGAGCATCAACATTCATCGGACCACATACATCTGTATGTATGATATCCAACAAATCTATTGATCTCTTCATAGTTCCGGAGAACAGCATTTTAGTCATCTTGCCCATGAGGCAGGGTTCGCAAGTACCAAGTGATTCATAATCAAGTGGTTCCAAAAGTCCATCTGTACGGAGCTTCTTCATGCGCTTTACTCCGATATGACCTAAACAACAGTGCCACAAATAAGTTGCACTATCATTATCAACTCTGCATCTTTTGGCTTCAATATTATGAATATGTGTATCACCACTATCGAGATTTAGCAAAAATAGACCATCTTCAAGGGTGCATGACCATAAAAGATATTACTCATATAAATAGAACAACCATTATTCTTTGATTTAAATGAATAACCGTCTCGCGTCAAACAAGATCCAGATATAATGTTCATGCTCAACGCTGGCACCAAATAACAATTATTCAGGTCTAAAACTAATCCTGAAGGTAGATGTAGAGGTAGCGTGCCGACGGTGATCACATCGACTTTGGAACCATTTCCCACATGCATTGTCACCTCGTCCTTAGCCAATCTTCACTTAATCCGTAGCCCCTGTTTCGAGTTGCAAATATTAGCGACAGAACCAGTATCAAATACCTAGGTGCTACTACGAGCATTAGTAAGGTACACATCAATAACATGTATATCACATATACCTTTTTTCACCTTGCCATCCTTCTTATCCGCCAAATACTTGGGGCAGTTCCGCTTCCAGTGACCAGTCTGCTTGCAGTAGAAGAACTCAGTCTCAGGCTCAGGTCCAGACTTGGGTTTCTTCTCCTGAGCAGCAACTTGCTTGCTATTCTTCTTGAAGTTCCCCTTCTTCTTCCCTTTGCCCTTTTTCTTGAAACTGGTGGTCTTATTGACCATCAACACTTGATGCTCCTTCTTGATTTCTACCTCCGTTGCCTTTAGCATTGCGAATAGCTCGGGAATTGTCTTATCCATCCCTTGCATATTATAGTTCATCACGAAGCTCTTGTAGCTTGGTGGCAGTGATTGAAGAACACTGTCAATGACACTATCAACCGGAAGATTAACTCTCAGCTGAGTCAAGTGATTATGGTACCCAGGCATTCTGAGTATATGTTCACTAACAGAACTATTCTCCTCCATCTTGCAGCTGTAGAACTTATTGGAGACTTCATATCTCTCAATCCGGGCATTTGCTTGAAATATTAACTTCAACTCCTAGAACATCTCATATGCTCCATGACGTTCAAAACATCGTTGAAGTCTCGGTTCTAAGCCGTAAAGCATGGCACACTGAACTATCGAGTAGTCATCAACTTTGCTCTGCCATACGTTCTTAACGTCGTCAGTTGCATCAGCATCAGGCCTGGCACTCAGTGGTGCTTCCAGGACGTAATTCTTCTGAGCAGCAATGAGGACAATACTCAAGTTACGGACCCAGTCCGTGTAACTGCTACCATCATCTTTCAACTTTGCTTTCTCAAGGAACGCATTAAAATTCAATGGAACAACATCACGGGCCATCTATCTACAATCAACATAGACAAGCAAGATACTATCAGGTACTAAGTTCATGATAAATTTAAGTTCAATTAATCATATTATTTAAGAACTCCCACTTAGATAGAAATCCCTCTAATCCTCTAAGTGATCACATGATCCATATCAACTGAACCATGTCCGATCATCACGTGAGATGGAGTAGTTTCAATGGTGAACATCACTATGTTGATCATATCTACTATATGATTCACGCTCGACCTTCCGGTCTCCGTGTTCCGAGGCCATATCTGTTATATGCTAGGCTCGTCAAGTTTAACCTGAGTATTCCGCGTGTGCAACTGTTTTGCACCCATTGTATTTGAACATAGAGCCTATCACACCCGTTCATCACGTGGTGTCTCAGCACGAAGAACTTTGGCAACGGTGCATACTCAGGGAGAACACTTATACTTTGATAATTTAGCGAGGGATCATCTTATAATGCTACCGTCAATCAAAGCAAGATAAGATACATAAAAGATAAACATCACATGCAATCAATATAAGTGATATGATATGTCCATCATCATCTTGTGCTTGTGATCTCCATCTCTGAAGCACCGTCATGATCACCATCGTCACCGGCGCGACACCTTGATCTCCATCGTAGCATCGTTGTCGTCTTGCCAATCTTATGCTTCCACAACTATCGCTATCACTTAGTGATAAAGTAAAGCATTACAAGGCGATTGCATTGCATACAATAAAGCGACAACCATATGGCTCCTGCCAGTTGCCAATAACTCGGTTACAAAACATGATCATCTCATACAATAAAATTTAGCATCATGTCTTGACCATATCACATCACAACATGCCCTGCAAAAACAAGTTAGACGTCCTCTACTTTGTTGTGGCAAATTTTACGTGGCTGCTACGGGCTTAGCAAGAACCGTTCTTACCTACGCATCAAAACCACAATGATAGTTTGTCAAGTTGGTGCTGTTTTAACCTTCTCAAGGACCGGGCGTAGCCACACTCGGTTCAACTAAAGTTGGAAAAACTGACACCCGCCAGCCACCTGTGTGCAAAGCACATCGGTAGAACCAGTCTCGCGTAAGCGTACGCGTAATGTCGGTCCGGGCCGCTTCATCCAACAAGACCACTGAACCAAACTATGACATGCTGGTAAGCAATATGACTTATATCGCCCACAACTCACTTGTGTTCTACTCATGCATATGACATCTACGCATAAAACCAGGCTCTGATACCACTGTTGGGGAACGTAGTAATTTCAAAAAAATTCTACGCACACGCAAGATCATGGTGATGCATAGCACAACGCGGTTGATGTAGTCATACGTCTTCATGATCCGACCGATCAAGTACCGAACGTACGGCACCTCCGAGTTCAGCACACGTTCAGCCCGATGATGTCCCTCGAACTCCGATCCAGCCGAGTGTTGAGGGAGAGTTTCGTCAGCATGATGGCGTGGTGATGATGATGATGTTCTACCGACGCAGGGCTTCGCCTAAGCACCGCTACAGTATTATCGAGGTGGACTATGGTGGAGGGGGGCACCACACACGGCTAAAATATCAAACGATCAATTGTTGTGTCTATGGGGTGCCCCCTGCCCACGTATATAAAGGAGCAAGGGGGGTGCGGCCGGCCTAGAGAGGGGCGCGCCAGGAGTCCTACTCCTACCGGGAGTAGGACCCCCCCCCCTTTCCTTGTTGGACTAGGAGAGAGAGGGGAAAGAGGTGGAGGAGAAGAAGGAAGGGGGGCACCGCCCCCCTCTCCTTGTCCTATTCGGACTAGGGGGGAGGGGGCGCGGCCCATGCCCTGGCCGCCTCTCCTCTCTTTCCACCAAGGCCCACTAAGGCCCATTAAGTCCCCGGGGGGTTCCGGTAACCTCCCGGTACTCCGGTAAAATCCCAATTTTACCCGGAACACTTCCGATATCCAAACATAGGCTTCCAATATATCAATCTTCATGTCTCGACCATTTTGAGACTCCTCGTCATGTCCGTGATCACATCTGGGACTCCGAACAACCTTCGGTACATCAAAACATATAAACTCATAATATAACTGTCATCGAAACGTTAAGCGTGCGGACCCTACGGGTTCGAGAACTATGTAGACATGACCGAGACACGTCTCCGGTCAATAACCAATAGCGGGACCTGGATGTTCATATTGGCTCCCACATATTCTACGAAGATCTTTATCGGTCAGACCGCATAACAACATGCGTTGTTCCCTTTGTCATCGGTATGTTACTTGCTCGAGATTCGATCGTCGGTATCTCAATACCTAGTTCAATCTCGTTACCGGCAAGTCTCTTTACTCGTTCCGTAATACATCATCCCGCAACTAACTCATTAGTTGCAATGCTTGCAAGGTTAAGTGATGTGCATTACCGAGAGGGCCCATGACATACCTCTCCGACAATCGGAGTGACAAATCCTAATCTCGAAATACGCCAACCCAACAAGTACCTTTATAATCACCCAGTTATGTTGTGACGTTTGGTAGCACACAAAGTGTTCCTACGGTAAACGGGAGTTGCATAATCTCATAGTCATAGGAACATGTATAAGTCATGAAGAAAGCAATAGCAACATACTAAACGATCAGGTGCTAAGCTAACGGAATGGGTCAAGTCAATCACATCATTCTCCTAATGGTGTGATCCCGTTAATCAAATGACAACCCATGTCAATGGTTAGGAAACTTAACCATCTTTGATCAATGAGCTAGTCAAGTAGAGGCATACTAGTGACACTCTGTTTGTCTATGTATTCACACATGTATTATGTTTTCGGTTAATACAATTCTAGCATGAATAATAAACATTTATCATGATATAAGGAAATAAATAATAACTTTATTATTGCCTCTAGGTCATATTTCCTTCAAAGCGAACGTTAAGCGTGCGTAGAGTTGTATCGGTGGTCGATAGAACTTGAGGGAATATTTGTTCTACCTTTAGCTCCTCGTTGGGTTCGACACTCTTACTTATCGAAAGAGGCTACAATTGATCCCCTATACTTGTGGGTTATCAAGACCTTTTTCTGGCGCCGTTGCCGGGGAGCAATAGAGTGGGGTGAATATTCTCGTGTGTGCTTGTTTGCTTTATCACTAAGTAATTTTTATTTGCTGTTCTAAGTTGTTCTCTATCTTTAGTTATGGATATGGAACACGAAATACCAAAAAATTTAGATTTACTTGCTACTCATGGATATGGGGAACCTCCTAAAACCCTCGATGCTCATTATGTGAAAGAGATTATGTACTACTTTGATAATCCTGAGAAAACCCCATTCAATTATGTTATGGAAGACACGTTGGATCAACGTGAATACTTTAGGGATTATCACTTGACTAAAAAAGGGAAACTATTATGGGATCAAATTCATATGTTGCATTGGTATGCTCGGGAACTCTGCTTGAGATATGATTATACTTGTTGCTCTAGGATGAAGGCTCCACACCTTCCCTTTTCATGCAAATTTAACGATGATAAAACCTTGGCTTCTTATGCTAATGGTATATATGATTACTATGATGTGGAACAAATAGAAGAATTTGTTGCTAAAAGGATCGATATGGTTGACTAGAGGGGGTGAATAGGCAACTAACAATTTTTAACTTTTGTTTACCAAATTAATCTTTGCATCAAAGTAGGTTGTCTAGACATGCAACTATGTGAGCAACCTATATGATGCAACAACAATAAGCACACAAGCAAGCAAGGTAGATAATACAAATAAGCTTGCACAAGTAAAGGTACGAGATAACCAAGAGTGGAGCCGGTGGAGGCGAGGATGTGTTATCGAAGTTCCTTCCTTTTGAGGGGAAGTATGTCTCCGTTGGAGCGGTGTGGAGGCACAATGCTCCCCAAGAAGCAACCAGGGCCACCGTATTCTCCTCACACCCTCACACAATGCGAGATGCCGTGATTCCACTATTGGTGCCCTTGGAGGCGGCGACCGAACCTTTACAAACAAGGTTGGGGCAATCTCCACAACTTAATCGGAGGCTCCCAACAACACCATGAAGCTTCACCACAATGGAATATGGCTCCGCGGTGACCTCAACCGTCTAGGGTGCTCAAACACCCAAGAGTGACAAGATCCGCAAGGGATTAGTGGGGGGAATCGAATTTCTCTTGGTGTAAGTGTAGATCGAGGCCTTCTCAACCAATCCCTAGAAAATCAATAAGTTTGATTGGCTAGGGAGAGAGATCGGGTGAAAATGGAGCTTGGAGCAACAATGGAGCTTAGGGTTGGAAGAGGTGGTCAACTCGGAGAAGAAGATACCCCTTATATAGTGGAGAGAGAAATTCAACCGTTATCCACTTAACCAGCCCGCGATAAGCGGTACTACCGCCCCTGCCAAGCGGTACTACCGCACACCCTTGCAGTACTACCGCAAGGCAGGGTTGGACCAGCCTGGGAAGGCCGTGGACAGATAAATGTCCGTGGCTAGTTCCGCTGATTACAAAACAATACAAAAAGTCCGACACGGTACTACCGCTGAAGGCAGGCGGTACTACCGCACGGGGAGCGGATGTAAAAAATTACATCCGATCCTACTTCCGCTACTCCTGCTGTGCCGGACCAGGGCTCATGGTACTACGGCTCCCAAGGAGCGGTACTACCGCAGGTGCCTGCAGTACTACCGCTCCGAAGAGCAGTACTACCGCAAGCCTCAGAACAACAACAGATAGGAAGACTTCTTTTTGCACAGACAAGAAGAAACGAAAGATGCTCCAAGGTGCTAAAGGAAAGGCAGTGCAAAGAGGAGTAAACATGTATGTGACGATTCCACCCAAACCTTTCCAAAGCGGACCCCCTCTTAATAGTACGGCGTTCCTACGACTCAAATCCGCCGAAAAAGGAACGTAGAAAACCGTCGTCTTCAATAATCTTCGAGGGGCTCCTAACCGTCTCGTGCCTAGTCATGAAATATATCTGAAATACTCGAGACACACGATTAGTCCGCAAATGCATTGTCATCAATCACCAAAACACCTTAGGAATAAATATGCCCTTACAATCTCCCCCCTTTTGGTGGATTGATGACAATACGGGATTTGCACAAGGGAGAAAGAATAGAACATGAGCAAACCATACATCTCTAAAATATAGACGGGCTCCCCCTAGATGTGTGCTAGTTAGATGAGTGCTTTGGACTGCACGGCACACATACTAGGATCAACACTCTCCCTATATTTTATAGACATGGCATACCTTGCAATAACAATGCTAACACTAAGCATGATAGTAGATAAGAGCATGAACTAAGTAGCACAATATAACATAAGCTCAGTAAGGTGCGATAGATAGAGTGCATATGTCTTACACCATATGATAGATAAGTCTCACACGCTCAAATAAACTCAAACCAAACCAAAGCAAACACGGTTCAACAAACCAAACATAGGCGAAGCAAACACGACACGACACGGCAAATCCCTACACTCTCTCCCCCTTTGGCATCGAGACGCCAAAAAGGCAGAGAGTACACCTACAACACAAGTGGTGGCTCAAGCGGAGTGGTCGCTCGCACGCTTCTCGTCAGACTCGGCCGCGGGAATGTTCTCCTCCTCAGAATCAGTCCACCTGTAGCCTTGTTTTGCCATCCATTCAGCCTCTGGAGTGATGTGCTCCTCAGAGCCACCAAAAACATCCTCTCCAAACACCCTCATGATCTTCTTGTCGCGGCGGCAACTCTCCTTGGAGGCCACGTGAGTCTGATACTGCCCCTTGGCCTGCATGCAGAATAAGGCCTTCATCTTGGCCTTCAGCTTCTTCGCCCATGAGGGCTCAATGGAGGGAGGTGCATATCCTGCAGAGCTGTCCTCAGCTGCACTCTCCTCCTCAATCTCTTCCTCATCAGCTGCCCTCTTAGCAGCATCAGCCTCGTCACGAGTAGTAGTGTTAGCCCACTGGGGCTTGATGCGGAGTCTGATGGAGTCATGACGGATCCAGTCAGGGGCCAGAAACTCCTCATTGGGATAGATCTTCTCCCAAGTCTTCGAGATCAGGAGGAACAAATATGGACCATAGATGGGTACCTTGCGGGTGAAAACCGTGAACCGAAGCTCACACCACATGATATGTGAGACATCAAGTGGTTGAGTCTGAGACACTCGGGCCTCCTCACAAATGAGCAACATGTCCACAAGAAAGGCATGCACCTTGTCCTTGTCCCCAATGCGAGGAAAGAGGGAGTGGCGGAAGATCCGGTGCATGATGTCAAGGAACGGGTTGAGCACCCACGTCGACTTGCCACTGGCTAGTTTCTTCTCAACATAGAATGGCATAAGCTTGTCCTTGTTAGCTGACTCAGCGTTGGCATGAGGGCGAACACCAACCGTCGTGTGGAGCCCCTTATTAGGCACTCTGAGCAAATCCATGAACTCCTTCCAAGTAGCAATCAACTGACGTCCATTGGTCATCCAGGTCATCCTCCAATCCTCCCCAGAGTGGAAGTGGACCGAGGCAAAGAACTGGGCCACCAGCTCGGGGTCATAGTCCAGATGAAAAGATATCACATTCTCAATGGCAAACTGCTCCACAAGGTCCAAGGCCTCACCAAAGTAGTGACGATGCTTATCCTCCCTCATGTGATGCATGTCGATCCAGTGCACATCCACATACAGATTATGCTTGGCCTTGATCACATCCAAGTAAATGAGATTCCGCTGCTTGGTCCAAAACAGTTCATTCCCTCTGAAGTTTGCACAAGCATGCGCATAGGGGTTGATCTTCCCGAGAGAGACAAACTCAGCAAGAGGTATCTCATCCATGCCCCTTGTTGGTTCCTTGACCTTGCTAGCAGTGGTCTTGACATTGCGCTCACAGGCATTGGAGCCCTCTGGAACATCCTCTTGGTTGTGCAAACGCTTGGAACCCGTGTCTCGACTTGGATTGGAACGACGAGTAGGGACACCAGAGCCACCACCTGACACACACACACAAAACACAAACGCACACGAGAAGCGAGATGGGTCAAAACAAAGACCACAGCAAAACACAAGAAACCAGTAGAAAATGCATATGGTAATTGCCATGAAGAAGGTTTGACAGCAGCGGTAGTACAGCCTGGTCGCGCGGTACTAAAACTTAGTGCCGCTCCTAGTCGCGGTAGTACCACGCGGTGGCACGGTAGTACCGGGGCTTGGAGCGGCAGTAGAGCTTTAGTACCGCGGCCCATGCGGTAATACAGCACTTGAGGAGCGGTAGTACCGCACCTGCTAGGCGGTAGTACCGCACGGCATCAGATCCAAACAGATGAATCTAAGAACAACCGTGACAATGAGGCGGTACTACGGTTGATCAAATCTACCACGGAACAACATATCAAGTACACTTTCTACGCATCACTACTCTCCTACATCCTACTCTTGCAAAGATTTGGCCTAAAATCTCAAGAATCAACATGCATCTCCCCAAAACCTAGAAGCGAAAGCACAAACAAAAAAAGAGAGGGATTTGGGGAGAGACCTTGATCCATGGCAAGAGGAAGTGGTGGGGAACGATCCCACCGGTCGGAGTCCGAGGAGAGCAGCCGGGGACGGAGGTCCGACGAGGCTCTCTGGCACCGTTCTTGAGCAGGAGAGAGAGAGGCAGTGGGGAGAGATATAGACGAATGGGTATGGAGGAGTTGGAACCCCCCCTGCCCGGGTCTTAACCCCATGCACCCTCGGTAGCATGGTAGTACCGCATCTCATCGTGGTAGTACCGCTCGGGCGGAAGTGTCGCACCAAAGCAGTAGTATCGCTCCCCCAGGCGGCAGTAAAAAATTACTGTCGCGCTGGGTGCGGAAGTACCGCGCACTCCACAAGCGGTAGTACCGTGGCAGGCCGCGGTAGTACCGTGAGCTCAAAATGATGCAAGTTTCAAACAAAAAGAAAGGGGCTACGCGAGAAAAAACGACAAGCGAACGAGACACCGCACGAACATGCTCAGCACGGAGAAAGAAAGAAAGGCAAGAGACAACAAGGACCAACCATGAGAACCTCTCCAAGGAGAGGGCGGTGGCCGGAGCCACCTATGTTTGAGTCAATTGGTATGGCACCGCGAAGAATTATCCTTGGGCCCATGACCAAAACTCGTCTTTGAAGCACAAGTGCCATCAAAATGGCTAATGTGAAAGAGTTGATCAATTTATGCATTATGGGGGGAGGGAGAGTTCATTGAGAGAACAACACTCCCCCTATGTCCATGCCTACACCTAAACAAGATAACAAGTTGAGTATGGTGGGGTGTGCACGGGTTCAAGCAACAATGCTCGAATCAATGATATTTAGCTCATGCCTGAACTCACAAAATCTTGCTTCATCCAAGGGCTTCGTGAAGATGTCTGCAAGGTTATCAAGAGTGTTGACATAGTTGAGCTCGCTCTCTCCTCGCCTAATATGATCCCGGATGAAGTGATACCAGATCTCAATGTGCTCCATCTTGAAGTGTTGCACCGGGTTGAGAGAAATCTTGATTGCACTTTCATTGTCACACCAAAGAGGCACTTTGTCACAAATGACACCGTAATCCTTTAAAGTTTGCCTCATCCATAAGAGTTGTGCACAACAACTACTGACCGCCACATACTCCAGTTCAGTGGACGAGAGAGACACACAACTTTGTTTCTTGGAAGACCAACTCACCAAAGAGCAACCGAGAAATTGGCACCCTCCGGAAGTGGACTTCCTATCCACTTTGTCTCCCGCCCAATCCGAGTCCGAATAATCTACAAGCTTGAAGTTTGCTCCTCTTGGGTACCATAGGCCAAAGTTTGGGGTATGAGCCAAATATCGAAAGATTCGCTTGACCGCCACGAAGTGACTTTCCTTAGGTGCGGCTTGAAAACATGCACAAATTCCCACACTCAACATGATATCCGGTCTAGATGCACAAAGGTAAAGCAAAGAGCCAATCATGGAGCGATATACCTTTTGATCCATCGCTTTACCATTGGGATCTATGTCAAGTTGGCATTAGATGGGCATAGGAGTGGATGCCGGCTTGACATCACTTAGCTTGAATCTCTTGAGCATGTCTTGAGTGTATTTGGCTTGGTTGATGAAGGTTCCTTCTCTTCTTTGCTTCACTTCGAACCTGACAAAAGAACTTCAACTCTCCCATGGAAGACATCTCGAACTTTGAGGTCATGAGAGCGGAAAATTCCTCATTGAAAGCTTTGTTAGGGGAACCAAAGATAATATCATCAACATATAATTGGCACACAAACAACTCCCCTTTGACCTTCTTAGTAAAAATAGTGGGGTCAATTAGCCCAACTTCAAAACCATGGTCTTGTAACAACTCGGTAAGGTGGTCATACCACGCACGTGGGGCTTGTTTAAGGCCATAGAGCGCCTTATCAAGTTGATACACATGATCAGGAAAGTAGGGATCCTCGAACCCGGGGGGTTGCTTGACATAAACCAACTCATTAATGGGACCATTAAGAAAATCACTCTTCACATCCATTTGTTGTAACTTAAAGTTATGATGAGAAGCATATGCAATCAACATGCGAATGGATTCAAGACGAGCAACGGGGGAAAAGGTTTCACCATAGTCGATACCCTCGACTTGGGAGTAGCCTTGTGCTACCAACTGAGCCTTGTTGCGAATGATAATCCCATGAGCATCTTGCTTGTTCTTGAATATCCACTTGGTTCCTATGACATTTGTGGTTCCCCGTTGGCCTTGGCACCAATCTCCACACCTTGTTGCGCTCGAAGTTGTTGAGTTCTTCATGCATGGCATTGAGCCAATCCGGATCTTCGAGTGCCTCATAGTCCTTTTGGGGTTCAACACAAGAGACAAACGCATGATGTTCACAATAGTTTGCTAATTGTCTACGAGTGCTTACCCCCTTTCTTAAGCTTCCAGGCACATTTGTCATGAGATGATCCTTGGTGGAGAGCTTGGAAGCAATCTTGGCGGCACGACGCTCCAATTCCTCCTCGGGGGTGAGATGAGGAGTGGTCACTTGATCATCTTGAGTGTCGTCTTGAGCTTGTTCTTGATCTTGAACTTGCTCGGAGGAGAGAACTTGACCTTGGGCATCACTTGATGTTACAAAACCATCTTGAGATTGACCTTGCCCTTGGTCTTCTTCTTGAGGTTAAGGGCCTTCACTTTGTTCTTCGGAAGCGTGTGGGCCTTGGGTTGGTGATGGCTCCACAAGAATGGAGCATTGTCCTTCTCCTTCAGCCACAAGGGGTTCCTCAATGGGTAGGATAAAACCAACACCCATTATTCTTATGGCTTGGGGAGGAATTTCATCACCTACATCACAAGTGCCACTTTGCTCCACTTGGGAGCCGTTATTCTCATCAAACTCCATGTTACATGTCTCCTCAATAAGTCCCGTGGACTTATTGAGGACACGATAAGCATGGGAGTTTGTAGCATAACCAACAAATATGCCCTCATGAGCTCTAGCCTCAAATTTAGACAAACGGACACCTTTCTTGAGAATGAAACACTTACACCCGAACACCCGGAAGTACTTGACGTTGGGCTTGTTCCCGGTGAGTATCTCATATGGAGTCTTGTTCAAGCCTTTGAGGAGGTAGAGCTGATTTGATGCATGACACGCGGTGTTGATGGCTTCGGCCCAAAAGTTGTATGGAGACTTGAACTCCGCCATCATGGTCCTTGCCGCATCCATCAACGCCTGGTTCTTCCTCTCCGCTACACCATTTTGTTGAGGGGTGTATGGTGTGGAATATTGATGCTTGATACCCTCATCACTAAGAAACTCATCCAAGGTGTAGTTCTTGAACTCGGTGCCGTTGTCACTTCTTATTGTCAAGATCTTTGCATTGTGTTGACGTTGAGCCTCATTTGCAAAGTCGATAACGGTTTGTTGGGTCTCACCCTTCCTCTTGAAGAAATATACCCAAGTGTATCTTGAATAATCATCCACAATCACCAAGCAATACTTCCTACCCCCAAGACTATCAAGAGATGGAGGCACAAATAGATCCATGTGAAGGAGCTCCAAAGGCCTCTTCGAGAAAATGATAGTCGTGGGAGGGTGAGCCTTTTCATGTAGCTTTCCTTCGATACAAGCACTGCAAGCACGATCTTTGGCAAAACTAACATTTGTTAGTCCAGGGACTTGGTCCCCCTTGAGAAGACTTTGCAAAGATCTCATATTGACATGGGCCAGACGATGATGCCAAAGCCATCCCACGTCAACTTTAACCAATAGGCATGTCGCGGTCTTAGTGAGTCGCTCCGAAAAGTTGATCACATAGAGAACATTTTCGACATGCCCAGCAAAGGCTACTTTAAGAGTCTTGCTCCACAAGAGGGCCACGATATCAACATCAAAGAAGGTGGCAAAACCCATGAGTGCTAGTTGACGAACGGAAAGTAAATTGTATGCAAGGGACTCAACAAGCATGACCTTCTCAATCGTAAGATCATGAGAAATGACAACCTTGCCGAGTCCCAATACCTTAGAGGGCGAGGCGTCACCCCACTCGATGTTGGTGGGCATGGATGGAATCTTTTGCACGTCCACCACAAAGTCCTTGCTTCCGGTCATATGATTAGTAGCTCCACTATCGAGCAACCATGAGCCCCCACCAGAAGCAAACACCTACAAGAGATCAATGCTTGGTTTTAGGTACCCATTTAGTAATGGGTCCTTTGATGTTAGTAACAAGGGCCTTAGGAACCCAAATAGACCATTCAATGCACTCATAAGGAGAACCAACAAATTTGGCATAAACATGCCCATCTCTAGCACAGCACAACACATAAGAAGGGTTAAAGTCGTCGGCTTTGTTAGGAAGGGAAGTGTTGCCCTTCTTTGCATCACTACCCCTCACGGTGTTCTTCTCCTTCTCCTTAGTAGCACCCTCTCCCTCCTTCACAAAGGTTTGCTTGAGAGGAGGAGGTCGTTTTGCCTTGTCATTCTTCTTCTTGTTCTTGGACTTGGCCACGTACCGAATCCCTTCCTTGGCCACAACTCCCTTTTGGTTGGTCAAAAGGTCGTTGAGGTTCTTCTCGCCTTGTATGCAAGACACACGACCTTTCTCAAGTTGCTCCTTTAACTTAGTGTTCTCCTCAATAAGATGCGCATGCTCACAACATGGGTTAGTAGCATTTGCATTATCAATTAACATCATACGAGGAAAAGTGGCTTTCTCCTTGGTTAGCTTTACTTGAAGTTGATCATGAGACTCTTTGAGGCTAGCATGAGCACCCTTCAAGACCTTGTGAGCCTTTTCAAGTAGGTCAAACTCCTCTTTGAGTCTAGCAAGATCAACCCCAAGCTTGGCCTTCTCGGAGTTTAGCACACGGGAAACAACAAGAGCATGATCAAAATCTTTCTTTAACTTAGCATGATCAACATTGTGTGACTCCTCAAGAGCCAAATGAAGACCACGCTCTTCCTCAAGAGCATTGGAAAGATCCAAAATCTCATCGGCATAGTCACGACTATGCCCCTCCATCTTGGAGATAGTATCTTCGTGAGCCTCAATCATGTCATTGGCTTCACCAAGTTGTTCCAAGAGAGCAACGAAATGCTTCTTGGATTTACCCTTGAGTTTACCCATAAAGGACTCAAACTCATTTTCCTGCACACTAGATCCCTCATATTCATCAATGCAATCCGTCAAGGAAGGATTATTAATGATGGTAGTTTTGATGTTGGGGGTTACCTTGTTGGTGGCTTTAGCCATGAGGCACTTGGCGGTGATGTTCTCATTGGGTGAGTCGAAGAGAGACACTTGTGGAGTTGTTGCAATGGCAACGGAGGCCATGGCAACGGACTCACCATCATCATCATCATCATCATCCTCATGGTACTCTTCTTGAACCACCAATGCCTTGTGAGGGGTCTTCTTGGTGAAGTTGCTCTTGTTTGGGAAAGACTTGGCTTTGTCCTTTCGGATGAGCTTGCCACCATTGTCTTCCCTCTTCTCATACGGGCACTCCGCAACAAAATGGCTCACATTGCCACAATTATAGCAAGTCCTCACACGTTACTTGCTCTTCATGCCACTTGAGATGCTCTTGTTGAAGTTTGGCCTTGAGTTTTTCTTGCTCCAAAATTGCCTTGAAGCAAGTGCCATGTGTTCATGATAGGCATACTTTGTATCTTCGGGGTTGCTTTCCTCTTCTTCCTCTTCTTCTTCTTCTTCAACACAAATCTTGGCCTTCAATGCAAGGTTGGGCTTCTTTGCCCTTTGAGAGCGAAGCACCACATTGTCGGCGGTCTTGTCCAAGATGCTCAAAGCCACAAACTCATCCAACACTTCACTTGAGGACAAGGTGTAGAAGTCTGGCCTTTGACGAATGACGGAGGACATAGCCTTGTGGTAAGGCATCATTGCCTTGAGGAATTTGCGCTTGATCCAATTGTCATCCGTGTCCTTGCTCCCATGATCTCGGAGTGAAACTGCGAGCTTAGTTACTCTTTGATAAAGCTCACGAGGTTCTTCATCTTCCTTCATAGCAAACTCATCGGCTTCATCTTGCACCACTTCATAGTTGGAGCGTTGAATGCTTGCGCTTCCCCGGTAGAGGGAAACAACTTGGTGCCATGCATCTTTGGCTATGGCGTAGGGCCGGAGGTGAGGAAGATCTTCGGGTGGAATTGTATCTTGGATGATGAATAGAGCATTCTCATTGAATTGATTATCCGCGGCTTCTCTTGGAGTGAAGTTGCTTTGGTCATGTGGATAGAAACCTTCTTCAATGATTCTCCAAAGATCAGTATTCACATGATTTAAATGATGCTTAAACCGATAGACCAAAGAATCAAATTCCTCGTTTTTCACAATCTTAGGGGCAAGACCGGCATGATTCAAATGAGTAGAGGGAATCGGTCCACCATACACAAGTGGAGGTTCCACATGGGCAAAGGTGTCGGTGCCATTCTTACCACTAGACGAAGGAGCTTTTTCACTAATAGCATCCCCCTTGTCGGAGTTAGCATCCGTCACCTTGTTAATGGGATCACCCACTTTCAAAGGTGCGGTGGATAATTTAAGCCCTTCTATGAATTTATTAAACATGCTTTCAACCTCGGTCGTCATGGAGGTTTTCAATGTTTCCAAGGCCACATTGAATTCCTCACGAGAGGCCGCGGTTTCCCCATCGCCCGTAGACGAGATAGGATTCACACCGGAGTGCTCCTCAACACCGTCTACGGTGTCAACCATACTCTTCGGATGGTAAAGTCCTTAGTAAAGAGATGAGGCTTTGATACCAATTGAAAGGATCGATATGGTTGACTAGAGGGGGGTGAATAGGCAACTAACAATTTTTAACTTTTCTTTACCAAATTAATCTTTGCATCAAAGTAGTTTGTCTAGACATGCAACTATGTGAGCAACCTATATGATGCAATAACAACAAGCACACAAGCAAGAAAGGGAGATAACACAAATAAGCTTGCACAAGTAAAGGTACGAGATAACCAAGAGTGGAGCCGGTGGAGACGAGGATGTGTTATCGAAGTTCCTTCCTTTTGAGGGGAAGTACATCTCCGTTGGAGCGGTGTGGAGGCACAATGCTCCCCAAGAAGCCACCAGGGCCACCGTATTCTCCTCACGCCCTCACACAATGCGAGATGTCGTGATTCCACTATTGGTGCCCTTGGAGGCGGCGACCGAACCTTTACAAACAAGGTTGGGGCAATCTCCACAACTTAATCGGAGGCTCCCAACAACACCATGAAGCTTCACCATAATGGAATATGGCTCCGCGGTGACCTCAACCGTCTAGGGTGCTCAAACACCCAAGAGTAACAAGATCCGCAAGGGATTAGTGGGGGGAATCGAATTTCTCTTGGTGGAAGTGTAGATCGAGGCCTTCTCAACCAATCCCTAGAAAATCAACAAGTTTGATTGGCTAGGGAGAGAGATCGGGCGAAAATGGAGCTTGGAGCAACAATGGAGCTTAGGGTTGGAAGAGATGGTCAATTCGGAGAAGAAGATACCCCTTATATAGTGGAGAGAGAAATCCAACCGTTATCCACTTAACCAGCCCGCGATAAGCGGTACTACCGCGCCTGCCAAGCGGTACTACCGCAAGGCCTTACGGTACTACCACACACCCTTGCGGTACTAGCACAAGGCAGGGTTGGACCAGCCTGGGAAGGCCGTGGACAGATAAACGTTCGTGGCTAGTTCCACTGATTACAAAACAGTGCAAAAAGTCCGACACGGTACTACCGCTGAAGGCAAGCGGTACTACCGCGCGGGGAGCGGATTTAAAAAATTATATCCGCTCCTACTTACGCTACTCCTGCTGTGCCGGACCAGGGCTCACGGTACTACGGCTCCCAAGGAGCGGTACTACCATGACCACCTGCGGTACTACTGTAAAGGCATGCGGTACTACCGCGGGTGCCTGCGGTACTACCGCTCCGAAGAGCAGTACTACCGCAAGCCTCAGAACAGCAACAGATAGGAAGACTTCTTTTTGCACAGACAAGAAGAAACGAAAGATGCTCCAAGGTGCTAAAGGAAAGGCGATGCAAAGAGGAGTAAACGTGTGCGTGATGATTCCACCCAAACCTTTCCAAAGTGGACCCCCTCTTAATAGTACGGCTTTCCTACGACTCAAATCCACCAAAAAAAGGAACGTAGAAAACTGTCGTCTTCAATAATCTTCGAGGGGCTCCTAACCATCTCGTGCCTAGTCATGAAATATCTGAAATACTCGAGACACACGATTAGTCTGCAAATGCATTGTCATCAATCACCAAAACACCTTAGGGATAAATATGCCCTTACAGTTGCTTTTATGGATGCTTATGAAATTGAATCTTTGTTTAAAAGAGTGTGAAAATTTTGATGATTCAGTTTATAGACCTGAAAATTTAGCTATCCTTAAATATTGCTATGAGAATTATGAATTCAATTCCGATATTGATAATTTTATTGAGAGAGTATCCGCTATCCAAGAAGAGACTAATATTTTGCAGGAGTCTATGGAAGAAGAAATTGATGAAACTGTGAGCTCATTGGATGAAAAAGATGAGGAGGAGAGTGAAGAACAAAAGGAGGAAGAGCGGATTGATCACCCGTGCGCACCTTCTAATGAGAGTAACTCTTCAACTCATACATTTTTTAATTTCCCTTCGTGCTTACCAAAGGATGAATGCTATGATTATTGTTATGATCCCGTTGATTCTCTTCAAATATCCCTTTTTGATGATGCTTGCTATGCTTGTGGCCAAGATGCCAATATGAATTATGCTTATGGAGATGAAATTGCTATAGTTCCTTATGTTAAACATGAAATTGTTGCTATTGCACCCACGCATGGTAGTCCTATTATCTTTTTGAATTCTCCTAACTACACTATATCGGAGAAGTTTACCCTTATTAAGGATTATATTGATGGGTTGCGTTTTACTATTACACATGATGATTTTGATAGATATAATATGCATGTGCTTGCTGCTCCTACTTGCAATTATTATGAGAGATGAACTACATCTCCTCCTCTTTATGTCTCCAACACGAAAAAATTGCAAGAAACTGTTTATACTATGCATTGGCCTTTACTTTGTGTGCATGAATTGTTCTTTTATGACATGCCAATGCATATGAAGAGAGTTAGACTTTGTCATTACATGATATATGTTACTTTGTGCTCACTACTAGATTACAAATCATTGTTAATTAAAATTGGCTTTGATATACCTTGGGATCCGGGTGGATTCATTACTTGAGCACTATATGCCTAGCTTAATGGCTTTAAAGAAAGCGCTGCCAGGGACACAACCCGGAAGTTTTAGAGAGTCATTTATTTCTGTTGAGTGCTTTTATATAGTTTAAAAACAAAAAATAAATAAAGAGGATAACCCAAAACTTTTTCAAAAAGGAAAGTGAAAGTGAGAAAGACGAACATTGTTAAAGTGGGAGCTAGCCTTGAACTTTGTTCATGCTCACGAAAACTTTGTGAATCTTGGTTACAGAAACTTTTCAAAAAAAATAATTATCCCCTTTTACAATTTCATTGTATTATAAAAATAATGTGCCAAGCTTTGCCTTTAGGATGTTTTAGATTGCTTGTTGGTTTGTACGATGCAGGGCAGAAACTTTGGCTGTAGTGCGTGATTTTACATTTCTTTACTAGAACGTCAAACAGTTATGAAACTTTTTGCACTATCTTTCTACACAAATTGTTTATTTTTCCTAATTTTGGTAGAAGTTTTTGAGTACAAGAGGTATGGTGAATGTTCAGATTATTACAGACTGTTCTGTTTTAGACAGATTCTATTTTTGATGCATAGTTTGCTTGTTTTGATGAAACTATCGATTTATATCAGTGGATTAAGCCATGGAAAAGTTATATACAGTAGCTACAATGCAAAAACAAAATATGAATTGGTTTGCAATAGTACTTAGAGTAGTTATTTGCTTCATTATACTAATGGATCTTACCGAGCTTTCTGTTGAGTTTTGTGTGGATGAAGTGTTCGAAGATCGAGGAGGTCTCGATGTGAGAAGAAGGAAGAGAGGCAAGAGATCAAGCTTGGGGATGCCCGAGGCACCCCAAGTAAATATTCAAGGAGACTCGAGCGTCTAAGCTTGGGGATGCCCCGGAAGGTATCCCATCTTTCTTCAACAAGTATCGCTATGTTTTCGGATTCGTTTCGTTCATGCGATATGTGCAATCTTGGAGCGTCTTTTGAATTTAGTTTTCACTTTCATTTTATGCACCATGCTGGTATGAGATAGTCCATGGTTGATTTATAGAATGCTCTTTGAACTTCACTTAAATATTTTGTGTATGGCTTTATAGAATGCTTCATGTGCTTCGCTTATATCATTTGAAGTTTGGCTTGCCTATTTCTCTTCACATAGAAAACCGCCATTTGTAGAATGATCTTTTGCTTCACTTATATTTGCTAGAGCATGGGCATATCTTTTGTAGAAAGAATTAAACTCTCTTGCTTCACTTATATCTATTTAGAGAGTTGACATGAATTGGTCATTCACATGGTTAGTCATAAAATCCTACATAAAACTTGTAGATCACTGAATATGATATGTTTGATTCCTTGCAATAGTTTTGCGATAGAAAGGTGGTGATATTAGAGTCGTGCTAGTTGAGTAATTGTGAAATCGAGAAATACGTGTGTTCAGGTTTGCAACTCCCGTAGCATGCACGTATGAATCGTTATGTAACGAAGTTGGAGCATGATGTATTTATTGATTGTCTTCCTTATGAGTGGCGGTCGGGGACGAGCGATGGTCCTTTCCTACCAATCTATCCCCTAGGGGCATGCGTAGTAGTACTTTTCTTCGAGGGCTAATAAACTTTTGCAATAAGTATATGAGTTCTTTATGACTAATGTGTGTCCATGGATTATACGCACTCTCACCCTTCCATCATTGCTAGCCTCTTCGGTACCGTGCATTGCCCTTTCTCACCTCAAGAGTTGGTGCAAGCTTCGCCGGTGCATCCAAACCCCATGATACGATACGCTCTATCACACATAAACCTCCTTATATCTTCCTCAAAACAGCCACCATACCTACCTACCATGGCATTTCCATAGCCATTTCGAGATATATTTCCATGTAACTTCCATCATCATCATATACATGACTTGTGCATTTATTGTCATATTTCTTTGCATGATCGTAAGATAGCTAGCATGATGTTTTCATGGCTTGTCCTCTTTTTGATGTCATTGCTACGCTAGATCATTGCACATCCCGGTACACCGCCGGAGGCATTCATATAGATTCATACCTTTGTTCTAGCATCGAGTTGTGATATTGAGTTGTAAGTAAATAAAAGTGTGATGATCATCATTATTAGAGCATTGTCCCGGTGAGGAAAGGATGATGGAGACTATGATTCCCCCACAAGTCGGGATGAGACTCCGGACGAAAAAAAGAAAAAGAAAAAGAAAAAAAGAAAAAAAGAAAAAAGAGAAAGGCAAAAAAAAAAGAGAAGGCCCAAAAAATGAGAGAAAAAGAGAGAAGGGACAATATTACTATCCTTTTGCCACACTTGTGCTTCAGAGTAGCACCATGTTCTTCATATAGAGAGTCTCTTGAGTTATCACTTTTATATACTAGTGGGAATTTTCATTATAGAACTTGGCTTGTATATTCCGATGATCCTCAAATGCCCGAGGTCTTCATGAGCAAGCAAGTTGGATGCACACCCACTTAGTTTCCAGTTTGAGCTTTCATACACTTATAGCTCTTAGTGCATCCGTTGCATGGCAATCCCTACTCCTCATATTGACATCAATTGATGGGCATCTCCATAGCCCGTTGATTAGCCGCGTCGATGTGAGACTTTCTCCCTTTTTGTCTTCTCCACACAACCTCCACCATCATATTCTATTCCACCTATAGTGCTATATCCATGCCTCACGCTCATGTATTGCGTGAAAGTTGAAAAGGTTTGAGAACATCAAAAGTATGAAACAATTTCTTGGCTTGTCATTGGGTTTGTGCATGATTTGAATATTTTGTGTGGTGAAGATGGAGCATAGCCAGACTATATGATTTTGTAGGGATAACTTTCTTTGGCCATGTTATTTCGAAAATACATGATTGCTTTATTAGTATGCTTGAAGTATTGTTATCTTAATGTCAAATGATAGACTATTGCTTTGAATCACTTGTGTCTTAATATTCATGCGATGATTAGATTACATGATCAAGATTATGCTAGGTAGAATTCCACATAAAAAATTATCTTTTTTATCATTTACCTACTCGAGGACGAGCAGTAATTAAGCTTGGGGATGCTGATACGTCTCCGTCGTATCTATAATTTTTTATTGTTCCATGCCAATATTCTACAACTTTCATATACTTTTGGCAACTTTTAATACTATTTTTGGGACTAACATATTGATCCAGTGCCCAGTGCCAGTTCCTCTTTGTTGCATGTTTTTGTTTTGCAGTAAATCCATATCAAACAGAGTCCATACGGGATAAAAACGGACGGAGATTTTTTTGGAATATATGTGATTTTTGGGAAGAAAAATCAACGCGAGACGATGCCCAGGGGGCCCTGTCGGTGTCAAAACCGGAGGATCTCGGGTAGGGGGTCCCGAACTGTGCGTCTAAGGCGGATGGTAATAGGAGGCGGGGGACACAATGTTTACCCAGGTTCGGGCCCTCTCGATGGAGGTAATACCCTACTTCCTGCTTGATTGATCTTGATAATATGAGTATTACAAGAGTTGATCTACCACGATATCGGAGAGGCTAAACCCTAGAAGCTAGCCTATGGTATGATTGTTGTTGTCCTACGGACTAAAACCCTCCGGTTTATATAGACACCGGAGGGAGCTAGGGTTACACAGAGTCGGTTACAAGGGAGGAGATCTACATATCCGAATTGCCAAGCTTGCCTTCCACGCAAAGGAGAATCCCACCCAGACACGAGACGAAGTCTTCAATCTTGTATCTTCATAGTCCAACAGTCCGGCCAAAGTATATAGTCCGGCTGTCCGTGGACCCCCTAATCCAGGACTCCCTCAGTAGCCCCTGAACCAGGCTTCAATGATAATGAGTCCGGCGCGCAGATTGTCTTCGGTATTGCAAGGCGGGTTCCTCCTCCGAATACTCCATAGAAGATTTTGAACACAAGGATAGTGTCCGACTCTGCAAAACAAATTCCACATACCACCATAGAGAGTATAATATTTCCATAAATCTAATCTGCTAACAACTTTTCATAACGTGACATCACGCCATGGCCCCGGTCATTATTCAAACCATTTTCTCAACCAGCTACTGCACATATTGCGAGGCGATTTTCTTGGCATGTCTTGTCGAAGCAGAGATCGTGTCCCCTTATCGCGGGATCCTCATCAATACGGGCGTGGGTAACCCAACCGCGCCATCAATCCCAACGTTTGGGGAATAAGCGAGTTTATCGGGCAAGTGGGGAGGCGCATAGTTTTTACCACCCTTATAAAAGGACAAGGACTCCTCTTTTTCAACCACGCCCTCTCCTTCTCTTCCCATCCATTCTTGCGCACTCGAGCTCCAGCGCCCAAGTTCGCATTTTCTCCGAAGAACCACTCCAAATATGTCCAGAGCGGGAGGCAAGTGGATGGCCTCTACCGTCCGGAAGAAGGACATCAAGAAACTTCGGGAGGCCGGGTATCTAGCCCAGACAATCGGCCACCGTCTCCCGACGGCGGGACAGATCGTCCCTACCCCCGAACCCCACGAAAGGGTCGTATTCCTCCCCCATTTTATCCGCGGGCTAGGGTTTCCCCTCCACCCATTTGTTCGCAGCATCATGTATTACTACGGGATCGATTTTCATGATCTATCCCCCAATTCCTTCCTCAACATCTCGACATTCATTGTCGTGTGCGAGGCTTTTCTCCACATCCCGCCACACTTCGGCTTATGGCTGAAGATCTTTAATGTGAAGCCCAAGGTTGTGGGTGGTGGGCACGCTGAGTGCAGGGGCGCTATGGTGAGCAAGATGCCCAACGTCACATGGCCAATAGGTACCTTCAATGATTCCGTCAGGGAGTGGCAACAGGAGTGGTTTTACATCACTGAGCTGCGGCGCGGAGTGGGCCACTGCTCCCGAGTTCCGATCTGGAGCCCCTCTGTGGCTTATGTCCTGGCTCAAGAAGGGCCTAGACTGGTCTTCGTCCGATGAACTGTTGGCGCTCCAGACGCGCGTCAAGGATATGGAAGACAAGAATATCGATCTTGTCAATGTAGTCCAGGTGATGTTAGCCCGTCGGATCCTACCTTGTCAACACCGGACTTGCAATCTATCGGAATTTGACCCGACCAAGCACCAGACCCTGCGAGAGCTCTTTGGCTCCTCGCAGGAAGACATCTGGAAGGTGCTTTTTAAGCCCGGCAATTTATGGACGGAGTCGGCCGAGGACCGCGGGTACCAACTGTCCCACCCTGCAAGCTCGGTAAGTTATCATACATTTTATTCGCATAACTCAAGGGAAATGCTTAATGTGTTTTACACAACTCTCCTAGGGCTGGACGAAGAAGGCGGGGCGGATCCAATGTCTGGCCCCGCTGCCCGAAGAACCGGCCGGCCCACTTCTGACGAAGATGCTGGACCCGGCGCCTTACAAGGTGCCGAAGAAGAAGATCGAAAAGGGGGCCAAAAAGACCCGGGGTGGCCTTCGTCACCGTTCCCATCCCGCCTCCAAATAGGACGAGGAGGAGGAGGAAGACAAATCCCCAGCGGGGGGAAGAAAGAAGAGGATAGCCTCCGCACACTTGGAGGCCGAGTCGCTTAGAAGGGGAAAAACTCTTCTTCCGAAAGAGTCCACTGCCGTCGCCGATAGCAGCCCGGCGTGGGATCCTAGGGACCAGCCCCTAGTGAACTCGTAAGTATATAAAATCCGAACATGTTCATGTGTCTGGACTCATCATGGCATAGTATTTTAACCTGAGCCATATTTTTTGTAGTCTGACGGGGTCCCATTCTGAAGAATCCTCGTCAGAGGACTTGCTAAGCTCGGATGCTATGGAGAGTGGGAAGCCTCCGAAGGCCCCTCCCCCCAAATATGTGATCAACACCTAGGCTTCGTCCCAGAGGGACTCCGTCCAAGGAGGGGCGGAGAAAATCGTGAAGGCGGCGCCTGGAGGTCAAACTTCAGGGGCCGGAGACATGGGGTAGAAGATCCCCATAGGATTCGATGGCGGGGACCATCTTGAATTCGGCCCCCAGCCGGACACAGTTTCGGAGACCCATACAGCTCCGGGATCAAGCAGGCGGCCTTCCTCAGCTGGAGAGGGCATCCCTGTTCCACCGGCAACCTCTGTCCAACCAAAGGCGTCGGGTGCTTTATTGGCGGCGCTGAAGAGCGCCTCCATCGTCAATGAACACCGTGCCCTTATGGGTGCGGTGATTGAGAAGATTCAGTCCGCTGAAAATGGACTGAATAAAGCCTGTATCGACCTTATAATAGGTTTTGAGGTATGTTCTATACAGTTTCGAAGAGTGTCATAGTATGGATAGTAGCCCCTGATACACTGTCCAGTGAACGAAAGAACCGGACAGAGGATCAAATATATTTTTCATAGGAAGACTCATCTCTCTTCTTTTGTAAGTAGGCGTCTATAGCGGCTACTGCCGCTCATACCGCAGAGGTTTCCGGACTGAATCAAAGTCTGGAGCGGGCCGAAGCGGAGCTTGGCCAGTTAAAAAGGCAGTTGGAAGATCAACAAGGTATGCACAAGTCTTGTTTGCATTCAGTGCGAACGAATTTTCAGTATGATAGAATATGTGTCATGATTTGCGCCAGCGGTGATGACCGAAGTCGAGGCTTTGAAGAAGGCTGTTGCCGAGGCTGAGAAAAAGGCAGCCGCAGAGCAGGCTCTTCGTGAGAAGCACGAGGCCAAGGTTGTGGAAGCTAAGCGAGAGCTCCAAGAGGCCATGAAAAAATGCGAGACCCTGGAGCAGAGTTTAACGGAGAAATAATCCGAACTCACCAAGGCTCATCAGGCCGTGTGCGATGCCCGTGGGGAAACCCAAGGCGCCTTGCAGGAGATCCAAGAGGCGAGGGAGATCACGGCGGGTAAGGTCTTCTTCCATGTAAAGCAAGTATTTGAGGAGAAAATTATGCTTTATAATTTTAAGTTCGGATTTCTCCAGGGGTATTTGCGGAACTTCCTCGCAGCATATCGGATGCCGCCCAATTCTACCAAGCCGAAGAGGGGAATGCTGTGGATAAGCTCTTCTGGTCGCAGTATCTGGCACCAAATTATCCGGTGCCTTTTACCGATCAACTGAAACAGCTGATCAAACTGCATAAGGCGGCCGAACTAGCCATGAAGGATTTGATTATCCGGCTATGGCCTGCCGAGCCGATTCCAGGTAGCTACTTCGGGCTCGTGAAGCGACTTGTTAGTGCCTGCCCTCGACTTGACGTCATCAAGAGGTCGTCTGTATAGAAGGTGCACGAATGGCCCTTGCCCGCACAAAGGTGCACTGGGGGAAGATGGATGTTGAAAAGCTGATGACCGAGGGACCGCCAGAGGGAAAGGAGCACTGCAAGCCCGAATGTATTATGAAAGTGTCCTGAAAGGATCCTGCCTTGCGGCGGAGCAGTGCACCAAGGACATTATATTTCCATGAATATAGTCATGTTGTCCTTTGTAATGTGTGAACAAGGTCATTTCTATTATTTTTTGCCTGTTATAAAAGTTTACCCTCCTTCGCGGCTGTTTTATATATTAAACCTAAGAATTGGCCAGTCGTCGGCTTCTGCCCCCTCATAAGAAATACGGGGGTGTTCGGGATAAACCTGATCATTCTTTACCCCAGTTTTGGGTCCTTTGAAGGAGGTGTTGAGCACAGCGAACCATGCAATCGGACTATAGGGCTTTATCATTCTCACTTAGCCATAGGAGCATTAGGAAGGTAGGCACAACCCCTGGTGTTCGGAAGACCGCACGAGGGGCCCTATAGGCACCTGATCGGAAGAAGAAACGATCCGTCGCACGCTGCATTGGTTATGGCATTATGCGGGAGAAATCCTTAAAGATTTTACAACCTCTCGAACAGCTGACCAGCTCTCGCCGTATCATGACAGTCAGTTTTCGGCTTTCTCTACTGAGGTGCTCGTCTGGAAGAACCGGGACACAATCGCAGCAGTTCTCCCTGTGCCGCCTTAGCCGATATAGCGGAACGTAAGGCAGCAAAACATGGGAGCCGGGAAAACCCGCCATTTGACCCAAGACATGATTCGGAGCGGATGCATATAATGATGTAAGTTCGGGGTGCCGAACTTCCGTGAAGGTGTTCGGACTTTATTGACGCATTATGGGTAAAACGAAGCCCCTGGCAAAGGCATATCGCGATGTACGGATGCCACTTAACAAAAGAGTTTCAATAAGAAATAACAGCAAATAAGCGTCATATAAATCCACATGTTGTATTTGAATGATACGTCGATGCGTATGAGTACAGGTAATGTGATAAAAAGGGGAGTATGACTGTGGAACCTGCTGGGACCAGGGAGGAAGAAGCTGTGTGCAGATCCGGAGTGTAGTCAGATAGACGTCGCGAGGAATATCTAAAGATTCCCTGGTGCATTCGAGCTGTTACCATGTCACCAGTCCCGGTCTACGCAAAGGTGAGCCTGCAAAGGAAATGTAAGAAATATTTGTGTGTCGGAGAGCGGTTGAGCCGCGATATGTGGCATGTTCTGGACTTCGCTGGAATGTTTAGTTGAGCCCTAGACAAGCCGGGCTATCCTGTCGTGAAGTAGTTCGGACTACTTTGAATGTGTCCGGGGGTTTGGCCGTCGACTCAAGATTTGACTGAAAGGTACCCTCCATTGCTTCTGATGTTTAAACCGGTGGCGTACTCTATGGTACCGAGGGAGAGTTCGGCCTCGCCATTAACCGCGATGACGCCGCGTGGACCGGGCATCTTGAGTTTACGATAGACATAATGTGGCACCACGTTGAATCGAGCGAACGCAGTTCGCCCGAGCAGTGCCTGATAATCACTGCAAAAGGGGACAATGTCGGAGATTAACTCTTCGACATGGTAATTGTTTGGTGATCCGAAGACTACCTCGAGGGCGATGGAGCTGGTACGGCTAGCCCCCACGCCTGGGATAATACCTCTAAAGGTGGCTTTAGTGGGTTTGATCATCGAATGATCGATGCCCATCTTGCACACTGTGTCCTGGTAAAGCAGATTTAGACTATTGCCTCCGTCCATAAGGACTCGTGTGAGGTGGAACCCGTCAATTATTGGGTCGAGGACTAGTGCGGCTGGATTGCCATGACTGGTGTTGACCGGACGATCCATTTGGTTGAAGGTGATCGGCCCTAGTTTGTATTGCGGGCTGACTAGTTTTGTTAGGTCGACGTCCCTAAGGGTATGCATCCTATCCGGGTTGGGAGTGTGGGTGGCGTTTACCATATTCACCATTTGGATTTGCTGGAGAGATTTCTTTTGCCCTCCTCTATTCGGTGATCTGGCTCCTCGTCGTTGTCATCGCTTTGAGACCCCTTGTCTTTGTTTTTGGTGCCTAACCTGCCAGCTTGTTTGAAGACCCAACATTCTCTGTTGGTATGATTGGCTGGTGTTCCTGGTTTGCCATGAATTTGGCATGGACGGTCGAGTATGCGGTCCAAACTGGACGGACCCGAATTGTCATTTTTGAGTGGCCCTTTCCGCTGACCGGACTTAGAGCTATTAAATTCGGCATTGACTGCCGTATCTTCGGTGCTTTCACCATGTTTGCAGCGTTTGTGTTTGTTGCGCCGGGGTTTGCCGTTGCTATCTCTTGCCTCTAATTTGCCAGTGTTGCTTGTTGTGTTGTTGCTATGAGCCAACCAGCTATCCTCGCCCGCGTAGAAGCGGGTCATGAGTGTCGTGAGGGCTGCCATGGACTTTGGCTTCTCTTGGCCGAGATGTTGGGCGAGCCACTCGTCACAGATGTTATGTTTAAAGGCCGCTAGGGCTTCGGCATCTGGACAGTCCACAATTTGGTTCTTTTTGGTTAGGAACTGGGTCCAGAACTTCCTAGCTGACTCTCCGGGCTGTTGTGTTATGTGACTCAAATCATCAGCATCCGGTGGTCGCACATATGTGCCGTGGAAGTTATCCAGGAATGCGTCTGCTAGGTTCTCCCAACTTCTGATGGAGTTTGCTGGCAAGCTATTCAGCCAATGTCGAGCCGGTCCTTTGAGTTTTAACGGGAGATACTTGATGGCGTGTAGATCATCCCCGCGGGCCATGTGAATATGGAGGAAGAAATCCTCTACCCATACTGCAACATCAGTAGTACCATCGTATGATTCAATGTTCATGGGTTTAAACCCTTCTGGGAATTCATGATCCATTACTTCATCAGTGAAGCATAGGGGGTGTGCGGCACCTCTGTGCCGGGCTATGTCACGACGCAGTTCGTACGATTCTTGTATGCTGTGTTCGGCCCAGCCGGATTTGCTTTTGGTATATCCGGCATGACGGTCGTTGTCATGTGTTGGGGCGCGCCCTCGTGATCCGAAGATCAATCTTTTGTGTCATGCTTTGTTTTCCAATATGTCTCACAGGTCCTGCGTGTTACCCCGGGCCTTGTTGTTTTTGTTTGACTGGCGACGGGGTGCGGGCTGGACTTCGGGCTTATATGCCACTTTGTCCCGGCCACGAGGTGGCCGGTCTGCCACATCATACGCTGGAAGCGCGGGCTTTAATACTTCCTCTTCAAGTTGGGGTAGCAACCTGCGCTTTGGGAAACTTTTGATTGGGCACTCGAGTTTGTGTTCCTCGGCTGCCAGGACCTCAGTCCATCTATCCGCTAGCAGATCTTGCTCAGCTTGAAGCTGTTGTTGCTTTTTCCTCAGGCTTTTTGCTGTGGCAATAAGCCAGCGTTTGAAGCGCTCCTGTTCGACGGGATCCTCAGGCACGATAAATTCTTCATTGCCGAGGATCACCTGGTCTTCGGAGAGAGGCATGTAATTGTCATCCTCTGATTCTCCGTCTTTTGCCTGTTCCTTAGGGCTGGCTTGCCCATCCTCCTGCTCAAAGCCTGGCTGGAGGGGATTGTCTTCGTCTTCGACACTATTTGCAGCGTTATTGTCTCCTGTGCCGGTATCGCTGTTTTTGCTATGGCGTGGCTTAGGGCGGCGCCGATGACGCTGGTTCTTGGATTGCTTCTCGGGGGGGATTATCCTCCGTTGCCTTATTGCCATCGCTTTCTTTGGGGGTGTCCACCATGTATATATCATACGATGAGGTGGCAGTCCGGCGCCCTGTGGGCGGTGGTTCCTGTTCGTCTCCCGCATCATCGTCCATACCGTCGATGTCTTCGGAGTCGAAGTCGAGCATGTCGTTTAGGTCATCGACATTGGCTACTAAGTGGGTGGTGGGTGGGGAACGAATTTCTTCGCCGTCCGCTTCCCACTCGAGCCGGACATAGTTCGGCCAAGGGTCTCCTGACAAGGAGAGAGACCGTAATGAGTTTAGCACGTCGCCTAGGGGCGAGTGCTGAAAGATATCCGCGGAGGTGAACTCCATGATTGGTGCCCAATCAGATTGGATGGGCACGGACGCGAGCGGTTCGGAGTTTGTGGCCGGGGACGAATCCGAGTGTCCGGCAACACAGGTCTCATAGGAGGTGAAGTCAGTATTCGGCTCTATCGCCGCTGAGTGTGTGGCCTCCGTGGAGGGGTCCATCCATCCATCCTCGTACAGCGCGATCTGTTCCGGATTGAGGGCCGGAGTAGTTACAGGTGTGATCTCCCGAACACTGTCCGACGGCAGAGCTAAATCATGCTCATCGTGATTGTGCAGCATACCTGACATGGGTTCGAATCCGTCGAAGATCAAGTCTCCGCGGATGTCGGCGGTATAGTTCAAGCTTCCAAACCTGACCTGATGGCCAGGGGCGTAACTCTCGATCTGCTCCAGATGGCCGAGCGAGTAGGCCCGCGGTACGAAGCCGCCGAATACGAAGATCTGTCCAGGGAGGAAAACCTCACCCTAGATCGCATCGTTGCCGATGATCGAAGGAGCCATCAAGCCTTATGATGATGACATAGTGGAACTCTCAATGAAAGCACCAATGTCGATGTCAAAACCAGCAGATCTCGGGTAGGGGTTCCCGAACTGTGCGTCTAAGGTCGATGGTAACAAGAGGCGGGGGACACAGTGTTTACCCAGGTTCGGGCCCTCTCGATGGAGGTAATACCCTACTTCCTGCTTGATTGATCTTGATAATGTGAGTATTACAAGAGTTGATCTACCAAGAGATCGGAGAGGCTAAACCCTAGAAGCTAGCCTATGGTATGATTGTTGTTGTCCTACAGAGTAAAACCCTCCGGTTTATATAGACACCGGAGGGAGCTAGGGTTACACATAGTCAGTTACAAGGGAGGAGATCTACATATCTGAATTGCCAAGCTTGCCTTCCACGCAAAGGAGAGTCCCACCCGGACACGGGACGAAGTCTTCAATCTTGTATCTTCATAGTCCAATAGTCCGACCAAAGTATATAGTCCGGCTGTCCGAGGACCCCCTAATCCAGGACTCCCTCAGGCCCCGAGGCAGGGGGCGCCCCAGGGGGTAGGCGCGCCCTGGGCCCTCGTGGCCACCCCATAATGCGGTTGATGCCCTTCTTTCACCGCAAGAAAGCTAATATTTGGATAGAGATCGTGTTAAAATTTCAGCCCAATCGGAGTTACAGATCTCCGGGAATATAAGAAACGGTGAAAGGGCAGAATCTGAAAACGCAGAAACAGAGAGAGACAGAGCGACGGATCCAATCTCGGAGGGGCTCTCGCCCCACCGCCTCGATGGAGGCCATGGACCAGAGGGGAAACCCTTCTCCCACCTAGGGAGAATGTCAAGGAAGAAGAAGAAGGGTGGCTCTCTCCCCCTCGCTTCTGGTGGCGCCGGAATGCCGCCGGGGGCCATCATCATCACCGCAATCTACACCAACACCTCCGCCGTCTTCACCAACATCTCCATCACCTTCCCCCCTCTATCTACAGCGGTCCACTCTCCCACAACCCGCTGTACCCTCTACTTGAACATGGTGCTTTATGCTTCATATTATTATCCAATGATGTGTTGCCATCCTATGATGTCTGAGTAGATTTTCGTTGTCCTATCGGTGGTTGATGAATTGCTATGATTGGTTTAATTTGCTTGTGGTTATGTTGCTGTCCTTTGGTGCCCATCATATGAGCGCGCGCGTGGATCACACCATAGGGTTAGTTGTATGTTTATAGGACTATGTATTGGAGGGCAAGAGTGACAGAAGCTTCAACCTAGCATAGAAATTGATGCATACGGGATTGAAGGGGGACCAATATATCTTAATGATATGGTTGGGTTTTACCTTAATGAACGTTAGTAGTTGCAGATGCTTGCTAATAGTTCCAATCATAAGTGCATAGAATTCCAAGTTAGGGATGACATGCTAGCAGTGGCCTCTCCCACATAAAACTTGCTATCGGTCTAGTAAAGTAGTCAATTTCTTAGGGACAATTTCGCAACTCCTACCACCACTTTTCCACACTCGCTATACTAACGTTATTGCATCTTTATCTAAACAGCCCCTACTTTTTATTTACGCACTATTTATTATCTTGCAAGCCTATCCAAAAACACCTACAAAGTACTTCTAGTTTCATACTTGTTCTAGGTAAAGCGAACATTAAGCGTGCGTAGAGTTGTATCGGTGGTCGATAGAACTTGAGGGAATATTTGTTCTACCTTTAGCTCCCCGTTGGGTTCGACACTCTTACTTATCGAAAGAGGCTACAATTGATCCCCTATACTTGTGGGTTATCAACATGACTGAGACTCATCTCCGGTCAATAACCAATAGCGGAACCTGGATGCTCATATTGGCTCCCACATATTCTACGAAGATATTTATCAGTTAAACCACATAACAACATACGTCGTTCCCTTTGTCATTGATATCTTACTTGCCCGAGATTCGATCGTGGTATCTCAATACCTAGTTCAATCTCATTACTGGCAAGTCTCTTTACTCGTTCCGTAATGCATCATGCCGCAACTAACTCATTAGTCACATTGCTTGCAAGGCTTATAGTGATGTGCATTATTGAGAGGGCCCAGAGATACCTCTCCGACAATCGGAGTGACAAATCCTAATCTCGATCTATGCCAACTCAACAAGCACCATCGGAGACACCTATAGAGCACCTTTATAATCACCCAGTTACGTTGTGACATTTGGTAGCACACAAAGTGTTCCTCTAGTATTCGCGAGTTGCATAATCTCATAGTCATAGGAACATGTATAATTCATGAAGAAAGCAATAGCAACAAACTAAATGATCATCATGCTAAGCTAACGGATGGGTTAAGTCAATCACATCATTCTCTAATGATGTGATCTCGTTAATCAAATGACAACTCATGTCTATGGTTAGGAAACATAACCATCATTGATTCAACGAACTAGTCAAGTAGAGGCATACTAGTGACACTTTGTTTGTCTATATATTCACACATGTACTAAGTTTCTGGTTAATACAATTCTAGCATGAATAATAAACATATATCATGATATAAGGAAATATAAATAACAACTTTAGTATTGCCTCTAGGGCGTATTTCCTTCAGTCTCCCACTTGCACTATAGTCAATAATCTAGTTCACATCGTCATGTGATTTAACATCAATAGTTCACATCTTTATGTGATTAGTTCACATCTCCATGTGACTAACACCCAAAGGGTTTCCTAGAGTCAATAATCTAGTTCACATCGCTATGTGATTAACACCCAAAGAGTGATCATGTTTTGCTTGTGAGAAATTTGGTCAATGGGTCTGCCACATTCAGAGCTGTATGTATTTTGCAAATTTTCTATGTCTACAATGCTTTGCATAGAGCTACTCTAGCTAATTGCCCCCACTTTCAATATGTGTCTAGATCGAGACTTAGAGTCATCTAGATCGGTGTCAAAAGCTTGCATCGACGTAACTCTTTACGACGAACTCTTTTGTCACCTCCATAACCGAGAAATATTTCCTTAGTCCTCTAAGGATAATTTTGACCGCTGTTCAGTGATCTACTCCTAGATCACTATTGTACTCCCTTGCCAGAATCATGCTAAGGTATATAATAGGACTGGTAAACAGCATAACATACTTTATAGAACCTATGACTGAGGCATACGGAATGACTTTTCATTCTCTTTCTATTTTCTGTTGTGGTCGGGTTTTGAGTCTTTACTCAACTTCACACCTTGAAACACAGGCAAGAACTCTTTCTCGGACTGTTCCATTTTAAACTACTTCAAAATCTTGTCAAGGTATGTACTCATTGAAAATATATCAAGCGTCTTGATCTATCTCTATAGATCTTGATGCTCAATATGTAAGTAGCTTTATCGAGGTCTTTCTTTAAAAAACTCTTTTCAAACACTCCTTTATGCTTTCCAGAAAATTCTACATTATTTCCGATCAACAATATGTCATTCACATATATTTATCAAAAATGTTGTAGTGCTCCCACTCACTTTCTTGTAAATACAGGCTTCACCGCAAGTCTGTATAAAACCATATGCTTTGATCACTTTATAAAAGCATATATTCCAACTCTGAGATGCTTGCACCAGTCCATAGATGGATCATTGGAGCTTTCTCACTTTGTTAGCACCTTTAGTATTGACAAAACCTTCTGGTTGCATCATATACAACTCCTTTAAGAAATCCATTCAGGAATGCAATTTTGACATCTATTTGTCGGATTTCATAAAATGCGGCAACTGCTAACATGATTCCGACAGACTTTTAAGCATCGATGCGAGTGAGAAAATCTCATCGTAGTTAACACCTTGAACTTTTTAGATAGTAACACTACTATCAGTGTCCGTCTTCCTCTTGAAGATCCATTTATTCTCAATGACTCACCGATCATCGGGCAAGTCAATCAAAAGTCCATACTTTCTTCTCATACATGGATCCCGTCTCAGATTTCATGGCCTCAAGCCATTTTGCGGAATCTGGGCTCATCATCGCTTCCTCATAGTTCGTAGGTTTGTTATGGTCTAGTAACATGATTTCCAAAAAGGATTACCGTACCACTCTGGTGCGGACCATACTCTGGTTGTCCTAGGAGATTCGGTAGTAACTTGATCTAAAGTTTCATGATGATCATCATTAGCTTCCTCACTAATTGGTGTAGAGATCACTAGAACTAATTTCTGTGATGAACTACTTTCCAATTCGGGAGAAGGTACAATTACCTCAGCAAGTTCTACATTCCTCCCACTCACTTCTTTCGAGAGAAACTTCTTCTCTAGAAAGGATTCACTCTTTAGCAACAAAGATATTGCCTTTCGGATCTGTGATAGAAGGTGTCCCCAACAGTTTCTTTTAGGTATCCTATGAAGACGCACCTTTTCGATTTAGGTTTGTGCTTATCAGGCTGAAACTTTTTCACATAAGCATCACAACCCTAAACTTTAAGAAATGACAGCTTAGGTTTCTTGCTAAACCACAGTTCATACGGTGTCGTCTCAACGGATTTAGATGGTGCCCCTTTTAATGTGAATGCAGCTGTCTCTAATGCATAACCCCAAAACTATAGTGGTCAACCGGTAATAAACATCATAGATTGCACCATATCTAATAAAGTACGGTTACGATGTTCGGACACACCATTATGTTGTGGTGTTCCAGGTGGCACGAATTTGTGAAACTATTCCACATTGTTTTAATTGAAGACCAAACTCCTAACTCAAATATTTGTCTCCGCGATCAGATAGTAGTAACTTTATTTTCTTGTCACGATGATTTTCCACTTCACTATGAAATTCTTTGAACTTTTCAAATGTTTTAGACTTATGTTTCATCAAGTAGATATACCCATATCTGCTCAAATCATATGTGAAGGTCAGAAAATAACGATACCCCCCGCGAGCCTCAACACTCATCGGACTGCATACATCAGTATGTATTATTTCCAACAAGTTTGTTGCTCTCTCCATTGTTCTGGAGAACGGAGTCTTAGTCATCTTGCCCATGAGGCATGGTTCGCAAGCATCAACTGATTCATAATCAAGTGATTCCAAAATCCCATCAGCATGGAGTTTTTTCATGCGCTTTACACCAATATGACCCAAACGACAGTGCCACAAATAAGTTGCACTATCATTATTAACTTTGCATCTTTTGGCTTCAATATTATGAATATGTGTATCACTACGATCGAGATCCAACAAACCAATTTCATTGGGTGTATAACCATAGAAGGTTTTATTCATGTAAACAGAACAACAATTATTCTCTAACTTAAATGAATAATAGTATTGCAATAAACATGATCAAATCATATTCATGCTCAACGCAAACACCAAATAACATTTATTTAGGTTCAACACTAATCCCAAAAGTATAGGGAGTGTGCGATGATGATCATATCATTCTTTGAACCACTTCCAACACACAATGTCACTTCACCCTTTAACTAGTCTCTGTTCATTCTGCAACTCCCGTTTCAAGTTACTA
Organism: Triticum dicoccoides; assembly: GCF_002162155.2. Lineage (NCBI taxonomy): Eukaryota > Viridiplantae > Streptophyta > Magnoliopsida > Poales > Poaceae > Triticum > Triticum dicoccoides. The sequence continues at coordinate 463,727,415 of NC_041386.1, forward strand.
CTCTTAGCAACTGAACTAGTATCAAATACCGAGGGGTTGCTATAAACACTAGTAAAGTACACATCAATAACATGTATTTCAAATATACCTTTGTTCATTTTTCCATCCTTCTTATCCGCCAAGTATCTAGGGGCAGTTCTGCTTCCAGTGACCAGTCCCTTTGCAGTAGAAGCACTTAGTCTCAGGCTTAGGTCTAGACTTGGGCTTCTTCACTTGAGCAGCAACTTGCTTGCCGTTTTTCTTGAAGTTCCCCTTTCTTCCCGTTTGCCCTTTTCTTGAAACTAGTGGTCTTGTCAACCATCAACACTTGATGTTTTTCTTGATTTCTACCTTCGTCGATTTCAGCATCAGGAAGATCTTGGGAATTGTTTTCATTATCCCTTGCATATTATAGTTCATCACAGAGTTCTAGTAACTTGGTGATAGTGACTAGAGAACTCTGTCAATCACTATCTTATCTGGAAGATTAACTCCCACTTGATTCAAGTGATTGTAGTACTCAGACATTCTGAGCACATGCTCACTAGCTGAGCTATTCTCTTCCATCTTGCAGGCAAAGTACTGTCAGAGGTCTCATACCTCTTGACACGGGCATGGGTATGAAATACCAATTTCAACTCTTAGAACATCTTATATGTTCTGTGGCGTTCAAAACGTTTTTGAAGTCCCAGTTCTAAGCCGTAAAGAATGGTGCACTAAACTATTAAGTAGACATCATACCGAGCTTTGTCAAACGTTCATAACGTGTGCATCTGCTCCTGCAATAGGTCTGTCACCTAGTGGTGCATCAAGGACATAATTCTTCTGTGCAACAATGAGGATAATCCTCAGATCACGGATCCAATCCGCATCATTGCTACTAACATCTTTCAACTTTATTTACTCTAGGAACATATCAAAAATAAATGGGGAGCTACATCGCAAGCTATTGATCTACAACATAGATATGCAAATACTATCAGGACTAAGTTCATGATAAATTAAAGTTCAATTAATCATATTACTTAAGAACTCCCACTTAGACAGACATCCCTCTAATCATCTAAGTGATCACGTGATCCAAATCAACTAAACCATGACCGATCTGTTGGGGAACGTAGCAGAAATTCAAAATTTTCCTACGTGTCACCAAGATCTATCTATGGAGAGACCAGCAACGAGGGGAAGGAGAGTGCATCTACATACCCTTCTAGATCGCTAAGCAGAAGCGTTCAAGAGAACAGGGTTGATGGAGTCGTACTCGTCGTGATCCAAATCACCGATGATCCTAGTGCCGAACGGACGGCACCTCCGTGTTCAACACACGTACAGCCCGATGACGTCTCCCATGCCTTGATCCAGCAAGGAGAGAGGGAGAGGTTGAGGAAGACTCCATCCAGCAGCAGCACAACGGCGTGGTGGTGATGGAGGAGCGTGGCAATCCTGCAGGGCTTCGCCAAGCACCGCGAGATATGAGGAGAAAGAGAGGGAGGGCTGCACCAACAGGCAGAGATCAGATCGCGTGTATTGGGCAGCCCCTAGGCCTCATATATATAGGGGAAGGGGAGGAGGGTGCGCCCCCTCTAGGGTTCCGACCCTTAGAGGGGCGGCAGCCCCAAACCCATCTATGGGTGGCGGCCACAAGGGGGGAGGAGAGGGAGGCGCAGGGAGTATGGGCCTTAGGGCCCATCTGCCCTTAGGGTTTGCCCCCTCTCCCCTTCTAGGTGCATGGGCCATGGTGGGAGGCGCCCTAGCCCACCTAGGGGCTGGTGCCTTCTCACACTTGGCCCATGTATGCCTCTGGGGCTTGTGGCCCCACTTGGTGGACCCCCGGGACCCTCCCGGTGGTCCCGGTACGTTACCGATAAACCCCGAAACTTTTCCGGTGACCAAAACAGGACTTCCCATATATAAATCTTTACCTCCGTACCATTCCGGAACTCCTCGTTACGTCCGGGATCTCATCCGGGACTCCGAACAACATTCGGTAACCACATACAAACTTCCTTTGTAACCCTAGCGTCATCGAACCTTAAGTGTGTAGACCCTACGGGTTCGGGAGACACGTAGACATGACCGAGACGACTCTCCGGCCAATAACCAACAGCGGGATCTGGATACCCATGTTGGCTCCCACATGCTCCTCGATGATCTCATCGGATGAACCACGATGTCAAGGACTTAATCAATCCCGTATACAATTCCCTTTGTCTAGCGGTACGATACTTGCCCGAGATTCGATCGTCGGTATCCCGATACCTTGTTCAATCTCGTTACTGGCAAGTCTCTTTACTCGTTCCGTAACACATCATCCCATGATCAACTCCTTGATCACATTGTGCACATTATGATGATGTCCTACCGAGTGGGCCCAGAGATACCTCTCCGTCACACGGAGTGACAAATCCCAGTCTCGATTCGTGCCAACCCAACAGACACTTTCGGAGATACCTGTAGTGTACCTTTATAGCCACCCAGTTACGTTGTGACGTTTGGCACACCCAAAGCACTCCTACGGTATCCGGGAGTTGCACAATCTCATGGTCTAAGGAAATGATACTTGACATTAGAAAAGCTTTAGCATACGAACTACACGATCTTTGTGCTAGGCTTAGGATTGGGTCTTGTCCATCACATCATTCTCCTAATGATGTGATCCCGTTATCAATGACATCCAATGTCCATGGTCAGGAAACCGTAACCATCTATTGATCAACAAGCTAGTCAACTAGAGGCTTACTAGGGACATGGTGTTGTCTATGTATCCACACATGTGTCTGAGTTTCCTATCAATACAATTATAGCATGGATAATAAACGATTATCATGAACAAGGAAATATAATAATAACTAATTTATTATTGCCTCTAGGGCATATTTCCAACAGTCTCCCACTTGCAGTAGAGTCAATAATCCAGTTCACATCGATATGTGATTAACACTTAAGGTCACATCCCCATGTGACTAACACCCAAAGAGTTCTGGGTTTGATCATGTTATGCTTGTGACAGAGGTTATAGTCAATGGGTCTGAACCTTTCAGATCCGTGTGTGCTTTACAAATCTCTATGTCATCTCCTAGATGCAGCTACCGCGCTCTATTTGGAGCCATTTCAAATAACTGTTCTACTTGGAGTTATTCTAAATTGTTGCTCCATTATACGTATCCGGTATCTCTACTCAGAGCTATCCGGATAGGTGTTAAGCTTGCATCGTCGTAACTCTTTACGTCGAACTCTTTATCACCTCCATAACCGAGAAAATTCCTTAGTCCACTAGTTACTAAGGATAACTTTGACCGTTGTACTGTGATCCATTCTTAGATCACTCTTGTACCCCTTGACTGACTCATGGCAAAGCACACTTCAGGTGCGGTACACAGCATAGCATACTGTAGAGCCTATGTCTTAAGCATAGGGGACGACCTTCGTCCTTTCTCTCTATTTTGCCGTGGTCGAGCTTTAAGTATTAACTTCATAACTTACAACTCAGGCAAGAACTCCTTCTTTGACTGATCCATCTTGAACACCTTCAAGATCATGTCAAGGTATGTGCTCATTTGAAAGTACCATTAAGCGTTTTGATCTATCCTTATAGATCTTGATGCTCAACGTTCAAGTAGCTTAATCCAGGCTTTCCATTGAAAAACACTTTCCAAATAACCCTATATGCTTTCCAGAAATTCTACGTCATTTCTGATCAACAATATGTCAACATATATTTATCAGAAATTCTATAGTGCTCCCACTCACTTCTTTGGAAATACAAGTTTCTCATAAACTTTGTATACACCCAAAACTTTGATCATCTTATCAAAGCATACATTCCAACTCCGAGATGCTTACTCCAGTCCTTAGAAGGATTGTTGGAGCTTTGCATACTTATTAGCATCTTTCAGGATTGACAAAACCTTCCGGTTTGTATCACATACAACCTTTCCTCAAAAAAACGTCGAGGAAACAATGTTTTGACATCCTATCTGCAAGATTTCATAAATAATGCAGTAATCGCCAATATAATTCCAACAGACTCTTAGCATCGCTACGAGTGAGAAAGTCTCATCGTAGTCAACTCCTTGAACTTGTCGGAAAACATCTTAACGACAAGTCGAGCTTTCTTAATGGTGACATTTACCACCATTGTCCGTCTTCCTTTTAAAATCCATCTGCACTCAACAGCCTTACGACCATCGAGCTGTTCTGCCAAAGTCTACACTTTATTTCATACATGGATCCTCTCTCAGATTTTATGGCCTCGAGCCATTTATCGGAATCCGGGCCCACCATCGCTTCTCCATAGCTCGTAGGTTCATTGTTGTCTAGCAACATGACTTCCAAGACAGGATTATGTACCACTCTGAAGTAGTACGCATCCTTGTCATCCCACGAGGTTTGGTAGTGACTTGATCTGAAGTTTCATGATCACTATCATAAGCTTCCACTTCAATTGGTGTAGGTGCCACAGGAACAACTCCCTGTGCTCTGCCACACACTAGTTGAAGAGACGGTTCAATAACCTCATCAAGTCTCCACCATCCTCCCACTCAATTCTTTCGAGAGAAACTTTTCCTCGAGAAAGGACCCGATTCTAGAAACAATCCCTTATTGCTTTCAGATCTGAGACAGGAGGTACACCCAACTGTTTTGGGTGTCCAATGAAGATGCATTTATCCGCTTTGGGTTCGAGCTTATCAGCCTGGAACTTTTCCACATAAGCGTCGCAGCCCCAAACTTTTAAGAAATGACAGCTTAGGTTTCTCTAAACCATAGTTCATACGGTGTCATCTCATCGGAATTACGTGGTGCCCCTTTTAAAGTGAATGTGGTTGTCTCTAATGCCCAACCCATAAACTATTGTGGTAATTCGATAAGAGACATCATGGTATGCATCATATCCAATAGGGTGCAGTTATGATGTTCGTACACACCATCACATTATGGTGTTCCAGGCTGTATTAGTAGTGAAACAATTTCCACAATGTCTTAGTTCTGTGCCAAACTCGTAATTCAGATATTCATCTCTATGATCATATCATAGATCTTTTATCCTCTTGTCACGACGATCTTTCAACTTCACCCTGAAATTACTTGAACCTTTCAATAATTCAAACTCGTGATTCATCAAGTAAATATACTCAACATCTACTCAAATCATCTGTGGAGTAAGAACATAACGATATCCACTACATGCCTCAGCACTCATTGGATTGCACACATCAAAATGTATTACTTCCAACAAGTTGCTTTCTAGTTCCATTTTACTGAAAATGAGGCTTTCAGTCATCTTGCCCATGTGGTATGATTTGCATGTCTCAAGTGATTCAAAATCAAGTGAGTCCAAACGGTCCATTTGCATGGAGTTTCTTCATGCATATACACCAATAGACATGGTTCGCATGTCTCAAACCTTTCAAAAATGAGTGAGTCCAAAGATCCATCAACATGGAGCTTCTTCATGCGTTTTATACCGATATGACTTAAGTGGCAGTGCCACAAGTAGGTGGTACTATCATTACTATCTTATATCTTTTGGCATGAACATGTGTATCACTATGATCGAGATTCAATGAACCATTCATTTTAGGTGCAAGACCATTGAAGGTATTATTCAAATAAACAGAGTAACCATTATTCTCCTTAAATGAATAACCGTATCGCGATAGACATAATCCAATCATGTCTATGCTCAACGCAAACACCAATCTCGATGGTAGAGGGAGCGTGCGATGCTTGATCATATCAACATTGGAAACACTTCCAACACATATCGTCAGCTCACCTTTAGCTAGTCTCCGTTTATTCCGTAGCTTTTATTTCGAGTTACTAACACTTAGCAACTGAACCGGTATCTAATACCCTGGTGCTACTAGGAGTACTAATAAAGTACACATTAACACAATGTATATCCAATATACTTCTATCGACCTTGCCAGCCTTCTCATCTACCAAGTATCTAGGGTAATTCTGCTCCAGTGGTTGTTCCCCTTATTACAGAAGCACTTAGTCTCGGGTTTGGGTTCAACCTTGGGTCTCTTCACTAGAGCAGCAGCTGAATTGCCGTTTCATGAAGTATCCCTTCTTGCCCTTGCCCTTCTTGAAACTTGTGGTTTCACCAACCATCAACAATTGATGCTCCTTCTTGATTTCTACTTTGGTGTCAAACATCGCGAATATCTCAAGGATCATCATATATGTCCCTGATATATTATAGTTCATCACGAAGCTCTAGCAGCTTGGTGGTAATGACTTCGGAGAAACATCACTATCTTATCTGGAAGATCAACTCCCACTCGATTCAAATGATTGTTGTACTCAGACAATCTGAGCACAAGCTCAACAATTGAGCTTTTCTCCCTTAGTTTGCAGGCTAAGAAAATCCTCGGAGGTCTTATACCTCTTGATGTGGGCACGAGCCTGAAATCCCAATTTCAGCCCTCGAAACATCTCATATGTCTCGCGACATTTCAAAACGTCTTCGGTGCCTCAACTCTAAACCGGTTAACTGAACTATCACGTAGTTATCAAAATGTGTATGTCAGATGTTCGCAACATCCACAGACAACGTTCAAGGTTCAGCACACTGAGCGGTGCATTAAGGACATAAGCCTTCTATGAAGCAATGAGGACAATCCTCAGTTTATGGACCTAGTCCGCATAATTGCTACTATCATCTTTCAACTAAATTTTCTCTAGGAACATATCTAAACAGTAGAACTATAGCGCGAGCTACGACATAATTTGCAAAATCCTTTTTTACTATGTTCAGGATAATTAAGTTCATCTTATGAACTCCCACTCAGATAGACATCCCTCTAGTCATCTAAGTGATTACATGATCCGAGTCAACTAGGCCGTGTCCGATCATCACGTGAGACGGACTAGTCATCATCGGTGAACATCTTCATGTTGATCGTATCTACCATACGACTCATGCTCGACCTTTCTGTCTCTTGTGTTCCGAGGCCATGTCTGTACATGCTAGGCTCGTCAAGTTAACCCTAAGTGTTTTGCATGTGTAAAACTGTCTTACACCCGTTGTATGTGAACGTAAGGATCTATCACACCCGATCATCACGTGGTGCTTCGAAAGGACGAACTTTAGCAACGGTGCACAGTTAGGGGAGAACACATTCTTGAAATTGTAATGAGGGATCATCTTATTTACTACCATCGTTCTAAGCAAATAAGATGTATAAACATGATAAACATCACATGCAATCAAATAATAGTGACATGATATGGCCAATATCATATAGCTCCTTTGATCTCCATCTTGGGGCTCCATGATCATCTTGTCACCGGCATGACACCATGATCTCCATCATCATGATCTCCATCATCGTGTCTTCTTGAAGTTGTCTCGTCATCTATTACTTCTACTACTATGGCTAACACTTTAGCAATAAAGTAAAGTAATTACATGACGTTTAAGTTGACACGCAGGTCATAAATAAATAAAGACAACTCCTATGGCTCCTGCCGGTTGTCATACTCATCGACATGCAAGTCGTGATACCTATTACAAGAACATGATCAATCTCATACATCACATATATCATTCATCACATCCTTTTGGCCATATCACATCACAGCATACCCTGCAAAAACAAGTTAGACGTCCTCTAATTGTTGTTTGCATGTTTTACGTGGCTGCTATGGGTTTCTAGCAAGAATGTTTCTTACCTACGCAAAACCACAACGTGATATGCCAATTGCTATTTACCCTTCATAAGGACCCTTTTCATCGAATCCGACCCAACTAAAGCGGGAGAGACAGACACCCGCCAGCCACCTTATGCAACTAGTGCATGTTTGTCGGTGGAACCGGTCTCAAGTAAGCATACGTGTAAGGTTGGTCCGGGCCGCTTCATCCCACAATACCGTCGAATCAAGATAAGACTAGTAACGGCAAGCATATTGAACAAAGTCAACGCCCACAACTTCTTTGTGTTCTACTCGTGCATAGAATCTACGCATAGACCTAGCTCATGATGCCACTGTTGGGGAACGTAGCAGAAATTCAAAATTTTCCTACGTGTCACCAAGATCTATCTATGGAGAGACCAGCAACGAGGGGAAGGAGAGTGCATCTACATACCCTTGTAGATCGCTAAGCGGAAGCGTTCAAGAGAACGGGGTTGATGGACTCGTACTCATCGTGATCCAAATCACCGATGATCCTAGTGCCGAACGGACGGCACCTTCGTGTTCAACACACGTACAGCCCGATGACGTCTCCCATGCCTTGATCCAGCAAGGAGAGAGGGAGAGGTTGAGGAAGACTCCATCCAGCAGCAGCACAACGACGTGGTGGTGATGGAGGAGCGTGGCAATCCTGCAGGGCTTCGCCAAGCACCGCGAGATATGAGGAGAAAGAGAGGGAGGGCTGCACCAACAGGCAGAGATTAGATCGCGTGTATTGGGCAGCCCCTAGGCCTCATATATATAGGGGAAGGGGAGGAGGGTGCGCCCCCTCTAGGGTTCCCACCCCTAGAGGGGCGGCAGCCCCAAACCCATCTATGGGTGGCGGCCACAAGGGGGAGGAGAGGGAGGCGCAGGGAGTATGGGCCTTAGGGCCCATCTGCCCTTAGGGTTTGCCCCCTCTCCCCTTCTAGGCGCATGGGCCATGGTGGGAGGCGCCCTAGCCCACCTAGGGGCTGGTGCCTTCTCACACTTGGCCCATGTATGCCTCTGGGGCTTGTGGCCCCACTTGGTGGACCCCCGGGACCCTCCCGGTGGTCCCGGTACGTTACCGATAAACCCCGAAACTTTTCCGGTGACCAAAACAGGACTTCCCATATATAAATCTTTACCTCCGGACCATTCCGGAACTCCTCGTGACGTCCGGGATCTCATCCGGGACTCCGAACAACATTCGGTAACCACATACAAACTTCCTTTATAACCCTAGCGTCATCGAACCTTAAGTGTGTAGACCCTACGGGTTCGGGAGACACGTAGACATGACCGAGACGACTCTCCGACCAATAACCAATAGCGGGATCTGGATACCCATGTTGGCTCCCACATGCTCCTCGATGATCTCATCGGATGAAACACGATGTCAAGGACTTAATCAATCCTGTATACAATTCCCTTTGTCTAGCGGTACGATACTTGCCCGAGATTCGATCGTCGGTATCCCGATACCTTGTTCAATCTCGTTACTGGCAAGTCTCTTTACTCATTCCATAACACATCATCCCGTGATCAACTCCTTGATCACATTGTGCACATTATGATGATGTCCTACCGAGTGGGCCTAGAGATACCTCTCCATCACACGGAGTGACAAATCCCAGTCTCGATTCGTGCCAACCCAACAGACACTTTCGGAGATACCTGTAGTGTACCTTTATAGCCACCCAGTTACGTTGTGACGTTTGGCACACCCAAAGCACTCCTACGGTATCCGGGAGTTGCACAATCTCATGGTCTAAGGAAATGATACTTGACATTAGAAAAGCTTTAGCATACGAACTACACGATCTTTGTGCTAGGCTTAGGATTGGGTCTTGTCCATCACATCATTCTCCTAATGATGTGATCCCGTTATCAATGACATCCAATGTCCATGGTCAGGAAACCGTAACCATCTATTGATCAACGAGCTAGTCAACTAGAGGCTTACTAGGGACATGGTGTTGTCTATGTATCCACACATGTATCTGAGTTTCCTATCAATACAATTATAGCATTGATAATAAACGATTATCATGAACAAGGAAATATAATAATAACTAATTTATTATTGCCTCTAGGGCATATTTCCAACACGATCATCATGTGAAATGGAGTAGTTTTCAATGGTGAACATCACTATGTTGATCATATCTACTATATGATTCACGCTCGACCTTTCGGTCTCAGTGTTCCGAGGCCATATCTGCGTATGCTAGGCTCATCAAGTTTAACCCGAGTATTTTGCGTGTGCAAAACTGTCTTACACCCGTTGTAGAGATTATCACACCCAATCATCACGTGGTGTCTCGGCACGACGAACTTTGGCAACGGTGCATACTCAGGGAGAACACTTTTACCTTGAAATTTAGTGAGAGATCATCTTATAATGCTACCGTCGAACTAAGCAAAATAAGATGCATAAAGGATAAACATCACATGCAATCAAAATATATGTGACATGATATGGCCATGATCATCTTGCGCCTTTAATCTCCATCTCCAAAGTACTGTCATGATCTCCATCGTCACCGGCATGACACCATGATCTCCATCATCTTGATCTCTATCAATGTTTCGTCATATGGTCGTCTCGCCAACTATTGCTATCACATAGCGATAAAGTAAAGCAATTGTATGACACTTGCATCTTATGCAATAAAGAGACAACCATAAGGCTTCAGCCAGTTGCCGATAACTTTAACAAAACATGATCATCTCATACAACAATATATATCTCATCACGTCTTGACCATTGATACGTCTCCAACATATATATAATTTTTTATTGTTCCATGCTATTATATTATCTGTTTTGGATGTTAATGGGCTTTATTTTACACTTATATTATTTTTGGGACTAACCTATTAACCGGAGGCCCAGCCCAAATTGCTGTTTTTTTTGCCTATTTTAGTGTTTCGTAGAAAAGGAATATCAAACGGAGTCCAAACGGAATGAAACCTTTGGGAACGTGATTTTTGGAACAAACGTGATCTAGAGGACTTGGAGTGGACGTCAAGCAATCAACGAGGCGGCCATGAGGCAGGGGGCGCGTCCTCCCCCTCGTGGGCCCCTCATTGCTCCACCGACCTACTTCTTCCTCCTATATATGTTCACATACCCCGCAAACATCTAGGAGCACCACAAAACCCTATTTCCACCGCCGCAACCTTCTGTACCCAAGAGATCCCATCTTGGGGCCTTTTCCGGAGCTCCGCCAGAGGGGGCATTGATCACGGAGGGCCTCTACATCAACTCCATGGCCCCTCCGATGATGTGTGAGTAGTTTACCTCAGACATACAGGTCCATAGCTAGTAGTTAGATGGCTTCTTCTCTCTCTTTGGATCTCAATACAAAGTTCTCCATGATTCTCTTGGAGATCTATTCGATGTAATCTTCTTTTGTGGTGTGTTTGTCGAGATCCGATGAATTGTGGGTTTATGATCCAGATTATCCATGAACAATATTTGAATCTTCTCTGAATTCTTTTATGTATGATTGGTTTATCTTTGCAAGTCCCTTCGAATTATCGGTTTGGTTTGGCCTACTAGATTGATCTTTCTTGCAATGGGAGAAGTGCTTAGCTTTGGGTTCAATCTTGCGGTGCTCGATCCCAGTGACAAAAAGGGAAACGACACGTATTGTATTGTTGCCATCGAGGATAAAAAGATGGGGTTTATATCATATTGCATGAGTTTATCCCTCTACATCATGTCATCTTGCTTAAGGTGTTACTTTGTTCTTATGAACTTAATACTCTAGATGCATGCTGGATAGCGGTCGACGTGTGGAGTAATAGTAGTAGATGCAGGCAGGAGTCGGTCTACTTGTCACAGATGTGATGCCTATATACATGATCATACCTAGATATTCTCATAATTATTTGCTTTTCTATCAATTGCTCGACAGTAATTTGTTCACCCACCGTAATACTCATGCTATCTTGAGAGAAGCCACTAGTGAAACCTATGGCCCCCGGGTCTATTTTCCATCATACAAGTTTCCAATCTATTTTATTTTGCAATCTTTACTTTCAATATATATCATAAAAATACCAAACATACTTATCTTATTATTATCATCTCTATCAAATCTCACTCTTGCAAGTGGCCGTGAAGGGATTGATGTTGGAAATATGCCCTAGAGGCAATAATAAAAGCATTATTATAATATTTCCTTGTTCATGATAATTGTCTTTTATTCATGCTATAATTGTGTTATCCGGAAATCGTAATACATGTGTGAATAATAGACACCAACATGTCCCTAGTAAGCCTCTAATTGACTACCTCATTGATCAACAGATAGTCATGGTTTCCTGACTATGGACATTTGATGTCATTGATAACGAGATCACATCATTAGGAGAATGATGTGATGGACAAGACCCAATCCTAAACATAGCATAAGATCGTATAGTTCGTTTGCTAGAGTTTCCCAATGTCAAGTATCTTTTCCTTAGACCATGAGATCGTGTAACTCCCGGATACCGTAGGAGTGCTTTGGGTGTGCCAAACGTCACAACGTAACTGGGTGACTATAAAGGTATACTACGGGTATCTCCAAAAGTGTCTGTTGGGTTGACACGGATCAAGACTGGGATTTGTCACTCCGTATGACGGAGAGGTTGTTGGGGGACATAGCAGAAATTCAAAATTTTCCTACGTGTCACCAAGATCTATCTATGGAGAGACCAGCAACGAGTAGAAAGAGAGTGCATCTACATACCCTTGTAGATCGCTAAGCGGAAGCGTTCAAGTGAACGGGGTTGATGAAGTCGTACTTGTCGTGATTCAAATCACCGATGATCAAGTGCCGAACGCACGGCACCTCCGCGTTCAACACACGTACAGCCCGGTGACGTATCCCACGCCTTGATCCAGCAAGGAGAGAGGGAGAGGTTGAGGAAGACTCCATCCAGCAGCAGCACAACAGCGTGGTGGTGGTGGAGGAGCGTGGCAATCCTGCAGGGCTTCGCCAAGCACCACAGGAGAAGAGGAGTACTTGGGAGAGGGGGAGGGCTGCGCCAGAACTTCGTCTATAGCTCCCATGCGCCTCCCCACTATATATAGGGGTGGAGGGGCTGGTTTCTTGCCCTCCAAGTCCATTGGGGCGTTGGCCAAGGTGGGAGGAAAGAAATCTCATTATTTCCTTCCCCACCGATTGTTATCCCCCCTTTTTAGGGATCTTGATCTTATCCCTTCGGGATATGATCTTATTCCTTCTAAGGGGGGATCTTGGTGCGCCTTGACCAGGGGTGTGGGGCCTTGCCCCCACTACCCACGTCCATGTGGGTCCCCCCATGCAGGTGGGCCCCACTCCGGAACCTTCTAGAACCTTCCCGATACAATACCGAAAAATCCCGAACATTTTCCGGTGGCCAAAATAGGACTTCCCATATATAAATCTTTACCTCCGGACCATTCCGGAACTCCTCGTGACGTCCGGGATCTCATCCGGGACTCCGAAAAACATTCAGTAACCACATACAAACTTCCTTTATAACCCTAGCGTCATCGAACCTTAAGTGTGTAGACCCTACGGGTTCGGGAGACATGTAGACATGACCGAGACGTTCTCCGGTCAATAACCAACAGCGGGATCTGGATACCCATGATGGCTCCCACATGTTCCACGATGATATCATCGGATGAACCACGATGTCAAGGACTTAATCAATCCCGTATTCAATTCCCTTTGTCTATCGGTATGTTACTTGCCCGAGATTCGATCGTCGGTATCCAATACCTTGTTCAATCTCGTTACCGGCAAGTCACTTTACTCGTTCCGTAACACATCATCCCGTGATCAACTCCTTGGTCACATTGCGCATATGATGATGTCCTACCGAGTGGGCCCAGAGATACCTCTCCGTTTACACGGAGTGACAAATCCCAATCTCGATCCGCATAAAACAATAGATACTTTCGGAGATACCTGTAGTGCACCTTTATAGTCACCCAGTTACGTTGTGACGTTTGATACACCCAAAGCACTCCTATGGTATCCAGGAGTTACACGCTCTCATGGTCGAAGGAAGAGATACTTGACATTGGCAAAGCTCTAGCAAATGAACCACACGATCTTTTGTGCTAGTCTTAGGATTGGGTCTTGTCCATCACATCATTCTCCTAATGATGTGATCCCGTTATCAATGACATCCAATGTCCATAGCCAGGAAACCATGACTATCTGTTGATCACAACGAGCTAGTCAACTAGAGGCTCACTAGGGACATATTGTGGTCTATGTATTCACACGTGTATTACGATTTCCGGATAATACAGTTATAGCATGAATAAAAGACAATTATCATGAACAAGGAAATATAATAATAATACTTTTATTATTGCCTCTAGGGCATATTTCCAACAGTCTCCCACTTGCACTAGAGTCAATAATCTAGTTCACATCGCCATGTGATTAACACTCACAGGTCACATCGCCATGTGACTAATACCCAAGAGTTTACTAGAGTCAGTAGTCTAGTTCACATCACTATGTGATTAACACTCAATGAGTTTTATGTATGATCATGTTGCTTGTGAGAGAGGTTTTAGTCAACGGGTCTGAACCTTTCAGATCCGTGTGTGCTTTACAAATCTCTATGTCATCTCCTAGATGCAGCTACCACGCTCTATTTGGAGCTATTCCAAACAACTGTTCTACTTGGAGCTATTCTAAATTATTGCTCCATTATATGTATCCGGTCTCTCTACTCAGAGCTATCCGGATAGGTGTCAAGCTTGCATCGTCGTAACCTTTACGACCAACTCTTTTACCACCTCCATAATCGAGAAAATTCCTTAGTCCACTAGTTACTAAGGATAACTTTGACCGCTGTCCTGTGAGCCATTCTTGGATCACTCTTGTACCCCTTGACTGACTCATGGCAAGGCACACTTCAGGTGCGGTACACAGCATAGCATACTGAAGAGCCTACGTCTTAAGCATAGGGGACGACCTTCGTCCTTTCTCTCTATTCTGCCGTGGTCGAGCTTTAAGTCTTAACTTCGTACCTTACAACTCTGGCAAGAACTCCTTCTTTGACTGGTCCATCTTGAACACCTTCAAGATCATGTCAAGGTATGTGCTCATTTGAAAGTATTATTAAGCATTTTGATCTATCCTTATAGATCTTGATGCTCAATGTTCAAGTAGCTTAATCCAGGCTTTCCATTGAAAAACACTTTCAAAATAACCCTATATGCTTTCCAAAAATTCTACGTCATTTCTGATCAACAATATGTCAACAACATATACTCATCAGAAATTCTATAGTGCTCCCACTCACTTCTTTGGAAATACAAGTTTCTCATAAACTTTGTACAAACCCAAAATTTTTGATCATCATCAAAGCATACATTCCAACTCCGAGATGCTCACTCTAGTCCTTAGAAGGATTGCTGGAGCTTTGCATACTTATTAGCATCTTTTGGGATTGACAAAACCTTCCGGTTGTATCACATACAACCTTTCCTCATTAAAATCGTCGAGGAAACAATGTTTTGACATCCTATCTGCAAGATTTCATAAATAATGCAGTAATCGCTAATATAATTCCAACAGACTCTTAGCATCGCTACGAGTGAGAAAATCTCATCGTAGTCAACTCCTTGAACTTGTCGGAAAACATCTTAACGACAAGTCGAGCTTTCTTAATGGTGACATTTACCATCATTGTCCGTCTTCCTTTTGAAATCCATCTGTACTCATTAGCCTTACGACCATCGAGCCGTTCTGCCAAAGTCTACACTTTGTTTTCATACATGGATCCTCTCTCGGATTTTATGGCCTCAAGCCATTTATCGGAATCCGGGCCCACCATCGCTTCTTCATAGCTCGTAGGTTCATTGTTGTCTAGCAACATGACCTTCAAGACAGGATTACGTACCACTCTGAAGTAGTACGCATCCTTGTCATCCTACGAGGTTTGGGAGTGACTTGATCCGAAGTTTCATGATCAATATCATAAGCTTCCACTTCAATTGGTGTAGGTGCCACAGGAACTACTCCCTGTGCCCTGTCACACACTAGTTGAAGAGACGGTTCAATAACCTCATCAAGTCTCCACCATCCTCCCACTCAATTCTTTTGAGAGAAACTTTTCCTCGAGAAAGGACCCGATTCTAGAAACAATCCATATTGCTTTCGGATCTGAATTAGGAGGTATACCCAACTGTTTTGGGTTTCCTATGAAGATGCATTTTATCCGCTTTGGGTTCGAGCTTATCAACCTGAAACTTTTTCATATAAGCGTCGCAGCCACAAACTTTTAAGAAACGACAACTTAGGTTTCTCTAAACCATAATTCATACGGTGTCATCTCATCGGAATTACGTGGTGCCCTATTTAAAGTGAATGTGGTTGTCTCTAATGCCTAACCCATGAACGATAGTGGTAATTCGATAAGAGACATCATGGTACGCACCATATCCAATAGGG
The DNA here is from genome assembly GCF_002162155.2 of Triticum dicoccoides. Taxonomy (NCBI): domain Eukaryota; kingdom Viridiplantae; phylum Streptophyta; class Magnoliopsida; order Poales; family Poaceae; genus Triticum; species Triticum dicoccoides. The sequence continues at coordinate 463,743,518 of NC_041386.1, forward strand.
TGCAACTATGATGTTCGGACACACCATCACATTATGGTGTTCCAGGCGGTATTAATTGCGAAACAATTTCCACAATGTCTTAATTGTGTGCCAAAACTCGTAACTTAGATATTCATCTCTATGATCATATCATAGACATTTTATCCTCTTGTCACAATGATCTGCTACTTCACTCTGAAATTACTTGAACCATTCAATAATTCAGACTTGTGTTTCATCAAGTAAATATACTCAACATTTACTCGAATCATCTGTGAAGTAAGAACATAATGATATTCACTGCATGCCTCAGCACTCATTCTACTGCACACATCAAAATGTGTTACTTCCAACAAGTTGCTATCTTCTTCCATCTTACTGAAATGAGGCTTTTCAGTCATCTTGCCCATGTGGTATGATTTGCATATCTCAAGTGATTCAAAATCAAGTGAGTCCGAACGATCCATTTGCATGGAGTTTCTTCATGCATATACACCAATAGACATGGTTCGCATGTCTCAAACTTTTCAAAAACGAGTGAGTCCAAAGATCCATCAACATGGAGCTTCTTCATGCGTTTTATACCATTATGACTTACATGGCAGTGCCACAAGTAAGTGGTACTATCATTACTATCTTATATCTTTTGGCATGAAAATGTGTATCACTACGACCGAGATTCAATAAACCATTCCTTTAGGTGCAAGACCATTGAAGGTATTATTCAAAAATAGAGTAACCATTATTCTCCTTAAATGAATAACCGTATTGCGATAGACATAATCCAATCATGTCTATGCTCAACGCAAACACCAATCTCGGTGGTAGAGGGAGCGTGCAATGCTTGATCATATCAACCTTGGAAACACTTCCAACATATATCGTCAGCTCACCTTTAGCTAGTCTCCGTTTATTCCGTAGCTTTTATTTCGAGTTACTAACACTTAGCAACCGAACCGGTATCCAATACCCTAGTGCTACTAGGAGTACTAGTAAAGTACACATTAACATAATGTATATCCAATATACTTCTATCGACCTTGCCAGCCTTCTCATCTACCAAGTATCTAGGGTAATGCTGCTCCAGTGGTTGTTCCCCTTATTACAGAAGCACTTAGTCTCGGGTTTGGGTTCAACCTTGGGTTTCTTCACTAGAGCAGCAGCTGAATTGCCATTTCATGAAGTATCCCTTTGTTCCCTTGCCCTTCTTGAAACTAGTGGTTTCACCAACCATCAACAATTGATGCTCCTTCTTGATTTATACTTTCGCGGTGTCAAACATCATGAATATTTCAAGGATCATCATATCTATCCCTGATATGTTATAGTTAATCACGAAGCTCTAGCAGCTTGGTGGCAATGACTTTGGGGAAACATCACTATCTCATCTGGAGGATCAACTCCCACTCGATTCAAGTGATTGTTGTGCTCAGACAATCTGAGCACAAGCTCAACGATTGAGCTTTTCTCCCTTAGTTTGCAGGCTAAGAAAATCGTCGAAGGTCTTATACCTCTTGACGTGGGCACGAGCCTGAAATCCCAATTTCAGCCCTCGAAACATCTCATATGTTCCGCGACGTTTCGAAAACGTCTTTGGTGCCTCTACTTAAACCATTTAATTGAACTATCACGTAGTTATCAAAACGTGTATGTCCGATGTTCGCAACATCGACAAACGACGTTGGGGTTCAGCACACTGAGCGGTGCATTAAGGACATAAGCTTTCTACTGATCGCATAATCGCTACTATCAACTTTCAACTATATTTTCTCTAGGAACATATCTAAACAGTGGAACTAAAGCGCGAGCTTACGACATAATTTGCAAAAGGTCTTTTGACTATGTTCAGGATAATTAAATTCATCTTATGAACTCCCACTTAGATAGACATCCCTCTGGTCATCTAAGTGATCACATGATCCGAGTCAACTAGGCCGTGTCCGATCATCACGTGAGACGGACTAGTCATCATAGGTGAACATCTTCATGTTGATCGTATCTACCATACGACTCATGCTCGACCATTCGGTCTCCGTGTTCCGAGGCCATGTCTGCACATGCTAGGCTCGTCAAGTTAACCCTAAGTGTTTTCGCTGTGTAAAACTGTCTTACACCTGTTGTATGTGAACGTAAGAATCCATCACACCCGATCATCACGTGGTGCTTAGAAGCGACGAACTGTAGCAACGGTGCACAGTTAGGGGAGAACACTTCTTGAAATTTTGTAAGGGATCATCTTATTTACTACCGTCGTCCTAAGCAAACAAGATGCATAAACATGATAAACATCACATGCAATCAAATAGTGACATGATATGGCCAATATCATTTTGCTCCTTTTGATCTTCATCTTCGGGGCTCCATGATCATCATCGTCACCGGCACGACACCATGATCTCCATCATCATGATCTCCATCATCGTGTCTTCATGAAGTTGTCACGCCAACGACTACTTCTACTTCTATGACTAACGCGTTTAGCAATAAAGTAAAGTAGTTTACATGGCGTTCTTCAATGACACGCAGGTCATACAATAAATAAAGACAACTCCTATGGCTCCTGCCGGTTGTCATACTCATCGACATGCAAGTCGTGAATCCTATTACAAGAACTTGATCAATCTCATACATCACATATCATTCATCACATTCTTCTTGGCCATATCACATCACATAGCATACCCTGCAAAAACAAGTTAGACGTCCTCTAATTGTTGTTGCATGTTTTACGTGGCTGCTATGGGTTTCTAGCAAGAACGTTTCTTACCTACGCAAGACCACAACGTGATATGCCAATTGCTATTTACCCTTCATAAGGACCCTTTTCATCGAATCCGTTCCAACTAAAGTGGGAGAGACTGGCACCCGCTAGCCACCTTATGCACAAAGTGCATGTCAATCGGTGGAACCTGTCTCACGTAAGAGTACGTGTAAGGTCGGTCCGGGCCGCTTCATCCCAAAATACCGTCGAAACAAGATTGGACTAGTAACGGTAAGCATATTGAACAACATCAACGCCCACAACTACTTTGTGTTCTACTCGTGCAAAGAATCTACGCAATAGACCTAGCTCATGATGCCACTGTTGGGCGACATAGCAGAAATTCAAAATTTTCCTACGTGTCACCAAGATCTATCTATGGAGAGACCAGCAACGAGTAGAAAGAGAGTGCATCTACATACCCTTGTAGATCGCTAAGCAGAAGCGTTCAAGTGAACGGGGTTGATGAAGTCGTACTCGTCGTGATTCAAATCACCGATGATCAAGTGCCGAACGCACGGCACCTCCGCGTTCAACACACGTACAGCCCGGTGACGTATCCCACGCCTTGATCCAGCAAGGAGAGAGGGAGAGGTTGAGGAAGACTCCATCCAGCAGCAGCACAACAGCGTGGTGGTGGTGGAGGAGCGTGGCAATCCTGCAGGGCTTCGCCAAGCACCACAGGAGAAGAGGAGTACTTGGGAGAGGGGGAGGGCTGCGCCAGAACTTCGTCTATAGCTCCCATGCGCCTCCCCACTATATATAGGGGTGGAGGGGCTGGTTTCTTGCCCTCCAAGTCCATTGGGGCGTTGGCCAAGGTGGGAGGAAAGAAATCTCATTATTTCCTTCCCCACCGATTGTTATCCCCCCTTTTTAGGGATCTTGATCTTATCCCTTCGGGATATGATCTTATTCCTTCTAAGGGGGGATCTTGGTGCGCCTTGACCAGGGGTGTGGGGCCTTGCCCCCACTACCCACGTCCATGTGGGTCCCCCCATGCAGGTGGGCCCCACTCCGGAACCTTCTAGAACCTTCCCGATACAATACCGAAAAATCCCGAACATTTTCCGGTGGCCAAAATAGGACTTCCCATATATAAATCTTTACCTCCGGACCATTCCGGAACTCCTCGTGACGTCCGGGATCTCATCCGGGACTCCGAAAAACATTCAGTAACCACATACAAACTTCCTTTATAACCCTAGCGTCATCGAACCTTAAGTGTGTAGACCCTACGGGTTCGGGAGACATGTAGACATGACCGAGACGTTCTCCGGTCAATAACCAACAGCGGGATCTGGATACCCATGATGGCTCCCACATGTTCCACGATGATATCATCGGATGAACCACGATGTCAAGGACTTAATCAATCCCGTATTCAATTCCCTTTGTCTATCGGTATGTTACTTGCCCGAGATTCGATCGTCGGTATCCAATACCTTGTTCAATCTCGTTACCGGCAAGTCACTTTACTCGTTCCGTAACACATCATCCCGTGATCAACTCCTTGGTCACATTGCGCATATGATGATGTCCTACCGAGTGGGCCCAGAGATACCTCTCCGTTTACACGGAGTGACAAATCCCAATCTCGATCCGCATAAAACAATAGATACTTTCGGAGATACCTGTAGTGCACCTTTATAGTCACCCAGTTACGTTGTGACGTTTGATACACCCAAAGCACTCCTATGGTATCCAGGAGTTACACGCTCTCATGGTCGAAGGAAGAGATACTTGACATTGGCAAAGCTCTAGCAAATGAACCACACGATCTTTTGTGCTAGTCTTAGGATTGGGTCTTGTCCATCACATCATTCTCCTAATGATGTGATCCCGTTATCAATGACATCCAATGTCCATAGCCAGGAAACCATGACTATCTGTTGATCACAACGAGCTAGTCAACTAGAGGCTCACTAGGGACATATTGTGGTCTATGTATTCACACGTGTATTACGATTTCCGGATAATACAGTTATAGCATGAATAAAAGACAATTATCATGAACAAGGAAATATAATAATAATACTTTTATTATTGCCTCTAGGGCATATTTCCAACAGTCTCCCACTTGCACTAGAGTCAATAATCTAGTTCACATCGCCATGTGATTAACACTCACAGGTCACATCGCCATGTGACTAATACCCAAGAGTTTACTAGAGTCAGTAGTCTAGTTCACATCACTATGTGATTAACACTCAATGAGTTTTATGTTTGATCATGTTGCTTGTGAGAGAGGTTTTAGTCAACGGGTCTGAACCTTTCAGATCCGTGTGTGCTTTACAAATCTCTATGTCATCTCCTAGATGCAGCTACCACGCTCTATTTGGAGCTATTCCAAACAACTGTTCTACTTGGAGCTATTCTAAATTATTGGTCCATTATATGTATCTGGTCTCTCTACTCAGAGCTATCCGGATAGGTGTCAAGCTTGCATCGTCGTAACCTTTACGACGAACTCTTTTACCACCTCCATAATCAAGAAAATTCCTTAGTCCACTAGTTACTAATGATAACTTTGACCGCTGTCCTGTGAGCCATTCTTGGATCACTCTTGTACCCCTTGACTGACTCATGGCAAGGCACACTTCAGGTGCGGTACACAGCATAGCATACTGAAGAGCCTACGTCTTAAGCATAGGGGACGACCTTCGTCCTTTCTCTCTATTCTGCCGTGGTCGAGCTTTAAGTCTTAACTTCGTACCTTACAACTCAGGCAAGAACTCCTTCTTTGAATGGTCCATCTTGAACACCTTCAAGATCATGTCAAGGTATGTGCTCATTTGAAAGTATTATTAAGCATTTTGATCTATCCTTATAGATCTTGATGCTCAATGTTCAAGTAGCTTAATCCATGCTTTCCATTGAAAAACACTTTCAAAATAACCCTATATGCTTTCCAGAAATTCTACGTCATTTCTGATCAACAATATGTCAACAACATATACTCATCAGAAATTCTATAGTGCTCCCACTCACTTCTTTGGAAATACAAGTTTCTCATAAACTTTGTACAAACCCAAAATTTTTGATCATCATCAAAGCATACATTCCAACTCCGAGATGCTCACTCCAGTCCTTAGAAGGATTGCTGGAGCTTTGCATACTTATTAGCATCTTTCGGGATTGACAAAACCTTCCGGTTGTATCACATACAACCTTTCCTCATTAAAATTGTCGAGGAAACAATGTTTTGACATCCTATCTGCAAGATTTCATAAATAATGCAGTAATCGCTAATATAATTCCAACAGACTCTTAGCATCGCTACGAGTGAGAAAATCTCATCGTAGTCAACTCCTTGAACTTGTCGGAAAACATCTTAACGACAAGTCGAGCTTTCTTAATGGTGACATTTACCATCATTGTCCGTCTTCCTTTTGAAATCCATCTGTACTCATTAGCCTTACGACCATCGAGCCGTTCTGCCAAAGTCTACACTTTGTTTTCATACATGGATCCTCTCTCGGATTTTATGGCCTCAAGCCATTTATCGGAATCCGGGCCCACCATCGCTTCTTCATAGCTCGTAGGTTCATTGTTGTCTAGCAACATGACCTTCAAGACAGGATTACGTACCACTCTGAAGTAGTACGCATCCTTGTCATCCTACGAGGTTTGGGAGTGACTTGATCCGAAGTTTCATGATCAATATCATAAGCTTCCACTTCAATTGGTGTAGGTGCCACAGGAACTACTCCCTGTGCCCTGTCACACACTAGTTGAAGAGACGGTTCAATAACCTCATCAAGTCTCCACCATCCTCCCACTCAATTCTTTTGAGAGAAACTTTTCCTCGAGAAAGGACCCGATTCTAGAAACAATCCATATTGCTTTCGGATCTGAATTAGGAGGTATACCCAACTGTTTTGGGTTTCCTATGAAGATGCATTTTATCCGCTTTGGGTTCGAGCTTATCAACCTGAAACTTTTTCATATAAGCGTCGCAGCCACAAACTTTTAAGAAACGACAACTTAGGTTTCTCTAAACCATAATTCATACGGTGTCATCTCATCGGAATTACGTGGTGCCCTATTTAAAGTGAATGTGGTTGTCTCTAATGCCTAACCCATGAACGATAGTGGTAATTCGATAAGAGACATCATGGTACGCACCATATCCAATAGGGTGCAACTATGATGTTCGGACACACCATCACATTATGGTGTTCCAGGCGGTATTAATTGCGAAACAATTTCCACAATGTCTTAATTGTGTGCCAAAACTCGTAACTTAGATATTCATCTCTATGATCATATCATAGACATTTTATCCTCTTGTCACAATGATCTGCTACTTCACTCTGAAATTACTTGAACCATTCAATAATTCAGACTTGTGTTTCATCAAGTAAATATACTCAACATTTACTCGAATCATCTGTGAAGTAAGAACATAATGATATTCACTGCATGCCTCAGCACTCATTCTACTGCACACATCAAAATGTGTTACTTCCAACAAGTTGCTATCTTCTTCCATCTTACTGAAATGAGGCTTTTCAGTCATCTTGCCCATGTGGTATGATTTGCATATCTCAAGTGATTCAAAATCAAGTGAGTCCGAACGATCCATTTGCATGGAGTTTCTTCATGCATATACACCAATAGACATGGTTCGCATGTCTCAAACTTTTCAAAAACGAGTGAGTCCAAAGATCCATCAACATGGAGCTTCTTCATGCGTTTTATACCATTATGACTTACATGGCAGTGCCACAAGTAAGTGGTACTATCATTACTATCTTATATCTTTTGGCATGAAAATGTGTATCACTACGACCGAGATTCAATAAACCATTCCTTTAGGTGCAAGACCATTGAAGGTATTATTCAAAAATAGAGTAACCATTATTCTCCTTAAATGAATAACCGTATTGCGATAGACATAATCCAATCATGTCTATGCTCAACGCAAACACCAATCTCGGTGGTAGAGGGAGCGTGCGATGCTTGATCATATCAACCTTGGAAACACTTCCAACATATATCGTCAGCTCACCTTTAGCTAGTCTCCTTTTATTCCGTAGCTTTTATTTCGAGTTACTAACACTTAGCAACCGAACCGGTATCCAATACCCTGGTGCTACTAGGAGTACTAGTAAAGTACACATTAACATAATGTATATCCAATATACTTCTATCGACCTTGCCAGCCTTCTCATCTACCAAGTATCTAGGGTAATGCTGCTCCAGTGGTTGTTCCCCTTATTACAGAAGCACTTAGTCTCGGGTTTGGGTTCAACCTTGGGTTTCTTCACTAGAGCAGCAGCTGAATTGCCGTTTCATGAAGTATCCCTTTGTTCCCTTGCCCTTCTTGAAACTAGTGGTTTCACCAACCATCAACAATTGATGCTCCTTCTTGATTTCTACTTTCGCGGTGTCAAACATCATGAATATTTCAAGGATCATCATATCTATCCCTGATATGTTATAGTTAATCACGAAGCTCTAGCAGCTTGATGGCAATGACTTTGGGGAAACATCACTATCTCATCTGGAGGATCAACTCCCACTCGATTCAAGTGATTGTTGTGCTCAGACAATCTGAGCACAAGCTCAACGATTTAGCTTTTCTCCCTTAGTTTGCAGGCTAAGAAAATCGTCGGAGGTCTTATACCTCTTGACGTGGGCACGAGCCTGAAATCCCAATTTTAGCCCTCGAAACATCTCATATGTTCCGCGACGTTTCGAAAACGTCTTTGGTGCCTCTACTTAAACCATTTAATTGAACTATCACGTAGTTATCAAAACGTGTATGTCCGATGTTCGCAACATCGACAAACGACGTTGGGGTTCAGCACACTGAGCGGTGCATTAAGGACATATGCTTTCTACTGATCGCATAATCGCTACTATCAACTTTCAACTATATTTTCTCTAGGAACATATCTAAACAGTGGAACTAAAGCGCGAGCTTACGACATAATTTGCAAAAGGTCTTTTGACTATTTCAGGATAATTAAGTTCATCTTATGAACTCCCACTTAGATAGACATCCCTCTGGTCATCTAAGTGATCACATGATCCGAGTCAACTAGGCCGTGTCCGATCATCACGTGAGACGGACTAGTCATCATCGGTGAACATCTTCATGTTGATCGTATCTACCATACGACTCATGCTCGACCTTTCGGTCTCCATGTTCCGAGGCCATGTCTGCACATGCTAGGCTCGTCAAGTTAACCCTAAGTGTTTTCGCTGTGTAAAACTGTCTTACACCCGTTGTATGTGAACGTAAGAATCCATCACACCCAATCATCACATGGTGCTTAGAAGCGACGAACCGTAGCAACGGTGCACAGTTAGGGGAGAACACTTCTTGAAATTTTGTAAGGGATCATCTTATTTACTACCGTCGTCCTAAGCAAACAAGATGCATAAACATGATAAACATCACATGCAATCAAATAGTGACATGATATGGCCAATATCATTTTTCTCCTTTTGATCTTCATCTTCGGGGCTCCATGATCATCATCGTCACCGGCACGACACCATGATCTCCATCATCATGATCTCCATCATCGTGTCTTCATGAAGTTGTCACGCCAACGACTACTTCTACTTCTATGACTAACGCGTTTAGCAATAAAGTAAAGTAGTTTACATGGCGTTCTTCAATGACACGCAGGTCATACAATAAATAAAGACAACTCCTATGGCTCCTGCCGGTTGTCATACTCATCGACATGCAAGTCGTGAATCCTATTACAAGAACATGATCAATCTCATACATCACATATCATTCATCACATTCTTCTTGGCCATATCACATCATATAGCATACCCTGCAAAAACAAGTTAGACGTCCTCTAATTGTTGTTGCATGTTTTACGTGGCTGCTATGGGTTTCTAGCAAGAACGTTTCTTACCTACGCAAGACCACAACGTGATATGCCAATTGCTATTTACCCTTCATAAGGACCCTTTTCATCGAATCCGTTCCGACTAAAGTGGGAGAGACTGGCACCCGCTAGCCACCTTATGCACCAAGTGCATGTCAATCGGTGGAACCTGTCTCACGTAAGAGTACGTGTAAGGTCGGTCCGGGCCGCTTCATCCCACAATACCGTCGAAACAAGATTGGACTAGTAACGGTAAGCATATTGAACAACATCAACGCCCACAACTACTTTGTGTTCTACTCGTGCAAAGAATCTACGCAATAGACCTAGCTCATGATGCCACTATTGGGGAACGTAGCAGAAATTCAAAATTTTCCTACGTGTCACCAAGATCTATCTATGGAGAGACCAGCAACGAGTAGAAAGAGAGTGCATCTACATACCCTTGTAGATCGCTAAGCGGAAGCGTTCAAGTGAACGGGGTTGATGGAGTCGTACTCGTCGTGATTCAAATCACCGATGATCAAGTGCCGAACGCACGGCACCTCCGCGTTCAACACACGTACAGCCCGATGACGTCTCCCACGCCTTGATCCAGCAAGGAGAGAGGGAGAGGTTGAGGAAGACTCCATCCAACAGCAGCACAACGGCGTGGTGGTGGTGGAGGAGCATGGCAATCCAGCAGGGCTTCGCCAAGCACCATGGGAGAGGAGGAGTAGGAAGAGAGGTAGGGATGTGCCAGAACTTCGTGTATAGCTCCCATGCGCCTCCCCGCTATATATAGGGGTGGAGGGGCTGGTTTCTTGCCCTCCAAGTCCATTGGAGCGTTGGCCAAGGTGGGAGGAAAGAAATCTCATTATTTCCTTCCCCACCGATTGTTATCCCCCCTTTTTAGGGATCTTGATCTTATCCCTTCGGGATATGATCTTATTCCTTCTAAGGGGGGATCTTGGTGCGCCTTGACCAGGGGTGTGGGGCCTTGCCCCCACTACCCACGTCCATGTGGGTCCCCCCATGCAGGTGGGCCCCACTCCGGAACCTTCTAGAACCTTCCCGGTACAATACCGAAAAATCCCGAACATTTTCCGGTGGCCAAAATAGGACTTCCCATATATAAATCTTTACCTCCGGACCATTCCGGAACTCCTCGTGACGTCCGGGATCTCATCCGGGACTCCGAAAAACATTCGGTAACCACATACAAACTTCCTTTATAACCCTAGCGTCATCGAACCTTAAGTGTGTAGACCCTACGGGTTCGGGAGACATGTAGACATGACCGAGACGTTCTCCGGTCAATAACCAACAGCGGGATCTAGATACCCATGATGGCTCCCACATGTTCCACGATGATATCATCGGATGAACCACGATGTCAAGGACTTAATCAATCCCGTATTCAATTCCCTTTGTCTATCGGTATGTTACTTGCCCGAGATTCGATCGTCGGTATCCAATACCTTGTTCAATCTCGTTACCAGCAAGTCACTTTACTCGTTCCGTAACACATCATCCCGTGATCAACTCCTTGGTCACATTGCGCATATGATGATGTCCTACCGAGTGGGCCCAGAGATACCTCTCCGTTTACACGGAGTGACAAATCCCAGTCTCGATCCGCATAAAACAATAGATACTTTCGGAGATACCTGTAGTGCACCTTTATAGTCACCCAGTTACGTTGTGACGTTTGATACACCCAAAGCACTCCTATGGTATCCAGGAGTTACACGCTCTCATGGTCGAAGGAAGAGATACTTGACATTGGCAAAGCTCTAGCAAATGAACTACACGATCTTTTGTGCTAGTCTTAGGATTGGGTCTTGTCCATCACATCATTCTCCTAATGATGTGATCCCGTTATCAATGACATCCAATGTCCATAGCCAGGAAACCATGACTATCTGTTGATCACAACGAGCTAGTCAACTAGAGGCTCACTAGGGACATATTGTGGTCTATGTATTCACACGTGTATTACGATTTCCGGATAATACAGTTATAGCATGAATAAAAGACAATTATCATGAACAAGGAAATATAATAATAATACTTTTATTATTGCCTCTAGGGCATATTTCCAACAGAGGTATCACTGGGCCCACTCGGTAATGCATCATCATAATGAGCTCAAAGTGACCAAGTGTCTGGTCACGGGATCATGCATTACGGTACAAGTAAAGTGACTCGCCGGTAACGAGATTGAACGAGGTATTGGGATACCGATGATCGAATCTCGGGCAAGTAACATACCGATTGACGAAGGGAATTGTATACGGGGTTGCTTGAATCCCCGACATAGTGGTTCATCTGATGAGATCATCGAGGAGCATGTGCGAGGCAACATGGGTATCCAGACCGCTGTTGGTTATTGACCAGAGAGCGATCTCGGTCATGTCTACATGTCTCCCGAACCCGTAGGGTCTACACACTTAAGGTTCGGTGACGCTAGGGTTGTAGGGATATGTATATGCAGTAACCCGAATGTTGTTCGGAGTCCCGGATGAGATCCCGGACATCACGAGGAGTTCCGGAATGGTCCAGAGGTAAAGAATTATATATAGGAAGTGGTATTTCGGCCATCGGGACAAGTTTCGGGGTCACCGGTATTGTACTGGGACCACCGGAAGGGTCCCGGGGTCCACCGGGTGGGGCCACCTATCACGGAGGGCCCCATGGGCTGAAGTGGGAAGGGATCCAGCCCAAAGTGGGCTGGGGCGCCACTTCCCCCTAGGGCCCATGCGCCTAGGGTGGGGGAAACCCTAAAGGAAGAGTCCTAGGAGGGGAAGGCACCTCCTAGGTGCCTTGGGGAGGAGGGATTCCTCCCTTGGCCGCCGCCCCCCCTAGGAGATTGCATCTCCTAGGGCCGGCGCCCCCCCTAGGCCCCCTATATATAGTGGGGGGAAGGGAGGACCTCTCACCCTTGCCTTTGGTGCCTCCCTCTCCCTCTCCAACACCTCCTCCTCCTCCATAGTGCTTGGCGAAGCCCTGCCGGAGTACTGCAACTCCATCACCACCACGCCGTCGTGCTGCTGCTGGAGCCATCTTCCTCAACCTCTCCTTTCCCCTTGCTGGATCAAGAAGAAGGAGACATTACACTAACCGTACGTGTGTTGAACGCGGAGGTGCCGTCCGTTCGGCGCTAGGATCTCCGGTGATTTGGATCATGTCGAGTATGCCTTCCTCATCCCCGTTCTTTGAACGCTTCCGCGCGTGATCTACAAAGGTATGTAGATGCAATCCGATCACTCGTTGCTAGATGAACTCCTAGATGGATCTTGGTGAAACCGTTGGAAAATTTTTGTTTTCTGCAACGTTCCCCAACAGTGGCATCATGAGCTAGGTCTATGCGTAGTTCTCTTGCACGAGTAGAACACAATTTGTTGTGGGCGTTGATGTTGTCAACTTTCTTGCCGCTACTAGTCTTATCTTGCTTCAACGGTATTGTGGGATGAAGCGGCCCGGACCAACCTTACACGTACGCTTACGTGAGACCGGTTCCACCGACTAACATGCACAAGTTGCATAAAGGTGGCTGGCGGGTGTCTGTCTCTCCCACTTTAGTTGGAGCGGATTCGATGAAAATGGTCCTTATGAAGGGTAAATAGAAGTTGACAAATCACGTTGTGGCTTTCACGTAGGTAAGAAAACGTTCTTGCTAGAACCCTATTTCAGCCACGTAAAACTTGCAACAAATATTAGAGGACGTCTAACTTGTTTTTGCAGCAAGTGCTTTGTGATATGATATGGCCAAAGTTGTGATGAATGATGAAAGATCTATATGTAATGTATGAGATGTTCATGCTATTGTAATAGGAATCACGACTTGCATGTCGATGAGTATGACAACCGGCAGGAGCCATAGGAGTTGTCTTTATTTTTTGTATGACCCGCGTGTCATTGAGAAACGCCATGTAAATTACTTTACTTTATTGCTAAACGTGTTAGCCATAGTAGTAGAAGTAATAGTTGGCGAGCAACTTCATGGAGACACAATGATGGAGATCATGGTGTCATGCCGGTGACAAGATGATCATGGAGCCCCAAGATGGAGATCAAAGGAGCTATGTGATATTGGCCATATCATGTCACTATTATTATTTGATTGCATGTGATGTTTATCATGTTTTTCATCTTGTTTGCTTAGAACGATGGTAGTAAATAAGATGATCCCTCATAATAATTTCAAGAAAGTGTTCCCCCTAACTGTGCACCGTTGCGACAGTTCATTGTTTCGAAGCACCACGTGATGATCGGGTGTGATAGATTCTAATGTTCACATACAACGGGTGTAAGACAGATTTACACATGCAAAACACTTAGGTTGACTTGACGAGCCTAGCATGTACAGACATGGCCTCGGAACACAGAAGACTGAAAGGTCGAGCATGAGTCGTATAGAAGATACGATCAACATGAAGATGTTCACCGACATTGACTAGTCCGTCTCACGTGATGATCGGACACGGCCTAGTTAACTCGGATCATGTTATACTTAGATGACTGGAGGGATGTCTATCTAAGTGGGAGTTCATTGAATAATTTGATTAGATGAACTTAATTATCATGAACTTAGTCTAAAATTTTACAATATGTCTTGTAGATCAAATGGCCAACGTAGTCCTCAACTTCAACGCGTTCCTAGAGAAAACCAAGCTGAAAGACAATGGCAGCAACTACACGGACTGGGTCCGGAACCTGAGGATCATCCTCATAGCTGCCAAGAAAGATTATGTCCTACAAGCACCGCTAGGTGACGCACCTGTTCTCCCTGCAGAACAAGACGTTATGAACGCTTGGCAGGCACGTACCGATGACTACTCCCTCGTTCAGTGCGGCATGCTTTACAGCTTAGAGCCGGGGCTCCAAAAACGTTTTGAGAGACACGGAGCATATGAGATGTTCGAAGAGCTGAAAATGGTTTTCCAAGCTCATGCCCGGGTCGAGAGATATCAAGTCCCCGACAAGTTCTTCAGCTGTAAGATGGAGGAAAACAGTTCTGTCAGTGAACACATACTCACTATGTCTGGGCTGCATAACCGCTTGACTCAGCTGGGAGTTAATCTCCCGGATGACGCGGTCATTGACAAAATCCTTCAATCGCTTCCACCGAGCTACAAGAGCTTTGTGATGAACTTCAATATGCAGGGGATGGAAAAAGACCATTCCTGAAGTATTTGCAATACTAAAATCAGCAGAGGTAGAAGTCAAAAAGGAACATCAAGTGTTGATGGTGAATAAAACCACTAAGTTCAAGAAAGGCAAGGGTAAGAAAACCTTCAAGAAAGACGGCAAGGGAGTTGCCGCGCCCGGCAAGCAAGCTGCCGGGAAGAAGCCAAAGAATGGACCCAAGCCCGAGACTGAGTGCTTTTATTGCAAGGAAAGTGGTCACTGGAAGCGGAACTGCCCCAAATACTTAGCGGACAAGAAGGCCGGCAAAACAAAAGGTATATGTGATATACATGTAATTGATGTGTACCTTACCAGTACTCGTAGTAGCTCCTGGGTATTTGATACCGGTGCAGTTGCTCACATTTGTAACTCAAAGCAGGAGTTGCGGAATAAGCGGAGACTTGCGAAGGATGAGGTGACGATGCGCGTCGGGAATGGTTCCAAGGTCGATGTGATCGCTATCGGCACGCTACCTCTACATTTACCTACAGGATTAGTTTTGAACCTCAATAATTGTTATTTAGTGCCAAGTTTGAGCATGAACATTGTATCGGGATCTCGTTTAATTTGAGATGGCTACTCATTTAAATCCGAGAATAATGGTTGTTCTATTTATATGAGAGATATGTTTTATGGTCATGCTCCGATGGTGAATGGTTTATTCTTAATGAATCTCGAGCGTAATGCTACACATGTTCATAGTGTGAGTACCAAAAGATGTAAGATTGATAATGATAGTCCCACATACTTGTGGCACTGCCGCCTTGGTCACATAGGTGTCAAACGCATGAAGAAGCTCCATGCTGATGGACTTTTAGAGTCACTTGATTACGAATCATTTGACACATGCGAACCATGCCTCATGGGTAAAATGACCAAGACTCCATTCTCAGGAACAATGGAGCGAGCAACCAACTTATTGGAAATCATACATACTGATGTGTGCGGTCCAATGAGTGTTGAGGCTCGCGGTGGCTATCGTTATGTTCTCACCCTCGCTGATGACTTGAGTAATATGGGTATATCTATTTAATGAAACACAAGTCTGAGACCTTTGAAAAGTTCAAGGAATTTCAGAGTGAGGTTGAGAATCAACGTGACAGGAAAATCAAGTTCCTGCGATCAGATCGTGGAGGAGAATACTTGAGTCATGAGTTTGGCACACACTTAAGAAAATGTGGAATAGTTTCACAGCTCACGCCGCCTGGAACACCTCAGCGTAATGGTGTGTCCGAACGTCGTAATCGCACTCTATTAGATATGGTGCGATCTATGATGTCTCTTGCCGATTTACCGCTATCTTTTTGGGGCTATGCTTTAGAGACTGCTGCATTCACTTTAAATAGGGCTCCGTCGAAATCCGTTGAGACGACACCGTATGAATTATGGTTTGGGAAGAAACCTAAGTTGTCGTTTCTAAAAGTTTGGGGATGCGATGCTTATGTCAAGAAACTTCAACCTGAAAAGCTCGAACCCAAGTCAGAAAAATGCGTCTTCATAGGATACCCTAAAGAAACTATTGGGTATACCTTCTACCTCAGATCCGAAGGCAAGATCTTTGTTGCCAAGAATGGATCCTTTCTAGAGAAGGAGTTTCTCTCGAAAGAAGTAAGTGGGAGGAAAGTAGAACTTGATGAAGTATTACCTCTTGAACCGGAAAATGGCGCAACTCAAGAAAATGTTCCTGAGGTGCCTGCACCGACTAGAGAGGAAGTTAATGATGATGATCATGAAACTTCAGATCAAGTTGCTACTGAAATTCGTAGGTCCACAAGGACACGTTCCGCACCAGAGTGGTACGGCAACCCTGTCTTGGAAATCATGTTGTTAGACAACGGTGAACCTTCGAACTATGAAGAAGCGATGGCGGGCCCGGATTCCGACAAATGGCTAGAAGCCATGAAATCCGAGATAGGATCCATGTATGAAAACGAAGTATGAACTTTGACTGACTTGCCCGTTGAGCGGCGAGCCATAGAAAATAAATGGATATTTAAGAAGAAGACAGACGCGGATGGTAATGTGACCATCTATAAAGCTCGGCTTGTTGCTAAGGGTTATCGACAAGTTCAAGGGGTTGACTACGATGAGACTTTCTCACCGGTAGCGAAGCTAAAGTCCGTCCGAATCATGTTAGCAATTGCCGCATTCTACGATTATGAGATATGGCAAATGGACGTCAAAACGGCATTCCTTAATGGTTTCCTTAAGGAAGAATTGTATATGATGCAGCCGGAAGGTTTTGTCGATCCTAAGAATGCTAACAAGGTGTGCAAGCTCCAACGCTCGATTTATGGGCTGGTGCAAGCATCTCAGAGTTGGAACATTCTCTTTGATGAGATGATCAAAGCGTTTGGGTTTACACAGACTTATGGAGAAGCCTGCGTTTACAAGAAAGTGAGTGGGAGCTCTGTAGCATTTCTCATATTATATGTAGATGACATACTTTTGATGGGAAATGATATAGAACTCTTGGACAACATTAAGGCCTACTTGAATAAGAGTTTTTCAATGAAGGACCTTGGAGAAGCTGCTTATATATTAGGCATCAAGATCTATAGAGATAGATCGAGACGCCTCATAGGTCTTTCACAAAGCACATACCTTGATAAGATATTGAAGAAGTTCAATATGGATCGGTCTAAGAAGGGGTTCTTACCTGTGTTACAAGGTGTGAAATTGAGCTCAGCTCAATGTCCGACCACGGCAGAAGATATAGAAGAGATGAGTGTCATCCCCTATGCCTTAGCCATAGGTTCTATTATGTATGCCATGCTGTGTACCAGACCTAATGTAAACCTTGCCGTAAGTTTGGTAGGAAGGTACCAAAGTAATCCCGGCAAGGAACACTGGACAGCGGTCAAGAATATCCTGAAGTACCTGAAAAGGACTAAGGAAATGTTTCTCGTCTATGGAGGTGACGAAGAGCTCGTCGTAAAGGGTTACGTCGACGCTAGCTTCGACACAGATCTGGATGACTCAAAGTCACAAACCAGATACGTGTATATTTTGAATGGTGAGGCAGTAAGCTGGTGCAGTTGCAAGCAGAGCGTCGTGGCGGGATCTACATGTGAAGCGGAGTACATGGCAGCCTCGGAGGCAGCGCATGAAGCAATTTGGGTGAAGGAGTTCATCACCGACCTAGGAGTCATACCCAATGCGTCGGGGCCAATCAAACTCTTCTGTGACAACACTGGAGCTATTGCACTTGCCAAGGAGCCCAGGTTTCACAAGAAGACCAGGCACATCAAGCGTCGCTTCAACTCCATTCATGAAAATGTTCAAGATGGAGACATAGATATTTGTAAAGTACATAAGGACCTGAATGTAGCAGATCCGTTGACTAAACCTCTCCCTAGAGCAAAACATGATCAACACCAGAATTCCATGGGTGTTCGATTCATCACAATGTAACTAGATTATTGACTCTAGTGCAAGTGGGAGACTGTTAGAAATATGCCCTAGAGGCAATAATAAAAGCATTATTATAATATTTCCTTGTTCATGATAATTGTCTTTTATTCATGCTATAATTGTGTTATCCGGAAATCGTAATACATGTGTGAATAATAGACACCACCATGTCCCTAGTAAGCCTCTAGTTGACTAGCTCGTTGATCAACAGATAGTCATGGTTTCCTGACTATGGACATTTGATGTCATTGATAACGAGATCACATCATTAGGAGAATGATGTGATGGACAAGACCCAATCCTAAACATAGCATAAGATCGTATAGTTCGTTTGCTAGAGTTTTCCAATGTCAAGTATCTTTTCCTTAGACCATGAGATCGTGTAACTCCCGGATACCATAGGAGTGCTTTGGGTGTGCCAAACGTCACAAGTAACTGGGTGACTATAAAGGTATACTACGGGTATGTCCGAAAATGTCTGTTGGGTTGACACGGATCAAGACTGGGATTTGTCACTCCGTATGACGGAGAGGTATCACTGGGCCCACTCGGTAATGCATCATCATAATGAGCTCAAAGTGACCAAGTGTCTGGTCACGGGATCATGCATTACGGTACGAGTAAAGTGACTTGCCGGTAACGAGATTGAATGAGGTATTGGGATACCGACGATCGAATCTCGGACAAGTAACATACCGATTGACGAAGGGAATTGTATACGGGGTTGCTTGAATCCTCGACATAGTGGTTCATCCGATGAGATCATCGAGGAGCATGTGGGATCCAACATGGGTATCCAGATCCCGCTGTTGGTTATTGACCAGAGAGCGATCTCGGTCATGTCTACATGTCTCCCGAACCCGTAGGGTCTACACACTTAAGGTTCGGTGACGCTAGGGTTGTAGGGATATGTATATGCAGTAACCCGAATGTTGTTCGGAGTCCCGGATGAGATCCGGACGTCACGAGGAGTTCCGGAATGGTCCGGAGGTAAAGAATTATATATAGGAAGTGGTATTTCGGCCATCGGGACAAGTTTCGGGGTCACCGGTATTGTACCCGGACCACCGGAAGGGTCCCGGGGGTCCACTGGGTGGGGCCACCTATCTCGGAGGGCCCCATGGGCTGAAGTGGGAAGGGATCCAGCCCAAAGTGGCTGGGGCGCCACTCCCCCCTAGGGCCCATGCGCCTAGGGTGGGGGAAACCCTAAAGGAAGAGTCCTAGGAGGGGAAGGCACCTCCTAGGTGCCTTGGGGAGGAGGGATTCCTCCCTTGGCCGCCGCCCCCTAGGAGATTGCATCTCCTAGGGCCGGCGCCCCCCCTAGGCCCCCTATATATAGTGGGGGGAAGGGAGGACCTCTCACCCTTGCCTTTGGTGCCTCCCTCTCCCTCTCCAACACCTCCTCCTCCTCCATAGTGCTTGGCGAAGCCCTGCCGGAGTACTGCAGCTCCATCACCACCACGCCGTCGTGCTGCTGCTGGAGCCATCTTCCTCAACCTCTCCTTTCCCCTTGCTGGATCAAGAAGAAGGAGACGTTACGCTAACCGTACGTGTGTTGAACGCGGAGGTGTCGTCCGTTCGGCGCTAGGATCTCCGGTGCTTTGGATCACATCGAGTACGCCTTCCTCATCCCCGTTCTTTGAACGCTTCCGCGCGTGATCTACAAAGGTATGTAGATGCAATCCGATCACTCGTTGCTAGATGAACTCCTAGATGGATCTTGGTGAAACCGTAGGAAAATTTTTGTTTTCTGCAACGTTCCCCAACAATTGACAACCCCTTTATCCCGTTGGTTGTGAGGTTCTTATTTGTTTGTGTAGGTACGAGGTGACTCACGCGTGGTCTCCTACTGGATTGATACCTTGGTTCTCAAAAACTGAGGGAAATACTTACGCTGCTTTACTGCACCACCCTTTCCTCTTCAAGGGAAAACCAACGCAGTGCTCAAGAGGTAGCAACCATATCACATCACAACATGCCCTGCAAAAACAAGTTAGATGTCCTCTACTTTGTTGTTGCAAGTTTTATGTGGCTGCTACGGGTTGAGCAAGAACCGTTCTACCTACGCATCAAAACCACAATGATATTTCGTCAAGTTAGTGCTGTTTTAACCTTCAACAAGGACCGGGCGTAGTCACACTCGGTTCAACTAAAGTTGGAGAAACTGACACCCGCTAGCCACCTGTGTGCGAAGCATGTCAGTAGAACCAGTCTCGCGTAAGCGTACGCGTAATGTCGGTCCGGGCCGCTTCATCCAACAATACCGCCGAACCAAAGTATGACATGCTGGTAAGCAGTATGACTTGTATCGCCCACAACTCACTTGTGTTCTACTCATGCATATAACATCTACGCATAAACCTGGCTCGGATGCCACTGTTGGGAAACGTAGTAATTTCAAAAAAAAATCCTAGGCACACGCAAGATCATGGTGATGCATAGCAATGAGAGGGAAGAGTATCGTCCATGTACCCTCATAGACCGTAAGCGGAAGCATTATGAGAATGCGGTTGATGTAGTCGAACGTCTTCACGATCCAAGTACCGAACGCACGGCACCTCCGAGTTCAGCACACGTTCAGCTTGATGACGTCCCACAAACTCCGATGCAGCAGAGGTTCACGGGAGAGTTTCGTCAGCACGACGGCGTGATGACGGTGATGATGTTGCTACCGACGCAGGGCTTCGCCTAAGCACCGCTATGATATGATCAAGGTGGATTATGGTGGAGGGGGGCACCGCACACGGCTAAGGGATCAATGATCAACTTGTGTGTTCTAGGGTTCCCCTTGCCCCCGTATATAAAGGATCAAGGGGGGAGGCCGGCCGGCCCCTGTAGGGCGTCAGGAGGAGGAGTCCTCCTCCTAGTAGGAGTAGGAAAGGAGGAGGAAAGGAAGGAGGAGAGGAAGAAGGGAGGAGAGGGGGGAAAGGAGGAAAGGGGGCCGCCCCCCTAGTCCAATTCGGTTTGGGGTAGGGGGGCGCGCGCCCTTCCTTGCCTTGCCTCCTCTCTTCCACCACTTGGCCCATGAGGCCCAATACTTCTTCCCCCGTATTCTCGTAACTCCCCGGTACTTCAAAAAATACCCGAATCACTCGAAACCTTTCCGATGTCCGAATATAGCCGTCCAATATATCGATCTTTACATCTCGACCATTTCAGGACTCCTTGTCATGTCCCTGATCTCATCCAGGACTCCGAACTACCTTCAGCACATCAAATCACATAAACTCATAATACCGGTCGTCACCGAACTTTAAGCGTTCGGACCCTACGGGTTCGAGAACTATGTAGACATGACCGAGACTCATCTCTGGTCAATAACCAATAGCGGAACCTGGATGCTCATATTGGCTCCCACATATTCTACGAAGATCTTTATCGGTCAAACCACATAACAACATACGTTGTTCCCTTTGTCATCGGTATGTTACTTTCCCGAGATTCGATCGTCAGTATCTCAATACCTAGTTCAATCTCGTTACTGGCAAGTCTCTTTACTCGTTCCATAATGCATCATCCCGCAACGAACTCATTAGTCACATTTCATGCAAGGCTTATAGTGATGTGCATTACCGAGAGGGCCTAGAGATACCTCTCCGATAATCGGAGTGACAAATCCTAATCTCGATCTATGCCAACTCATCAAGCACCATCGAAGACACCTGTAGAGCACCTTTATAATCACCCAGTTACGTTGTGACATTTGGTAGCACACAAAGTGTTCCTCCGGTATTCGGGGGTTGCATAATCTCATAGTCATAGGAACATGTATAAGTCATGAAGAAAGCAATAGCAACAAACTAAACGATCATCGTGCTAAGCTAACGGATGGGTCAAGTCAATCACATCATTCTCTAATGATGTGATCCCGTTAATCAAATGACAACTCATGTCTATAGTTAGGAAACATAACCATCATTGATTCAACGAGCTAGTCAAGTAGAGGCATACTAGTGACACTTTGTTTGTCTATGTATTCACACATGTACTAAGTTTCTGGTTAATACAATTCTAGCATGAATAATAAAAATTTATCATGATATAAGGAAATATAAATAACAACTTTATTATTGCCTCTAGGGCATATTCCCTTCAGATTCTTGGCACCCCGGACAAAACACCCAATCATACAAATAGAGATTGTTGGGTTTTTAAACATGCCGGCAAATTAAACGCCGAGAACAGGGAAAAGGGATCGCAAAGCAAGGACGATGACGTAGAGCCCCGGCAACCGAACACAGGGGGACAGAAGAAGTTTCCCCCTCAGGTCAAAATGGTGAACATGATATACGCTACCCATATCCCCAAGAGGGAGCGCAAGCGTGCGCTAAGGGACGTCTACGCGATAGAGCTAGTCGCCCCAAAATTTAATCTATGGTCATCATGCCCAATCACTTTTGATCGCCGGGATCATCCGACCAGTATCCATCACGGTGGTTCAGCCGCACTGGTCCTAGACCCAATAATTGATGGGTTCCACCTGACTCGCGTCCTTATGGATGGTGGTAGCAGCCTCAATCTGCTCTATCAGGATACATCGCGAAAAATGGGCATTAACCAATCACGGATCAAGCCCACCAGGACTACCTTCAAAGGAGTCATACCAGGTGTAGAGGCCCGCTGTATGGGCTCAATCACACTAGAGGGTGTCTTCGGATCTCCGGACAACTTCCGATGCGAGGAATTAACCTTTGATATCGTCCCCTTCCGCAGCGGCTATCACGCACTGCTCGGACAAACTGCGTTTGCTCGATTCAACGGAGTACCACACTATGCTTATCTCAAGCTCAAGATGACCGGTCCACGCGGCGTCATAAGGATCAATGTAAATACGGAATGCTCCCTCCGTACAGAAGAGCACACACCTGCCTTAGTAGCAGAAGTACAGAGCGGCCTTCTCAAGCAGAACCTTAATTCGGCTGCCGAGCCCACGGACACCGTTAAGAGGGTCCGAACTACTCTGCAGCAGGAGAGCTCGGCTCGTCGGGAGCTCGACTAGCAATCTGGCCTCCGTCTCAGTCCCGATCAAGTGGTGGCATTCGTGCCACCGTACATAACTACACACTCAAAATCCCATGGGCATCGACGGAGGCATAGCTAGCTTGTGATCCATAGTACGGCTCAACCCACATCGGATACACACATACTTTCATTTTTTACTTGCTTCCTTTTCATGTCTCAATCCCACAGGCCCCATTTGGTGGTCTGGTCATCGGTCCTCTTGAAGGATAAACACACCAAGACGGTGAGAAACACAGACATAAGGGGGACTTCCTAGGTGATTCCGTCAACGATAACTCTACCTGTTTTTCAAGACCCACATGCAGCTCTTCTTTGGTTTAGGCATGTTAAATAGCATGTTGCTTATCACACTACTTGTATCAATGCGACTTGACGTACTAATTAAACTACAATGAAAACAGTTTGCGGTTGGAGCCTTAGGGCCCTCGCTTATTATCTTTGCACCTTGTCTGTTTTCCCTTCTTCTTCCTTTTCTTTTCTTTCGTTCCCTTCTGTGGGTAACGTTGTCAGATAGCACCCGTACACTCTGGTATGTTTCATGTTTGTCAGGGGCTGCACAGCACCCCACACTACGGCAACAAAAGTCCGAACACTTTTTATAAGTATAGTTCGGCGCCCCGAATTTAGCATTATATGCATTGGCTTCGAATCATGTCTTTGGTCGATAGTTGGGTTGCCCGACTCCTGTGCTTGCTACCTTATGTTCCGCTATATCAGCTAAGGTAGTAAAGAGAGAACTACTACGATTGTGCCTTGATTTATCCAAAGTAGCACCTCGGTAGAGAAAGCCGAAAACTGACTGTCATGATGCGGCGAGAGCCGGTCAGCTGTTCAGAGGTTGCAAATCATAAAAGATTTCTTCTGCATTACGCGAAGAATTGGTACTTCCCGACCAGACGCTTATAGCACTCTAGTTTGGATACTAGGGGTTGCGCCCATGTTTTTATTGGAACTCCTATGGCTAAGTGAGGGCGTTACAGCCGCATAGTCTGGTTGCCTGGTTCGTTGCGCTAAAAAACTCCTTCAAGGACTATTTAATTGGATCAAGATTGTTTAGATTCCATCCCGAACACCCCCGTACTACCTACATGGGGGCAGAAGCCGGCAACTGGTTAACCCTCAGATTTCATACAACACGGCCGCACATGAAGTAAAAATTTAAAAACATAGCAAGCATTATATTGCACAATCACTTTGTTTTATCATACAAGGTAGAGGGAGCTCGAATACATTCATTCAAAGATAGTGTCTTTCGCACAATGATCCGCAACAATGCGGGACCCCTCTAAGACATCACCGAAGTATCGCTCGGGTGTGCGGTGCTCCTTGCCCTTCGGCGGCCCCTCGGTTGCTAACTTGATAGCATCTAGCTTCACCCACCAGACCTTGCAATAGGAGAAGGCCAGACGCGCGCCCTCGATGCAGACGGACCACTTGATGGCGTCCAGCCGAGGACAGGCATCCACCAGCTTCTTCACGAGGCCGAAATAGCTGCTAGGAATAGCTTCGGCTGGCCAGAGCCGGATTATCATATCCTTCATGGCCAGTTCGGCCACCTGTAGGATCTAGAAGTAGATGTGTCAAGAGGGAGGGTGATTAGACGCTTAGTGCTAAAGTTGCAATTTTTAGGCCTTTTTGGTTTGAATGGAGTTTTAGGCACAAATTCAACATACACAATACATATCAAGCAAGCATGCAAAGAGTATATGAGCAGCGGAATGTAAAGCATGCAACTTGCAAGAATGTAAGGGGAAGGGTTTAGAGAATTCAAACGCAATTGGAGACACGGATGTTTTTCCCATGGTTCGGATAGGTGGTGCTATCCTACATCCACGTTGATGGAGACTTCAACCCACGAAGGGTAACGGTTGCGCGAGTCCACGGAGGGCTCCACCCACAAAGGGTAATGGTTGCGCGAGTCCACGGAGGGCTCCACCCATGAAGGGTCCATGAAGAAGCAACCACCCACAAAGGGTCCACGAAGTAGCAACCTTGTCTATCCCACCATGGCCATCGCCCACGAAGGACTTGCCTCACTAGTGGTAGATCTTCACGAAGTAGGCGATCTCCTTGCCCTTACAAACTCCTTGGTTCAACTCCACAATCTTGTCGGAGGCTCCCAAGTGACACCTAGCCAATCTAGGAGACACCACTCTCCAAGAAGTAACAAATGGTGTGTTGATGATGAACTTCTTGCTCTTGTGCTTCAAATGATAGTCTCCCCAACACTCAACTCTCTCTCATAGGATTTGGATCCTGGTGGAAAGAAGGTTTGAGTGGAAAGCAACTTGGGGAAGGCTAGAGATCAAGATTCATATGGTAGGAATGGAATATCTTGGTCTCAACACATGAGTAGGTAGTTCTCTCTCAGAAATAGGATGCTGGAAGTGTAGGCTTAGTCTGATGGCTCTCTCTCGAATGAAGAGGAGGTGGAGGGGTATATATAGCCTCCACACAAAATCCAACCGTTACACACAGTTTTCCAATCTCGGTGGGACCGAATCAACAAACTCGGTCGGACCGAAAAGGTAAACCTAGTGACCGTTAGAGATTTTTGGTGGGACTGACATGCAACTCGGTAGGACCGATATGGTTAGGGTTTGGGCATAACGTAATCTCGGTGAGACCGATTACACAAACTCGGTGAGACCGATTTTGGTAATTAGCTAACCAGAGAGTTGGTCAGGCAAACTCAGTGGGACCGATTTGCTATTTCGGTGAGACCGAAAAGTTACAAAAAGGAAACACTGAATTTACATTGCAATCTCGGTGGGACCGATTCGCTTTTTCGGTGAGACCGAAAAGTTACGAAAGGGAAACAAAGAGTTTGCAATCCCATCTCGGTGAGACCGAGATCCCTATCGGTAGAACCGAATTGCTAGGGTTTGGCATTGGCTTATGACAAGTGAAAGTCGGTGGCGCCGGATAGAAAGAATCGGTAGGACCGAGTTTGGCTTAGGGTTTAGGTCATATGTGGAAGTGGGAAAGTAGCTGAGGATTTTGGAGCATAATCATTAAGCACATGAAGCAAGAGGCTCATTAAGCAACACCTCATCCATCCTTGATAGTATTGGCTTTTCCTATGGACTCAATGTGATCTTGGATCACTAAAATGTAAAATGAAGAGTCTTGAGCTTTAAGCTTTAGCCAATCCTTTGTCCTTAGCATCTTGAAGGAGTTCCCACAACTTTTAGTCCATGCCACTCCATTGTTGAACTTATCTGAAACATGCTAGATAGAAATGTTAGTCCAACAAGAGATATGTTGTCATCAATTATCAAAACCACCTAGGGAGCACTTGTGCTTTCAATCCCCCCCTTTTTGGTAATTGATGGCAACATACATCAAAGCTTTAGATAAATATATAAAGAACAACAAGTAAAGCTTTGGTAGGACATGTAACAAGCATAGGCTCCCCCTACATGTATGCACTCATGTAAATATGAAATATAGAGGCATGTGAGAGCATAACCATGACAGAGTAGGCAATGTGTTACATGTATCTTGGCCATATGCATCAGAGCAAAAGATTATAAAGGAAAATACCTTCATGCTCATGAGTCCTTGCAAACAGTATGTACATAAGCAAGAACTCCTCATACTCATGATTTTGATGCATATACTTACCTTGTAGTCTTGAGTTGGCTTAGGATGGAATGAACCTGCACAAACAAAGTTAGATAACACAGGTACATCCACTAGCCATAGCAAACAAAATAAACCACAAGAATACCAAGACTGGGATGACATGTAGAGAGTGAGTACAAGGTACCACATTGGATTCAACATGTCCCCAAGAATAAAGATATGCAATGAATTTGACTGATTTCTTTCCCTTAGGTGTCTTGCTCCCCCTGAATCTTACATGGGATATTGGGAGAAGATAGGGAACAGAAAATCAGAGCTGAAAGATACAAATGAAACCTGAAAGACATGTGACATCTCTCCTCTTGAACATCAAGCATCAAGCATCTGGGATCCTTGAGTATTCTCTCCCCCTGGAAGTCTCTCTCTCCCCCTTAATACTTTCTCTCTTGTAGGTTTGGTCCTTGAGACTTTTTCTCTCCCTTGATGTGATCTCTCTCTCCTACAAGCTTTGATGTGATCTCTCTCTCCCCCTTTGACATCAATTTCCAAGAAGGGCTTTCTGGAATCCGTCGTATAGGTTTGGTCCTTGAGACTCATCATAAAGCAATGGATAAAACTGTGATGCTTGTAGAGGACAAGATTCATTGAGTAGAGCTGGATCAGAAGAAATATAGAACAAGTGGCAAACTGTTTTTCCTGTTGCGAAGTCGGTGGCACCGAGTGGTATGTTTCGGTGGCATCGAAAAGATTCGGTTGGACCGAAAATTACAAGTCGGTGAAACCGAGTTCACACAGAGAAAAACACTTGTCACCTCAGCTCACTAGACATGTAGGATCTCACAAAGATTTGCAATGAATTACCTGAAGGATTTGCAAGGAATTGAATGCAGAAAATGCAGAACAAAAACAAAGAGAAAAGAGAAGAAACTGAAAGATCTAGATGAAGTTTTTTTTTGTTTTGAAAAAAGAGAAAGAAACTAAACATGCATGAGACAAATGCAATAACACAGAAAAGAACACAAGAGAACTTCATCTAGAGTTGGGCGGTGACATAGTCACCTATGTTAGAGTATATTGACTTAGGAGTCAAGTGAGAACACTTGATCATAGGTCATACTCATCGTTTAAGCTCAAAATGGGGTTACCACTTTTCGTTTAAGCATCTTGATGTATTCACATCTTGTTGAGTTGCTTTGACTCATGCCTTGGAGTAAAGCTTCTCTAAGATGGAATAACATACCTTGGGTGGTGGTGTGGTTCTTGCTCATGTAGTTGAACTTGTGTGGGTGCTCAAGGTTGATGTAGCTCATCAAGAGTTGGGAGCACCACTTGGAGTTTGAGTTCATCTACCTACATGGGTTAGTTCTTGCAAGGAAGAGCACTTGTGTATCCAAAAATGACAATCATGAAGCTCAATCATAGAATTTGTCAAAGGATATGTTTGAATGGTTTTGTGCTTCCTTGTCTTCAACCACCATTGTGTAGAGTCTTGGTGATGTAGAGATTGCTCAAGATGTGAGTGAGTCGCAATCTCATGGAATTAGATTCAACCAAGCACCTACATGGGTTAGACAACATGCAAGGTACAAATATATCCAGGACATACGATAGTTATCATAAGAGATATATCATGGATTAGTCATAAGCTCATGTCTTGCATGTATCCAATGGAGTTTCTACTCCAAGTTCGAAGCATCAATGATGTTCAATTCACCTCTCAACCTGCAAAATACTTTCTCATCGAGAGGTTTAGTAAATATATCCGCTAATTGCTTATCGGTGCGAACGTGCTTAAAGTTAATGTCACCCTTAGCAACATGATCTCGAATGAAATGATGACGAACTTCAATATGCTTAGTTCGAGAATGTTGTATAGGAATATGACCAATTTTGATAGCACTTTCATTGTCACAAAGCAGTGGAACATGTTTCACATAAATCCCATAATCTTTAAGAGTTTGGGTCATCCAAAGTAATTGAGCACAACATGAACCAGCGGCAATGTATTCCGCTTCGGCGGTGGATAAGGATACCGAGTTTTGTTTCTTGGAAGACCAAGACACAAGAGATCTACCAAGGAATTGACAAGTACCCGAAGTGGACTTTCTATCAATCTTGTCTCCGGCATAATCCGAGTCGGAATAGCCAACAAGATCAAAAGAAGACCTCTTAGGATACCAAATGCCAAAATTTGGTGTATGGATTAAATATCTCACTATCCTTTTCACAGCCTTAAGATGACATTCTTTAGGAGCAGCTTGATATCGTGCACACATGCACACACTTAGCATAATATCGGGACGTGAAGCACATAGGTATAACAATGAACCAATCATAGAGCGATAAACCTTTTGATCAACCGGTTCACCATCTTTGGTCAAATCATTATGTCCACTAGTAGGCATGGGTGTAGACATACCTTTGCATTCTTGCATATTGAACTTCTTGAATAAGTCCTTGGTGTACTTCGTTTGAGAGACAAATGTACCTTCCTTAGTTTGCTTGATTTGCAAACCGAGAAAGAATTTGAGTTCACTCATCATAGACATCTCAAACTTCTCTGACATTAGCTTTCCAAACTTTTCACTAAAGAGAGGGTTAGTTGAACCAAATATGATATCATCGACATAAATTTGGCATACAAATAGTTCTCCATTAACCCTTTTAGTAAAAAGAGTAGAATCAATTTTACCAATTTCAAAACCACTTGTAATAAGGAACTTGGTCAAGCATTTATACCATGCTCTAGGAGCTTGTTTAAGACCATAAAGAGCTTTGTGAAGTTTGTAAACATGATTAGGTTTCTTAGGATTGACAAAGCGGGGAGGTTGTTTGACATAAACTTCCTCCTCTATTTCACCATTTAGAAAAGCACTTTTAATGTCCATTTGGTACAAGGTGATATTATGGTGATTAGCATAGGCAAGTAAGATGCGAATGGACTCAAGTCTAGCAACGGGAGCATATGTCTCACCATAGTCCATACCTTTGACTTGTGTGTACCCTTGGGCGACGAGACGTGCTTTGTTGCGAACCACTTGTCCATCTTCATCTTGCTTGTTGCGAAACACCCATTTGGTACCAATGATGTTGTGGTTGTTGTCGGGCTTCTCAACCAATGTCCAAACTTGGTTTCTCTCAAAATTGTGTAGCTCTTCATGCATAGCGTTTATCCAATCCGGATCTTCCAATGCTTCTTCAACCTTCATAGGTTCAATGCTAGAGATGAATGAATAGTTTTCACAAAAGTTAGCTAAACGAGTTTTTGAGCGAGTGATTCTCCCGGTTTGTATATCATTGAGGATTTGCTCGACGGGATGATCTTTGGCAATTCTTGCTCGAACTCGTGAGAGCTTTTGCTTGGGTCTTCGTTGAACATCTTCTTCATCTTGTTCTTCTTCTTGGCCTTCTTCATTGTTGACGTCGTCGTTCTCTTGTCGTGGTGGAGAAGGAGGTTGTTGATGTTCGTCTTGATGTATTTCCTCGTTTTCCTCATCTTGGTGTGTCCCACTTGTGGATGCTTCCATGTCGATTCTTGGTTCACCTTATCGTGAAGTAGAAGCTTCCACTTGGACGAATGAAGTACTCTCCTTCACCTCCGTTGGATGAATTTTGCCAATGGACAAGTCTTGAATTGCTTCTGAAGGGTATTTGTCTCCTACATCAATTGGCAATTGCTCTACTTGCGAGCCATTAGATTCATCAAACTTCACATCTACCGTCTCTTCAACCTTTCGGGTGAAATTGTTGTAGACACGGTAAGTGTGAGAGTTTGAGCCATAACCAAGTAGAAAACCTTCATGAGATTTAGGAGCAAACTTTGAATGACGATGCTTATCAAGAATGTAGCACTTTGAGCCGAATACTCGAAAGTATCCAACTTGGGGTTTGTTACCGGTGAGAAGCTCGTATGCCGTCTTGCCGAGTAGCTTGTGAAGATATAAGCGATTTGTTGCGTGACAAGCTGTCTCAACCGCTTCTGCCCAAAAGTGCTTCGGCGTCTTGTATTCATCAAGCATCGTTCTTGCCATTTCGGTGAGCGTCCGGTTCTTCCTTTCAACAACTCCATTTTGTTGAGGTGTGTACGTAGCCGAGAACTCGTGTAAATCCCTTCTTCGTCAAGAAAGGTGTCCACATTTGCGTTCTTGAACTTCATTCCGTTGTCACTCCGAACCTTCTTGATCTTCACGTCAAACTGATTTTGGGCCTTCCTAGCGAAGTTTCTGAAGATCTTCTGGACCTGCGACTTGTCATTAAGAAAGAACACCCACGTAAATCTTGAAAAATCATCAACCATAACTAGACCAAAAGAATTTCCACCGAGACTCTTGTAGGCTTTGGGACCAAAAAGATCCATATGAAGTAGCTCGAGTGGCCTTCTTGTGGTCATGATGTTCTTCATGGGATGCCTTCCTCCAACCTGTTTACCTGCTTGACAAGCACTGCAAAGTCTATCCTTATCAAATATGACATCGTTAAATCCAAGGATATGATTTCCTTTAATAAGCTTGTCAAGGTTTCTCATGCCAACGTGACCTAGTCGTCTATGCCACAACCAACCTTTTGAGGATTTAGCAACAAAGCAAGTTTTAGGTTGTGCCTTTTTAGAGAAATCGACAATGTAAAGATCACCTCTACGCATACCCGTAAAGACCATTTTATGATTGTCTCGACGAAATACTTGGCAATCTACCTCAGTAAATAGGACATTCAAACCGAAATCAGCAAGTCTAGATACTGAAAGTAAGTTGTACCGAGAGATTCAACGAGCATGATATTTTGAATGGAACTATCATGTGAGATGGCCACCTTACCAAGGCCAACCACTTTACCCTTTGAATTATCACCAAAGGTGACATATTTTCGAGGGCCGTCATTTTCAGCAAGCTCACGAAACATCTCTTCATCTCCGGTCATATGATTAGTACATCCACTATCAAGAACCCATTCCTTTCCTCCTGATTCATATCCCCGAAGATTTGCCATAAGACCAAAATGTCTCATTGCATCATCAAGATCGAAGTCACTATCATCATCATCATCATCATCATCATAGTATCCATGTTCATCATGATCTTGTGACTCATCATTTCCTACAGAGGGTAATTCATTAGATAAATGATCATCAAAGTGGTCACTTTTATGAATTCTTATAGCTTCGAATATGATATCACTAATGATTCCAACATCTCCTTTAGCATGCTTAAGATTGGTAAGTTCAAATAGACAATTACCAAAACTAGGATCACTAGAGTTCATCTTACTCAAGGCAATAGATTTATGGAGAATTTCATCCAAAGTTTTCAAGGAATGATCGGGAAATCGTTCCTCAAGAAATTTCCATATAGTATAGGCACAATTAAGAGTAGGCAAACTAGCAATCAAATTTTTGGGCAATCCTCTAATGATGAGCTCAATAGTTCTAAGATTGTGAATCATGTCAATATCTTCATCTAGGGTAGGATGCAAAGGATCAATATGAGGTGCACAAGGGCTAGCAATATACTTGTTCAAATGATATTGATTGAAAATTACAAGCATCTCATTTTTCCACTCAGGAAGATACTCTCCATCAAGAATAGGCACTATATGTCTAAGACTCCCTAAAGTAGACACATCCATCTTCCTCCAATGGTGATTAAACCAAGGCAATGGAGACCAAAGCTCTGATACCACTTGTAGGATCTAGAAGTAGATGTGTCTAGAGGGGGGTGATTAGACGCTTAGTGCTAAAGTTGCAATTTTTAGGCCTTTTTGGTTTGAGTGGAGTTTTAGGCACAATTTCAACATACACAATACATATCAAGCAAGCATGCAAAGAGTATATGAGCAGCGGAATGTAAAGCATGCAACTTGCAATAATGTAAGGGGAAGGGTTTGGAGAATTCAAACGCAATTGGAGACACGGATGTTTTTCCCATGGTTCAGATAGGTGGTGCTATCCTACATCCACGTTGATGGAGACTTCAACCCACGAAGGGTAACGGTTGCGCGAGTCCACGGAGGGCTCCACCCACAAAGGGTAATGGTTGCGCGAGTCCACGGAGGGCTCCACCCATGAAGGGTCCATGAAGAAGCAACCACCCACAAAGGGTCCACGAAGTAGCAACCTTGTCTATCCCACCATGGCCATCGCCCACGAAGGACTTGCCTCACTAGCGGTAGATCTTCACGAAGTAGGCGATCTCCTTGCCCTTACAAACTCCTTGGTTCAACTCCACAATCTTGTCGGAGGCTCCCAAGTGACACCTAGCCAATCTAGGAGACACCACTCTCCAAGAAGTCCACTCTCCAAGAAGTAACAAATGGTGTGTTGATGATGAACTCCTTGCTCTTGTGCTTCAAATGATAGTCTCCCCAACACTCAACTCTCTCTCATAGGATTTGGATCTGGTGGAAAGAAGGTTTGAGTGGAAAGCAACTTGGGGAAGGCTAGAGATCAAGATTCATATGGTAGGGATGGAATATCTTGGTCTCAACACATGAGTAGGTAGTTCTCTCTCAGAAATAGGATGCTGGAAGTGTAGGCTTAGTCTGATGGCTCTCTCTCGAATGAAGAGGAGGTGGAGGGGTATATATAGCCTCAACACAAAATCCAACCATTACACACAGTTTTCCAATCTCGGTGGGACCGAATCAACAAACTCGGTCGGACCGAAAAGGTAAACCTAGTGACCGTTAGAGATTTTCGGTGGGACTGACATGCAACTCGGTAGGACTGATATGGTTAGGGTTTGGGCATAACGTAATCTCGGTGAGACCGATTACACAAACTCGGTGAGACCGATTTTGGTAATTAGCTAACCAGAGAGTTGGTCAGGCAAACTCGGTGGGACCGATTTGCTATTTTGGTGAGACCGAAAAGTTACAAAAAGGAAACACTGAATTTACACTGCAATCTCGGTGGGACCGATTCGCTTTTTCGGTGAGACCGAAAAGTTACGAAAGGGAAACAGAGAGTTTGCAATCCCATCTCGGTGAGACCGAGATCCCTACCGGTAGAACCGAATTGCTAGGGTTTGGCAGTGGCTTATGACAAGTGAAACTCGGTGGCGCCGGATAGAAAGAATTGGTAGGACCGAGTTTGGCTTAGGGTTTAGGTCATATGTGGAAGTGGGAAAGTAGCTGAGGATTTTGGAGCATATCATTAAGCACATGAAGCAAGAGGCTCATTAAGCAACACCTCATCCCTCCTTGATAGTATTGGCTTTTCCTATGGACTCAATGTGATCTTGGATCACTAAAATGTAAAATGAAGAGTCTTGAGCTTTAAGCTTTAGCCAATCCTTTGTCCTTAGCATCTTGAAGGAGTTCCCACAACTTTTAGTCCATGCCACTCCATTGTTGAACTTATCTGAAACATGCTAGATAGAAATGTTAGTCCAACAAGAGATATGTTGTCATCAATTATCAAAACCACCTAGGGAGCACTTGTGCTTTCACCACCCTATGCAGTTCGACCAGCTATTTCAGCTGATCGCTGAAGGGCACCGGATGTTCTGGCGCGCGATATTGCGACCAGAACAACTTCTTCATGGAGCTTCCTTCTTCGGCTCGGAAGAACTCCGCGGCGTCGGTCACACGGCGTGGCAAATCAGCAAAGGCCCCTGGAGAACTCTGAATCCGGGTTAGTAAAAGAAATTTCCTCTTCACACTCTTGCTTTGCATATTGAATGCCTTACCTGCCGCGATCTTCCTGGCCTCCTGGATATCCCGGAGGGCGCCCTGGGCTTCAATCCAGGCCATCTCCGCACTCTTACGAGCCTTGGTGAGTTCGGCCTCTTGAGCCGACGCATTGTGCTCCAAGGTCTCACACTTCCCCACCGCGTCTTGGAGCTCCTGTTGGACTTCGTTGACCCGGGCCTTGAGCTTCTTACGGGCGGCCTGCTCCTTGACAACCTTCCCCTCGGCTTCGGCCAGGGCCTTTCTCAGGGCCTCAACTCGGTCGTCGCTTCTGTACAAATCATGGCATTTCGGTCAATACATATCATTTTACCTTTTTCGAATACATAACGGGTGATCACATACCTTGTTTCTCTTCGACCTGCCTCCTCACCTGGACGAGCTCCTCCTCGGCCTGCTCCAGTCTTCGCTTTAGTTCGGAGACCTCGGCAGTATGTGAGGCTGCGGCCAACAACGATGCCTGCATATCCATTTCAGACATTTTCGTTAGTTTCCTGCAATAAAGGACAGTGTCTCAGGGGCTACTGTCTATATTGGGATTTTCTCTTTAGCGCCGCTTACCTCAAAACCTGTCAGCAGGATGCTGCAGGCTTCGGTTAGTCCGCTCTTGGTGGACAAAACCTTTTCAATCACTGTGCTCATAAGAACGCGGTGCTCATCCACAATGGAAGCGCCTCGCAGCGCTTCCAGCAGATTATCCGGTGCCCTTGGTTGGACAGGGGTCACTAGCGGGATAGGCATACCCCCTTCTTTCGAAGGAGGTTGCGTGCCAGATTCTGGAGCCATATCGGTCTCCTGAACCGGGTTCGGTTGAGGGCCGAACTGAATACGGCCCTCCTCACCACCAGTCTCCATGGAGATCGGCTCCCCCTGGTGTCCGGTGACGGAGGCATCGCCTTCTGGCGCCTCCTGAGCCTCTCCCTGGCCTGGGAAAGTCCTTTGGGACAGCACCTCTGCGTCGTCCTTGGCCTTGGGGGAGTGAGCGGCCGGCGGTGACTCGCTGGCCATCACCTTTGAGTCCAACGAACCTCCTGACAAGGATCGCTGGAGGCGGTCATGGACAGGACTATAATAACATAACCAATCATGTCAGTACAATGAGGAGGTGAGACTTGATTTATAGGCAGACATGAGGCTTAGCACTTACGATGCAGCCCGAGGCTTAGTGCGGGGGCGTTGCTCCGGACTGCTCTCGACGTCCCAGGCAGAGCTGCCCACGAGTGGTCCTTTCCCCTTCTTAGGCGCCTCCGCCTCCAGAATTGTGGAGGCCGCCCTCTTTTTCCTCCCCCCATCACGGGGAGAATCGCTTTCCTCCTCCTCCTCCTCATCATCATCGTCGTCTTCGGCGGCGGAGGAGCAGGTCTTGTCTTCGGACGTCATGTCCGAAGCACCCTTACGGCGGGGCCCGCTCTGGACCCCCTTGGCCTTTCCTGTGGCCTTCTTCTCCGGCGCCTTATAGGGCGCTGGCTCCAGCATCTTCGCTAAACGCGGGGTGACTGGTTCTTCAGGCAGCGGAACCGGACACCGGATCTGCTTCGCCCTCTTCAACCAGTTCTGAAGAAGCAACGATAATAAAAGCTTAGATATCATCCCTGAAACAAGCAAGTAGGGGATGTGTTGAAAATAACATACCTCGTTGGGGAGGTGGTTAATGTCGTGCCCGCGGTCCGAATCTATGGCCGGAGGTATCTCATTGCCCTTGAAGAGCAACTTTCAGGCATCTTCGTGAGTCATTTTGAAGAGCCTCTCCAGGTTATGGTGCTTCTTTGGATTGAACTCCCATAGAGGGCGGCTCCGGCTTTGGCAGGGGAGGATCCGGCGCACCAGCATCACTTGGATTATGTCGACGAGCTTGATGTCTTTATCCATCATGCTTTGAATGCGCGTCTGCAGCGCTGTCAGCTTGTCTGGCGAACACCAGTTCAGGCTCTTCTCAACCCAGGAGGTGAGTCGCGTGGGAGCGCCAGAGTTGAATTCGGCTGCTGCGGCCCAGGCGGCGCCGCGGGGTTCTGTGATGTAGAACCAATATTTCTGCCACTCTTTTACGGTCTCCACAAAAGTACCTTTTGGCCAGGAGACACTGGCCAGCTTGCTCACCATGGCACCACAGCACTCCGCGTGCTGGCCATCCACCACCTTCGGCTTCACGTTGAAGACCTTGAGCCACAACCTGAAGTGGGGTTGGATGCGGAGGAAGGCCTCGCACACGACGATGAACACCGAGATGTTGAGGAAGGAGTTCGGGGATAGATAATGGGAATCTAGCCCGTAATAGAACATAAGCCCGCGAACGAAGGGGTGGAGTGGAAACCCTAGTCCACGGAGGAAATAAGGATGAATACTACCCTCTCGTTGGGCTTCGGCATGGGGACGATTTGTCCCTGGGCTGGAAGGCGGTGGGCAATTTCCTTCGCCAAGTACCCGGCCACCCGAAGCTCGGCAATGTCCTCCTCCTTGACAGAGGAGGCCATCCACTTGCCTTGACCTCCGAATGCGGACATGGTTGAGTGCTTCCTCGAGTGTGAAACATATGGGAACTTGGGCGCTGGAGCTCAAGAGTGGAAAGGTAGAGGAAGAGAGAAGGCGTGGGAGAAGGAAGGGGAATCTTATCTCCTTATAAGGGCAGTGAATATTGAACGCCTCCCCACTCGCCTTAAAATTCGCCTACTCCCAAGGGCTATGTAAATGGCACGGTTGGGTTACCCACGCCCGTATTGATGAGAATCCCGCAATAAGGGGACACGATCTTTGCTTCGACAAGACATGCGAATAGCAACCGCGCCTCGAGACATGGGGCAGCAGGCGAAAAACGGTTTGAAATTATGACCGGACAGACGTGATGTCATGTTGTAAAAAGTTGTCAGCAGATTGGACTCGTGGATTATTATATTCTCTCTGCGGTTGTGTGTAGGGTGTGTGTTACAGGTCCGGACACGAGCAATACGTCCGAAGACTATCTTGGAGTTCGGAAGGAGGAACCCGCCTTGCAATGTCGAAGACAGATCTACGCGCCGGATACCTTGTCATTGAAGCCAGGTTCATGAGCTACCGAGGGAGTCCTAGACGAAGGGGTCATCGGGCGTCCGACCTGTTAGCCATGGGCCGGACTGATGGGCTGTGAAGATACGAAGACCAAAGACTGTACCCATGTCCGGATGGGACTCTCCTTGGTGTGGAAGGCAAGCTTGGCGACCGGATACGTAGATTCATTTCTTTGTAACCGACCTTGTGTAACTCTAAATCCTCCCGGTGCTTATATAAACCGGAGGGGGAGATATTCATTACCATAGCCATACAAGCTAGACCTCTAGGGTTTAGCCATTATGATCTCGAGGTAAATCAACTCTTGTAATACTCGTATTCATCAATATCAATCAAGCAGGACGTAGGGTATTACCTCCATATAGAAGGCCCGAACCTGGGTAAATATCATGTCCCCTATCTCCTGTTATCATCGACCTTAGACGTACAGTTCAGGACCCCCTATCCGAGATCCGCCGGTTTTGACACCGACAATGACCATACAAGGACTTGAAAATCACGTGCCCGGAGCCTGAATCCCACATGTCGCGTGAGCACTGGTCGTCGCCCTAGCTATGCGTACCAATCTTCGACAATACTGAAAAAGACCCCACACGTGAGGCAAGGCGGCAAGCCACCGCCCCCAGCCCCCTACCAAGCACGCCGATGTGCACATCCATCAGCCATCGCCCCCAAATTCACCGGAGCATCTCACGACGGGGAGGAAAGGGGAGCGGGAGGGGAGGGATGGTGCCAATAAAAGACTCCTCCCGTGCCGTTCCTGGGAGAGCGATGCGGGGGTTCAAGAGGCATACCGTGAGAGCATCTTTCATATTGTGTTTTTCGAAAGAAAAATCCACGAATTAGTTCACTGCCCCGTGATAAATCTCACACTTTTCACTTTTATCAGTGATGATGACGCGGTCCGACGTAAAAGCAGGAAGTGTAACGTGACAGTGGTGCTCAGAAAACGTGCACCGTTGGATGGCATCGCCTCTTTACCGTCCTGGCCCCAAGCGCGCAGATGATTCCCTCCACAGACCCGAGGAGCTCCAAGTCTCCACCCATCCCGGCCACTCTCGTACGGACCCGACCATCTACGCCGCCGACGCCGCCGAAGCTCCAGTCCGCCGCCCGCTAACCCAGCGCAAACTCCAGTATCATTACAAACCCGAGGGAGCAGGCACCAACCGCCACCTCGCATCCCGTGCCCCCTCCCCCTCGCGGAAACCCCCTGCCCCCCGTCGCCTGTGCTAGGGTTGCAGCCGTATTCCTCCGGCTTTTGTTTCCCGGGACACAGGGAAGATGTCGTCGACGCAGAAGAAGAAGAGCAACTATAAGGAGAAGATGGCGCGGCGGAAGTGAGTCCCGCATACCTGTCTGTCTGCACCTTTTGTTTTCGATTTGTTCTAATAGCATGGTTAGTGATGTACTGATGTTCATATCATGTGGCTTGCGAATTTGAATGACGTTTATCACCTAGTTGACATAGCTGGGGCGATGGTTCTGGTACTAATTTGAGGGAAAATTACAGAAACATACCAATCCTGCTCATCAGATTATCGTTGTAAGCATGTTTCATGAGCAGGAGAACCATGATTAAATATCGATAGCGCTGAATAAATGGAGTCCTGCAAATCCATGGGACTCAATAGTCTCCCACAACTCTGGGGGGCTCTGGTTAGTGTTCATTACTACCATGGTGGCCATGCTGCCATGCTGTCATACTGGGCATAATTCAAACACTTTCTTTGTCTTTTCATGTACCAGTTTTTGGAGTCTGAAATCATGTAGAAACAGGAAATTACATGATAAATCAGATACGTGCTCAACTACCTCAAACATACCTTTCTTGCTCACCTAATTCTCATTGATCTCCTCATGAAGAGAGGAGAACAAAAAAGAAGAACCAGAGACACCAAGGTACCGAGATCGTGCGAAGGAGCGTCGTGAAGATCAAAACCCTGACTATGAACCTACAGAGCTTGGTTCGTTTCATGCCGTGGCACCTCCTGGAGCAGATTTGAGGTAATAGACCCCATGATTCACATGTCTCCTACAGCCATCCTGTGCTCAATTTACCATAATGTTCTTCTATATTTAAGTTCTGCAATTGTTTGCATTACAGGCTAGAAGATGCCCAAAAGATTTCAATTGAGAAAAGCAAATACCTTGGAGGTTGGTATAGTTGTCATATTTATTTATCTTGATGATAAACATCTTCTGCTTGTTTTTTTATGTGTGTTTCCTCTTGCACTCAATAAATGTATGCACATGAGTGCAAGGATATGCATGAGGTGTCTGAATTGTGCTAAGTTTGCTTCAGACTTCTAATGTGAATGAGAAACGATAAAAAAATCCTTATGTCTGTAAACCTGTCACAGCCAGTACAGGCAGCTTCGGCTTGTAGCCTCACCGCCGGCTAGCCATGGTAGGATGCAGCGGTGTCTAGAATAGCATGCGCATAGGAGAGGGGTGCTAGGGGGTAGGAGAGAATCACGAGGCAGATGACAGATTGATAATTCTATCGCTTGCCCTTTTGTTTGACCATGATCCTCTCCTTATAAATTATAGTTACAACCATGAGACAGACTCAGACTGAACTCCAAAGCTTTCCTAATTAAACTCTTTTCCTAACACAATGCAAACTACAAACATAAAAGCCAAACTACTACTCCCTCTGTCCCATAATGTAAGACGTTTTTTGACACTAGTGTAGTGTCAAAAAACGTCTTATATTATGGGACGGAGGGAGTACCTAATTAATGCCCGCAGAAGCTTGCTGCTATCCTGGACGGA
This sequence comes from Triticum dicoccoides, assembly GCF_002162155.2. Classification (NCBI taxonomy): domain Eukaryota; kingdom Viridiplantae; phylum Streptophyta; class Magnoliopsida; order Poales; family Poaceae; genus Triticum; species Triticum dicoccoides. The sequence continues at coordinate 463,783,814 of NC_041386.1, forward strand.
CATGCCTCTCGAGTGCAATCTGACCGTGACAAAACCTGCCATGGTTTTAGAAGTTTTATTTCTGAATGAAGTATGAAGAGCGAAATCTGCATGCGGTGAAAAAAAAAACGAAATCTGCATTATGATTGATTGATCTGGTCAATCAGTAATGTGCAATCATCAAAATTGTGGAAACAGCCTTTATCTGTTCCATTTTAACGTGCAGTCGACAAGAGGCTAGTTTTGCTTCCCCCAATAGAGCTATTTTGACCTGTCATTCTCTAAGTACATGTATTTTCTTGTCTGGAAAAGATCTGATTTGTGAAGTTAATCCTCTTTAACATTCTTTTATTTGAAAAGAAAAGTAGTTAATTTAGAAGAACATACTTTCGAAGGTAACATGATATGCTGTTTTGGAAATGGTAGCTTAGATCTCTGATGCTCAAATTTGTCTTTCTTTGGTACTACATTATGATTAATGTGCCATTTCCACTTTATGCTCTTAATAGGCGATCTGGAGCATACTCATTTGGTCAAAGGGTTGGATTTTGCTCTACTAAACAAAGTACGGAGTGAAATTGACAAGAAGCCTGATGCAGAGGATGGGAAGGATGCCAAGGCGAGGTACTTGCAACCACAGTATAGCTTTAGCTATGTAACACTACTGTAACACTGAGTAGGGCTTTTATGAAAATTACCAGATTTTAATGCACATTTAGGATCCTGTAAATATGCCAACAAGAGTGCTGTCACTTGCATAATTTTCATTTGTATGAAATTGAACTAATGATCTGAATTCACTATGGAAGAACAAACTGGACAACCTCTTGCTAGCTCTTTGTAGGATTTTGACATGATTTTCAGAGAGGAGAGGCCAAGTACCCTCCTGTTGGGATCTTGGACAAGAGTTTCTTATGATGATGCAGTTTCCAGTATCTGTTAGAAATGGACATTTTGTCTTATGACTTATGAGAGACAAATGCAATTTCCTTGTCTTATGACTTGTGGGAAAGAGGGACCAAGCCGAACTTGTTCTATCTCTGCCTCTCTGTTGATGGATAATTTACATTTATATCTGCTAGCAGAGCTTAAGCTAAACCTAAGAGGGGGCCAAGCTAGTGAAACAAACACAAACATTATGGTAGCTAAACATGTACACATTACCAAGGACTTTTCCAGGGATAGGATGGGCCAGTACCCTCCTGGCCTATATGAAGCTCCGCCAGTGCCTGCTGCGGCTCTTTATAACATTAGCAACCTATTTCCTGAACCAGTCACCAGCATGACCTTGTGTCGAAATAAAACAAAAATATAGTGTATCTCTGAAAATTTTGAACTGGAAAAGTAGGGGTGAACCCTCTGAAGTACTCCCTCCGTAAACTAATATAAGAGCGTTTAGAATGCTAAAGTAGTTATCTAAACACTCTTATATTAGTTTACAGAGGGAGTATGATGTTATGCCCTTCTCTAGATCTCTTTAGGATGTTGGGAGCATTTCTACATTATTTTTCACTTCCCTTTTCAGGGAAACAAAAGAAGACCGGGCAGTCTCATTCCGCACTGCAATTGCAAAGGTATAATTCATTTTATTTATTAGTGTAACTTGCACACAACCTATGTAACATAAAATGGATACTGATTGACATTTTCATTGATTGCAGTCTGTCTACCAGTGGACTGTAAAGCAACAGCAAAGCATGACAAAGGCGAATGATATGTTTCTTCCTGGCCGGATGGCATTTATTTACAATATGGTATTGTCTTCAAAATTTCTCGTGTTGGTGTTTTTGTGTGCTTAATTACGTAATGCTGATGATTATACACATCTCACTTGTAGTAATAGTGGCCATGCTGTGTACACTGTAATCTCTTTCCTGTTTTCCTTTGTAGGAATGATCAGACTTCCTACAGTAGGCTTAACGAAAATTTCTTGTTTATGGAAGTGTTCAGTTCTTTAATACAGTTCAGTATACGCAATGTGTGGTTAATTATTTTTCTTGTTCCAACCAGGAGGATGGACTTAACAGTGATATTCCAACAACTCTTCACAGGAGCAAAGCTGATTGCCCTGTCCCAGAGGTACTGGAACAGTAACCATGTCGCTGTTTTTGTAACTGTGTTATCTTATTGCTCAGACGGTTATCTTGTTTCTACAGGAAATGGTCACTGTCAGCGTGGATGGCTCTGTACTTGACAGGATTGCCAAAATCATGTCATACCTTAGACTTGGATCATCAGGGAAGGTCTTGAAGAAGAAGAAAAAGGAGAGGGATACAAAAGGTATGTGCTTCAAAATGAAAGTGGTTCTATCAATCTATCATAGTAGAGGATATTAGAGTGAGACCTAAGAACAGGATTACAGGAAGCGTTCTTCATTAAGGCGTGAGAAAACATGCTAGAGTAATTTTTCTGTATGAAGGAGAAATGTTGGATGAGTGTTTATATTGTTACGGACATCGCAAAGTCTGGCCTTTGTTTGGCTTTATTAATTTAAAGCTGAGCGCGCCTTGCGCCTTTTATCTAAAGAAAACATCCAAAAGTAAGATTAATACTTAAGATGGTTTAGTTTTAATTCAATTGTTCTTATAAACTTCTGTCAAGATTTAACTTCTGGTGCTTGTGTTATGTATACTAATCTTGGTTTTGTTCTGCTTGATTTCAGTAGTTAAATTAGTATTGGTTATTTGTGATATATCAATTGGCTTAAATCATTTGTGATATATGATGTTACTATAATTTCTGTACTACTGTCTTGTTTTTTATATCGCAGGGAAGAATAATTTGGCAGGTGGTGTCTACAATGAGGCAGTACGACCTGCCCAAAGTGATGGTTCTGTTCAGAAACACCAGTCTGAAAAGGATATGCCACCGCCACCCCCACCCCCACGAAAGAGTAACTTCAGTGAAAAGGAGAAACATTCTGTCCCTGTTGCTAGAGCAGATGACGATGACATATTCATTGGAGATGGAGTTGACTATACTGTTCCTAACAAGGAAATGAGCCAGAGCCCCATCTCCGAAGATATGGATGAATCCCCACGTGTCCATCAGAATCAGTCCAATTTGAATGAACCTGTGTATGGTCCTATTCAACCATCTGAACCTGCTCAAGCTTGGCAACAGCCAATGGTAATTTTCTTTTTATGTTCAGCAACATCAGTTCTGGTGAATATAGTACGTAGTGTTTCAATGATGCAGGTTGATTGTTTAGCGGAAGTGTAAATATTATTATCAGTCTACATTTCCAGTGTGCTACAAAACTAGCTGTTGTAGTTTAGGAAACAAAATGTCTGTTTTCCTTTTAACCCAGATGCCTGAAGGTTTGTCTCTTGTGATGTTAGGATGGTTATGATGCTATGCAAGCCCAAATGGCAGCTGCTGGATACCAAGGCGAGTGGTCAGGCTATCAGTATGCTGAACAGCAGCTGGCTTATCCAGAACAGTACATGCAACAGGGTACTGTGGGATACGATGTATTAGTTGACCCAAATATATCTCAGGATCCAAGGTTGATGACTCAAGCAGACAAGGATAAGGGTCTAGGTTCTGTCTTCAAGCGTGATGATGACAGGCTTAAGCAGCTGAGGGAAAAAGATGCGCGGGAGAAAGACCCAAATTTTATTTCAGATAGTTACTCTGAGTGTTATCCTGGTTATCAGGGTTATAATCAAGAGATCGCAGGGAGTGACGATGAAGATGATTTGTCAAAGATGGATATGGGCGGGCGGGTAAGTGAATCTGTTTTTGCGCTGATTTTGCAGTACAAGCCTATGTTTGAAACGTATACGAGTATATGTGAGGTGTCACTTACCAGGGTTTCATGTCCATACTCTATTCTAACTATGACGATACTTGAGCAGGCGAAGGGCCGTCTTCACCGGTGGGACTTTGAGACGGAAGAAGAGTGGGCGAAATACAACGATCAGAAGGAAGCCATGCCAAAGGCGGCATTCCAGTTTGGTGTGAAGATGCAGGATGGCAGGAAGACCAGGAAGCAGAACAAGGATCAGAAGCTCAGCAACGACCTCAACAAGATCAACAAGATCCTGGCGAGGAAGAAGGGCGATAAAGATGGAGGTGAAGGGCATTATGACGACGATCTACCCAGCGGGAAGAAACAGCGAGCTTGATCTAACTGGTCATCCATTGTTTTTCTTTTTCGTCTGTCTTGTTGGAACTGTGAAACGGCCATGCTTTTGTGAGCTGAAACCATTAAGTCTGTAGCCTGTAGTTTCATTTTTGATGGACATTAGTCTTGCATGGCATTCGTTGTAGAATATGTAAACCAGATGGTCCCACCTAGTCAGGTCAGGCAAAAGTACCAGACATGATAAGAGAGGCCATGTAAAATTGTGGGAGACGATTCTGATCTGGTGGCTTCCGCGGGAAATATCCGTCTCTTGTCACGGGGAAAATAGCTTCACCTAATTCCTTTCATCCCACTCGCCCCCATTCCGTACTACCGAAAAACTACTTGGCTGTGCTCCCATGCCTTTGAGCGGCGGCGCCATAAACCACAGAGAGGACATGGTCTCGTTTTTCTTTAAAAAAAGACCTGTAACATCTCCGGAAAGTCTTAAATAAATGCTGGTCTAGGAAACTGATGGGCTAGTTCCACCATAAAAAAACTAAAACCTCGATAAATCGGATTTTAAGCATGTCACCTCGAACGTTTTTTGATGACAACTTTAGTTGACATGAGGTGGCAAGTTTAGTTGTTAAAACATAACAATTTTCTGACAAAAAAATTATGTTTGTCAACCTGGCGTCGACTAAAGTTGCCATAAAAACACGTTCGGGTTGTCATGCTTAAAATACGAACTTTCAAAAATTATCATTTCTAAAAATCTAACCATCTAAGCTACGCTTAGTTCGCAAACACTAGCTTTTTTTAAAAGAAAAATCTAGCCTCTCAAATGGTCTCGCTGTCAGTCTCAGCTTCTCAGTTTTTTTTCGAGACAAAAGATAAACTCAGCCTCTCAGTTTTTTCTTTGAAATAAGCGAAGCCTCTGTATGGTCTCGCTCTCGGGCGGCAAAACATGAGCAGACTTTTGTTACGACCCATGAACAACAAGCCCTCGGCGGCCCACTGATGAGAAGCCCTATACTCCAAGTCTCCAATTCGTAAATTTCGTCCATGGATGCATCCCCTTCCCCTGGAGAGGAGGTCCTCCCGTCGCCGGCGAGGCGACAGATGAGATGAGCCTCTCCGCCACCTTCCGGGTCGCCAAAATTCCCCGCACCACCCTCCCTCCAAAGTCTTGCAAGGCCACCCCCTCCTCGGTATCGGCCTCCTCCGCCCCCGCGTCCGGAGATCCACCGCCCAAGGCCGCCAAGAAGAAAAAGGAGGCGGCGCCGTGGTGCGTCTACCTCATCTCCTCCTCCCGGGCCCCTCGTACATACGTCGGCGTCACGACTGACTTCCCTCGGCGGTGATTCATCCTCCTTTTCCCTTTCGGGTTTCTACTCTCAGCCTGATATAGCCTCAGGTGGCCCTGGTGAATTGGATGAACTTTCAAATTGATTCCTCCATTTGGTTGCAATCCCCTCGAGAAACTGCAATTTTGTATTAGCTCGACACTAAAGAAGATTAATCGATTCTACTGCTTCCACAATTTTGTGTTTGCTGATGATTCCCTGGAAAATAAAACAAGATCCAGTAACTGAGAATTGGCTCCTCTGATAAAAGCCTGAATAATATTGTCGCTGCCATGATTGTTTTTTAGGCTGTCTTGTCTTGCTCAGGCATGTAGCTTGAGATTCTTTTTGTGTTCGTGTTGGGACTAGGGGTGCATAAAAGGTTAGGAAGTATTCTTACACAAACACACACAAAAAAGAATACTATGTTTAATCACATGACTTAAGTTCTTATTTCCTAACGAAAGGATCATTCTTTTTCTAGCTTGAGACAACATAATGGCGAGTTAAAAGGTGGTGCCAAAGCCTCTTCTGCTGGAAGGCCATGGAATCTCGCATGCCTTGTCGAAGGCTTCACGAACAGAAGTGAAGGTTAGTTAAGTAAAAATCTCATCTTTCTACAGCTTCATGCTTTGAGCGAGATTGATGTACCACTAGAATTGCACACCATGCTCTAGTTTGTATGCAACTTTATGTTTACCCTAAACACCTACATGCATCTTTATCCTAAACACCATGCTTTATCCTAAACACCTACATGCGTGTTTATCCTGATGTGCAATAGAGTGGTCCACCTTTCTTCTATAATTTCGTACTTTGTTTAGTTTAACGACCATTCAGTTATGGCGGTTTGTTGATTAATTCACTGTTTGGTGTAGATCGATGCCATTAGTTTTTGGCTTCTTTCCCTCTCTTCACATTAGAGAAATGCTAACATGGTCAGCAGATTTGATTGTTTTATTAGTCCATTGACACTTTTGAACACAGAATGAGTACTTCGCAGTATACATCCTTGAAGAGCATATTTAGTTCTTACAGCGAAAGAAAATGTCCGTTTCTGTGCTCAAGTTTAAATGAGCAAGATGTTCTATTTACCTTTTTTTTTCAGCATGCGAGTTTGAATCGAAATGGAAGAACATCTCCAAGAAGATGACACGGAAGAGGAGTGAGCCTGGCATGAATGCAGTATTGCAGCACCGGGAAGTGGCATTGAGCAGAGTAAAAACCTTTCTGGATTGCAACCACCTCAACATCAAATGGCACTCAAGCTGAGGCCGTTTCTCCAATTTTTGTATGTACACATGTTTTACTATGCAAGAAATCATCCATTAACTTACGAAGTTGGCGAGGTTTTTTTGTAGAGGCTTTTCTGCTTCCATGGTTTTGTACAAAAAAGGTTCCCATGTCTTGCAGCTCAAATGAGCATGCATGACACATTCATCTGCTAGCCAAATGATCATGCTGGCAATTGTCTTTGCTAAGAAGGCACCTGAATCGAGTGAGCTGGTGATTGCAATTTTTTTTGTACGTGCTCTTTATTGACAGCATCAGGCATTGTTTAGCCTGGGTTGGATAAGAATGGTGTAAAATGTATTTTTGTATAATGATTGATCCCTTGCGTTGTTATGTTGAGATATACTCCCTCCGTTCCTAAATATAAATCTTTGTAGATATTTCACGACCACATATGAATGTATATAGATGTATTTTAGAGTGCAGATTTTCACTCATTTTGCTATGTACTATGTAGTTTATTGTGGAATCTCTACAAAGACTTGAACGGAGGGAGTAGCTTATTTGCAGCTTATTTGCGTCTCTTTCAGCATTTTTCTAGTTCAACGTATTTTGCCAGCAAAAGGACTATGAAATTTGAGCATGTTCATTGTATTAAAACCAAACATAGTTATATTTGGTCAATCTAAGAGCTGCAAAGTGGGAAGAGGATTTGTAGCTCTCAGGTGCCACACACAGCAATAAAAAACATATTAGAAAATTTCAAAAAATTCTGATTTTTTGGGATATGAAACCTAGATGCCCGTTGTACACCCGTGTTCAGTTTCATGGGGAATGTTGTAATGTCAGTGAATAAAGACAAAGAATTCGTATGTATAGAAAAAAAAGTTGGATGCATCATATGCCCGACCGTAATTTCTGCGCCGCGGGTACTACGCGCACCATTCCCCGCAAAAATGAACACGGGTGTACGATGGGCATCCAGATTTGATATCCCAAAATTTCAGATTTTTTGAAATTTCCTAATATTTTTTAATGCTATTTTCATATACGGGGTGCAAGGTACACGGGTGCTCCAAATGCATTTCCCCTGCAAAGTGCGCCTGTGTTATCCAATAGGAAACCAAGGAGAAAATGAGTGAAAATTAAGCAGAGCAAATGCCTTATAACATAACAACATGATGTGACAGTGTAATACTGCCATCATCACAACCCCAGGTAACACAGTTTATGTTATTTATAAACTTCACAGTAACAGCACATTAGATTCGCAGGTCGATCACAGGAAAAGTATGTTCAGGCTGTCAATAATCATCATGGGTACAATAATGCACTACTTATATAGTAGCTCGCTGGAGTTCAGCCCACACATCGAGCTCTGAAGACACTGGGACTGGAATGCAACCAACGCTCATCACAGGCAACGATAGGTGACGAACCTGCACTGCAATGGCGCGATGATTAGTGGCATGGCAATGAAATAGGCATGTAAATTCAATATGCAAAGTCAGCTTTGTCTTTGTCAGACTAAACACGGAAAGCAAAACAGAGCATAATTTCAACATGTACTTGCATGGAAGATTTTAATTCTTTTCTTTGCAAACACAGAGCAGAGCAGTGCCATATCAGCAAAACCAAGGGAGGTACTGTAAATGAATTATCAAGTTCAAGCATGAAGCATTTGATTGATGGTCAACTTTTCAATTTACTCTCCTTCAGATGCATCACTCATATATGCAAATAAATTCAGCTTTCATGACCACACAAACCGTCTGTTTAGTTACTTTCTACTACCTCTGTTCCTAAATATAAGACGTTTTGGCAGTTCAATTTAAACTGCCCAAACGTCTTAATATTTAGGAACAGAGGGAGTACTAGTTAAATCATAACAATGTTACAGCTGTAGATTACTAGTTAAATCATACCAATGTTACAGCTGTAGATTACAGTAGTTAACAGAATCAATCACACCAAAGTTATCTTGCTATGTTAAAATATTCCCATCCATTAATAAATCAATCGAAATATTTAGGAACAGAGGGAGTACTAGTTAAATCATAACAATGTTACAGCTGTAGATTACTAATCATACCAATGTTACAGCTGTAGAATACAGTAGTTAACAGAATCAATCACACCAAAGTTATCTTGCTATGTTAAAATATTCCCATCCATTAATAAATCAATCGAAATATTTAGGAACAGAGGGAGTACTAGTTAAATCATAACAATGTTACAGCTGTAGATTACTAATCATACCAATGTTACAGCTGTAGAATACAGTAGTTAACAGAATCAATCACACCAAAGTTATCTTGCTATGTTAAAATATTCCCATCCATTAATAAATCAATCGAGTTCTCCAGTTGTCGAGGGGCTAGAACCTACCAACGAACAAGTAGCAAACAAAAGCCAGTAAGAAAAGTTATCCTAAGCAATCCCTGGTATTTTTGCTAACACTACAAGAATCAACAAGGGGATAAACCTCATCAACTAAATCAACTAATCTACCACCGCCATCTGATAACTATAACACACGCAAGCATATCATTATCAATTAGCAAAGCAGCGTTTCAATAAGAAACTCACAGTAAAACGGAAACCCACAATTTCTAGTTCATTGCACTTCAGGACAACATATGGCCATGGTTCAAGAATTCTGACTTTGCATACAAACTGAAAATTAAACAGAAAACAGGCGTCTTCATGTTCGGCATAGCGATAATAATAGATGCTTAATTTGAGATTCTCATCTCGACAACAGAAGGAGAACCATGTTCACATAGACAACAAACCCTTATAAGTAGTAATAAAAAGGAATCATATGCAAAGGCGAGGGGAATAACAATATACATGGCGGGGGTGATGAGGCTAGTTGTAGTAGAGCTCGAGGCCCATGCCGTCGTGGATCTCGTAGTCGCCGAGGGTGATGTGGTCCTTGTAGATGGTGTACCACTTCTGGATGCGGATCTTCTCGGCCCTGGTCCCGGTCTGCGCCGCCACGAGCTTCTTGAGGTCGCCGATGGTGTCGTCCTCGTTGCACTTGACGCGCACCTTCTTCCCCAGGCGGTCGTTGAGCACCACCTCGATCATCTTCGCTCCCGCTCGCGTCGACTGATCGATCGATCGACGAAACCCTAGCCCCGGCGAGAGCTGCAGCGGCCTTGTGCTTTTCGATTGAGAATTGGGGGTGGTGGTGGTCAGGTCGCAGGAGGGAGCCGTCCTTGTCTTTTCTGTTCGTCCAGAGGGAAATAGACGGCGTAGATTCCACGCAGCCGTACGCCACCTGGTCTCGGCGTCCTGATCAGGACACGTCAGCGCTGACGCCCTGCACCCTTCTTTGATAAAACCGTCCGATTATATTACTATATCGACCGGCGAAAATCGTTGAGAACAATCTGTTTCCTTCCTTCACATGGCACATTGTAGTGTCGTAATTCATACTCAAAATCTATCATTGGTGTGGATGACGTAACTCTAATGGACTTTTGCAAGACGACACTTACCACCATTAGCCATGACGGCGCTTGCATCGAGTTACAGCCCCCTTTGAGCCTCGCCAAGGGCGGTGTTTGTTCGAAGTAATTTTTAGGTGTGACGAAGGTTACCCTCATATGCGACTCAACTCATTTTTGAAACAAAGAAACGCCTGGGTGCTGTGGAAGCAAAGAAACGCGAGGGTTTTCAACAGAATCCACCAACAAAGAACCCCACCAGAGTTAGTTGAAATGATGATGGCCGAAATCAAAGAATGAAAGCTTGCAGGCATAGGAGCAAGAGGGTTAGATCCTTTCGTGAGAGGGTAGACTAGTGGTTAGCGATGTTGCGTGTGTGCCGACCTATAATGTTCGCATTGGTGGTTGGCTTCTTATAATTAAACTCTCTGCCTTCTATAAAAATATGGTACGCTATTGACGTACTCTCAAAAAAAAATCTTGACACAAGTATTATATACATCTGCTATACAATGCAAGTTTTATGTATGACAACAGTCAAACCTTGCCAGATTGTTGCGCCCACCACTGGCTAAGGAATGACCTTTGGCTCATGCCCACCTCACCCGAGCCAACCGACGTTTTCGGTCCTTGCACTTTGAGTTTTTGTTTTTTCAGCCTTTTCCATGCAACATCATGAAACTCGTGATGCAACATCGTGGAACAAGCGTAATGAACGAGCCATGTATCGGCGGTTCTTATTTATGGTCGGTTCTACATCTAAAAAGATATCTATAACCCGCTTATGTGTGTTGCTGCCGCATGGAGCTTAATTGTACGATGCCACAATCTTTTCTTTGGTCCACCCTCTCTAGAACCTTGTCAATCGAGCCAGCTCATCATTGTCATCGCCCACCATTCTGCTCATGTCCACAAATCTCTCATAATGTGCTCTCTCGGCATAGCCTTGGCTAACAGCCTCCCAACACCACCACTGCATCTTCTCCAGTCCTTCCTCTACCTATAGACCAACACCCAGAGTTGCAAAGCGGACGCTGGAGCCAAGCCGCACAACGCCAGTCACCTCGGTTGCTGCAAGCCAGGGGTGCCCATGTTGTAGGCTCGAGGGGAGCTGACGCTGCAAGATGGACCCTGTGTTGCAAGGCCACTCGCCTAGGTAACGATCTAGCCATCATTGTTGCATACTAACGCTCAATGTTGT
>NC_041386.1:463795565-463838045 GCF_002162155.2 Triticum dicoccoides
GGTGACAAATGTCAATTTTAAGAGGCAGACAACTATAAAGGCTGAGCCAGGGGGCGGTGATGCAAACCCTCGGCCATGAGCTGTCGCAAGACGATGTTTCAACGACTAGCCGCCTGTGTTGCATGGGGCCGTCGTAGATGCTGCAAGGGTTGAGAGAAGCGGGGTTAAGCGCTGCAAAATGTGGGGGAGAGGAGGGGAGAGCGATGACAAGTTAAGATGCAAGGCATCCAAGGATCAGTTGGCTGACAGAGAGAACCAAATGGCATGCCCGCAAGTTATACTTTATGGGAATGGCTAGACGTCAGTCAATTGAAAACGAGTAAATTGCATAAAACTACCACTTTGAGGGCTAGGTTTGCGAAAAACACTAGGATACATATTCTCTGCAGAAAGCACCACGTCTTGCGTAATTGTTTTGCAAAAACCACTGATCGACAGATCAGGTCGTGTTAAGTGAGTTTATGACAGGTGGGGCCCGTTTTTCGTCTACGTGGCACTCCAGGCCGTCCCGACAGCCGACAGACGGCGGCGGGAGCGAGGTAGATAATGGGGCAGCCTCTTCGGCGAGCCCCCGTCGCGGCTCTTTCTTCCTTCCCTCCGACGCCTCTAGAGAAAATCGACTGACCCAAACCGGATTTTCAGTCGACTAAGAGCATCTCCAACAGCCGCCCAACACGCGGCGCGCTAAAAATCAGTTTGCAACGTGTCGTTCGTCTGCTTTGGCGCAGCGAGGAGCGCTGGCTCCAGCGGCCGCGGTAAATTTAGCGCGCGCATTGCTCCAGCAAGCATGCTAAAATGCAGCGCGCGCGCTCTCGCACAAACAACATATGCGCTCCAAACACATGTGTTAAGGCATATCTCTCTCGATGTAGTTTTGGTGATTGATGACAACATGTTTGCGGACTAATCATGTGCTTTGAGCGTTTCAGAGATTCATACTTTGGCACGAGACGATTCGTTTGTTGGGGAACATAGTAATTTCAAAAAAGTTCCTACGCACACGCAAGATCATGGTGATGCATAGCAACGAGAGAGGAGAGTGTGTCCACGTACCCTCGTAGACCGAAAGCGGAAGCGTTAACACAACGCGGTTGATGTAGTCGTACGTCTTCATGATCCGACCGATCAAGTACCGAACGCATGGCCCCTCCGAGTTCTGCACACGTTCAACTCGATGACGTCCCTCGAACTCCGATCCAGCCGAGCTTTGAGGGAGAGTTCTGTCAGCACGACAGCGTGGTGACGATGTTGATGTTCTACCATAGCAGGGCTTCGCCTAAGCACCGCTACGATATTATCGAGGTGGACTATGGTGGAGAGGGGCACCGCACACGGCTAAAAGATCCAAGAGATCAATTTTTGTGTCTATGGGGTGCCCCTCTCCTCCGTATATAAAGGGGGGAGGAGAGGGCCGACCAAGGGGAGGAGGCGCGCCCAAGGGGGGAGTCCTACTCCCACCGGGAGTACGACTCCTCCTTTTCCTATTTGGGGAGGGAGAGGGAAGGAAGAGGAATGAGGGAGGAAGGAAAGGGGGGCCCCTCCCTTGCTCCTTTCCTCTCCTTTCCACTAAAGCCCATTAAGGCCCATATACCTCCCGAGGGGTTCCGATAACCTCCCGGTGGTCCGGTATTATCCCGATCTCACCAGAAACCATTCCGGTATCCAAATATAGTCGTCCAATATATCGATCTTTACGTCTCGACCATTTCTAGAATCCTCGTCATGTCCATGATCACATCTGGGAATCCGAACTACCTTCGGTACATCAAAACACATAAACTCATAATATAACTGTCATCAAACTTTAAGCGTGCGGACCCTACGGGTTCGAGAAGAATGTAGACATGACCGAGACACGTCTCCGGTCAATAACCAATAGCGGAACCTGGATGCTCATATTGGCTCCTACATATTCTACGAAGATCTTTATCGGTCAAACCGCATAACAACATACGTTGTTCCCTTTGTCATCGGTATGTTACTTGCCCGAGGTTCGATCGTTGGTATCTCAATACCTAGTTCAATCTCGTTACCGGCAAGTCTCTTTACTCGTTCCGTAATACATCATCCCGCAACTAACTCATTAGTTACAATGCTTGCAAGGCTTATAGTGATGTGTATTACTGAGTGGGCCCAGAGATACCTCTCCGACAATCGGAGTGACAAATTCTAATCTCGAAATATGCCAACTCAACAAGTACCTTCAGAGACACCTGTAGAGCACCTTTATAATCACCCAGTTATGTTGTGACTTTTGGTAGCACACAAAGTGTTCCTCCGGTAAACGGGAGTTGCATAATCTCATAGTTATAGGAACATGTATAAGTCATGAAGAAAGCAATAGAAACATACTAAACGATCAAGTGCTAAGCTAACAGAATGGGTTAAGTCAATCACATCATTCTCCTAATGATGTGACCCCGTTAATCAAATGACAACTCATGTCTATGGTTAGGAAACTTAACCATCTTTGATTAACGAGCTAGTCAAGTAGAGGCATATTAGTGACACTATGTTTGTCTATGTATTCACACATGTATTATGTTTCCGGTTAATACAATTCTAGCATGAATAATAAATATTTATCATGAAATAAGGAAATAAATAATAACTTTATTATTGCCTCTAGGGCATATTTCCTTCAGTCTCCCACTTGCACTAGAGTCAATAATCTAGTTCACATCGCGATGTGATTTAACACTAATAGTTCACATCACCATGTCATTAACACCCATAGTTCACATCGTCATGTGACCAACACCCAAAAGGTTTACTAGAGTCAATAATCTAGTTCACATCGCTATGTGATTAACACCCAAAGAGTACTAAGGTGTGATCATGTTTTGCTTGTGAGAGAAATTTAGTCAACGGGTCTGCCACATTTAGATCCGTATGTATTTTGCAAATTTCTTTGTCTACAATACTCTGTACGGAGCTACTCTAGCTAATTGCTCCCACTTTCAATATGTATCCAGATTGAGACTTAGAGTCATCTGGATCAGTGTCAAAGCTTGCATCAACGTAACTCTTTACGACGAACTCTTTATCACCTCCATAACTGAGAAATATATTTCCTTAGTCCTCTAAGAATAATTTTGACCGCTGTCTAGTGATCTACTCATAGATCATTATTGTACTCCCTTGCCAGAATCATGCTAAGGTATACAATAGGACTGGTAAACAACATAGCATACTTTATAGAACCTATGACTGAGGCATAGGGAATGACTTTTCATTCTCTTTCTATTTTTTGATGCGGTCGGGTTTTGAGTCTTTACTCAACTTCACACCTTGCAACATAGGCAAGAACTTCTTCTTTGACTGTTCCATTTTGAACTACTTCAAAATCTTGTCAAGGTATGTACTCATTGAAAAAACTTATCAAGCGTCTTGATCTATCTCTATAGATCTTGATGCTCAATGTGTAAGCAGCTTCATTGAGGTCTTTCTTTGAAAAAAAACTCTTTTCAAACACTCCTTTATGCTTTCAAGAAAATTCTACATTATTTCCGATCAACAATATGTCATTCACATATACTTATCAGAAATTTTGTAGTGCTCCCACTCACTTTCTTGTAAATACAGGCTTTACCGCAAGTCTATATAAAACTATATGCTTTAATCAACTCATCAAAGTGTATATTCCAACTCCGAGATGCTTGCACTAGTCTTGCACATTCTGTTAGCACCTTTAGGATTGACAAAACCTTCTGGCTGCATCATATACAACTCTTTTTTAATAAATCCATTAAGGATTGCAGTTTTGTTATCCATTTGCCAGATTTCATAAAATGTGACAATTGCTAACATGATTCGGACAGACTTTAAGAATCGATACGAGTGAGAAAATCTCATCGTAGTCAACACCTTGAACTTCGTCAAAATCTTTTTTCAACAAGTCTAGCTTTGTAGATAGTAACACTACTATCATTGTCCGTCTTCCTCTTGAAGATCCATTTATTTTCTATGGTTTGCCGATCATTGGGCAAGTCAACCAAAGTCCACACTTTGTTCTCATACATGGATCTCATCTCAGATTTCATGGCCTCAAACCATTTCGCGGAATCTGGGCTCATCATTGCTTCCTCATAGTTCGTAGGTTCGTCATGGTCAAGTAACATGACCTCCAGAACAGGATTACCGTACCACTCTGGTGCGGATCTTACTCTGGTTGACCTACGAGGTTCGGTAGTAACTTGATCTGAAGTTACATGATCATCATCATTAGCTTCCTCACTAATTGGTGTAGGAGTTACAGGAACAGATTTCTGTGATGAACTACTTTCCAATAAGGGAGCAGGTACAGTTACCTCATCAAGTTCTACTTTCCTCCCACTCACTTCTTTCGAGAGAAACTCCTTCTCTAGAAAGGATCCATTCTTAGCAATGAATGTCTTGCCTTCGGATCTATGATAGAAGGTGTACCCAACTGTCTCCTTTGGGTATCCTATGAAGACACATTTCTCCGATCTGGGTTTGAGCTTATCAGGATGAAACTTTTTCACATAAGCATCGCAACCCCAAACTTTAAGAAACGACAACTTTGGTTTCTTGCCAAACCACAGTTCATATGGCGTCGTCTCAACGGATTTAGATGGTGCCCTATTTAACGTGAATGCAGCTGTCTCTAATGCATAACCCCAAAATGATAGTGGTAAATCGGTAAGAGACATCATAGATTGCACCATATCTAATAAAGTACGATTAAGATGTTCGGGCACACCTTTACGCTGTGGTGTTCCAGGTGGCGTGAGTTGCGAAACTATTTCACATTGTTTCAAATGAAAACCAAACTCGTAACTCAAATATTCTCCTCCACGATCAGATCGTAGAAACTTTATTTTCTTGTTACGATGATTTTCCACTTCACTCTGAAATTATACGAACTTTTCAAATGTTTTAGACTTATGTTTCATCAAGTAGATATACCCATATCTGCTCAAATCATCTGTGAAGGTCAGAAAATAACAATGCCCGCCTCGAGCCTCAACACTCAACGGATCGCATACATCAGTATGTATTATTTCCAATAAGTCAGTTGCTCGCTCCATTGTTCCGGAGAACGGAGTCTTAGTCATCTTGCCCATAAGGCATGGTTCGCAAGCATCAAGTTATTCCAAAATCCCATCAGTATGGAGTTTCTTCATGCGCTTTACACCAATATGACCTAAACGGCAGTGCCACAAATAAGTTGCACTATCATTATTAACTTTGCATCTTTTGGCTTCAATATTATGAATATGTGTATCACTACGATCGAGATCCAACAAACCAATTTCATTGGGTGTATGACCATAGAAGGTTTTATTCATGTAAACAGAACAACAATTATTCTCTAACTTAAATGAATAACCCTATTGCAATAAACATGATCAAATCATATTCACTCTCAACGCAAACACCAAATAACACTTATTTAGGTTCAACACTAATCCCGAAAGTATAGGGAGTGTGCGATGATGATCATATCAATCTTGGAACTACTTCCAACACACATCATCACTTCACCCTTAACTAGTCTCTGTTCATTCTGCAACTCCCATTTCAAGTTACTACTTTTAGCAACTGAACTAGTATCAAATACAGAGGGGTTGCTATAAACACTAGTAAAGTACACATCAATAACATGTATATCCAATATACCTTTGTTCACTTTGCCATCCTTCTTATCCGCCAAATACTTGGGGCAGTTTCGCTTCCAGTGACTAGTCCCTTTGCAGTAAAAGCACTTAGTCTCAGGCTTAGGTCCAGACTTGGGCTTCTTCACTTGAGAAGTAACTTGCTTGCCGTTCTTCTTGAAGTTCCCCTTCTTCCCTTTGCCCTTTTCTTGAAACTAGTGGTCTTGTTAACCATCAACACTTGATGCTTTTCTTGATTTCTACCTTCGTCGATTTCAGCATTACAAAGAGCTTGGGAATCGTTTCCGTTATCCCTTGCATATTATAGTTCATCACGAAGTTCTAGCAACTTGGTGATAGTGACTAGAGAACTCTGTGAATCACTATCTTATCTGGAAGATTAACTCCCACTTGATTCAAGTGATTGTAGTACTCAGACAATCTGAGCACATGCTCACTGGTTGAGCTATTCTCCTCCATCTTGTAGGCAAAGTACTGTCAGAGGTCTCTTACCTCTCGACACAGGCATGAGTATGAAATACCAGTTTCAACTCTTGGAACATCTGATATGCTTCGTGGCGTTCAAAACATTTTCGAAGTCCCGGTTATAAGCCGTAAAGCATCGTGAACTAAACTATCAAGTATTCATCATACCGAGCTTTTGTCAAAATGTCTGCATCTGCTTCTGCAATAGTTCTGTCACCTAGTTGTGCATCAAGGACATAATACTTCTGTGCAGCAATGAGGATAATCCTCATATCACGGAGCTAGTCCACATCTTTGCTACTAACATCTTTCAACTTATTTTTCTCCAGGAACATATCAAAAATAAAATAGGTGAGCTAAACGCGAGCTATTGATCTACAACATAGGTATGCTAATACTACCAGGACTAAGTTCATGATAAATTTAAGTTCAATTAATCATATTACTCAAGAACCCCCACTTAGATAAACATCCCTCTAATCATCTAAGTGATCACGTGATCCAAATCAACTAACCATAACCGATCATCACGTGAAATGGAGTAGTTTTCAATGGTGAACATCACTATGTTGATCATATCTACTATATGATTCACGCTCGACCTTTCGGTCTCAGTGTTCCGAGGCCATATTTGCATATGCTAGGCTCATCAAGTTTAACCTGAGTATTATGGGTGTGCAAAACTGGCTTGCACCCGTTGTAGATGGACGTAGAGCTTATCACACCCGATCATCACGTGGTGTCTGGGCACGACGAACTTTGGCAATGGTGCATACTCAGGGAGAACACTTTTATCTTGAAATTTAGTGAGAGATCATCTTATAATGCTACCATCAATCAAAGCAAAATAAGATGCATAAAAGATAAACATCACATGCAATCAATATAAGTGGTATGATATGGCCATCATCATCTTGTGCTTGTGATCTCCATCTCTGAAGCACCGTCATGATCACCATTGTCACCGGCGCGACACCTTGATCTCCATTGTAGCATCATTGTCGTCTCGCCAACTATTGCTTCTACGACTATCCCTACCGCTTAGTGATAAAGTAAAGCAATTACAGGGCGATTGCATTGCATACAATAAAGTGCCAACCATATGGCTCCTGCCAGTTGCCGATAACTCGGTTACAAAACATGATCATCTCATACAATAAAATATAGCATCATGTCTTGACCATATCACATCACAACATGCCCTGCAAAAACAAGTTAGACATCCTCTACTTTGTTGTTGCAAGTTTTACGTGGCTGCTACGGGCCGAGCAAGAACCGTTCTTACCTACGCATCAAAACCACAACGATAGTTCATCAAGTTAGTGTTGTTTTAACCTTTTCAAGGACCGGGCGTAGCCACACTCCGTTCAACTAAAGTTGGAGAAACTGACACCCGCCAACCACCTATGTGCGAAGCATGTCGGTAGAACCAGTCTCACGTAAGCGTACGCGTAATGTCAGTCCGGGCCGCTTCATCCAACAATACCACCGAACCAAAGTATGACATGATGGTAAGCAGTAAGACTTGTATCGCCCACAACTCACTTGTGTTCTACTCGTGCATATAACATCAACGCATAAAACCAGGCTCGGATGCCATTGTTGGGAAACATAGTAATTTCAATAAATTTCCTAGGCACACGCAAGTCATGGTGATGCATAGCAACGAGAGGGGAGAGTATGTCCACATACCCTCGTAGACCGAAAGCGGAAGCGTTAGCACAACGTGATTGATGTAGTCATACGTCTTCACGATCTGACCGACCAAGTACCGAACGTACGGCACCTCCGAGTTCTACACACGTTCAACTCGATGACGTCCCTCGAACTCCGATCCAGCCGAGCTTTGAGGGAGAGTTCTGTCAGCACGACGGCGTGGTGACGATATTGATGTTCTACCGTCGCAGGGCTTTGCCTAAGCACCGCTACGTTATTATCGAGGTAGACTATGGTGGAGAGGGGCACCGCACACAGCTAAAAGATCCAAGAGATCAATTGTTGTGTCTATGGGGTGCCCCTCTCCTCCGTATATGGGGAGGAGAGGGCCGGCCAAGGGGAGGAGGCGCGCCCAAGGGGGGAGTCCTACTCCCATCGGGAGTAGGACTCCTCCTTTTCCTATTTGGAGAGGGAGAGGGAAGGAAGAGGAAGGAGGGAGGAAGGAAAGGGGGGGCGGGCCCCCCTCCCAATTCGAATTGGTCTTGGGGGGGGCCCTCCCTTGATCCTTTCCCCTCCTTTCC
Organism: Triticum dicoccoides; assembly: GCF_002162155.2. Taxonomy (NCBI): domain Eukaryota; kingdom Viridiplantae; phylum Streptophyta; class Magnoliopsida; order Poales; family Poaceae; genus Triticum; species Triticum dicoccoides. Next base: position 463,803,907 of record NC_041386.1, read on the forward strand.
ACTAAAGCCCATTAAGGCCCATATACCTCCCGGGGGTTTCCGATAACCTCCCGGTGCTCCGATATTATCCCGATCTCACCCGGAACCATTCCGGTATCCAAATATAGTCGTCCAATATATCGATCTTTACGTCTCGACCATTTCGAGACTCCTCGTCATGTCCATGATCACATCCGAGACTCTAAACTACCTTCGGTACATCAAAACACATAAACTCATAATATAACCGTCATCGAACTTTAAGCGTGCGGACCCTACGGGTTCGAGAACAATGTAGACATGACCGAGACACGTCTCCGGTCAATAACCAATAGCGGAACCTAGATGCTCATATTGGCTCCTACATATTCTACGAAGATCTTTATCGGTCAAACCGCATAACAACATACGTTGTTCCCTTTGTCATCGGTATGTTACTTGCCCGAGGTTCGATCGTTGGTATCTCAATACTTAGTTCAATCTCGTTACCAGCAAGTCTCTTTACTCGTTCCGTAATACATCATCCCATAACTAACTCATTAGTTACAATGCTTGTAAGGCTTATAGTGATGTCTATTAGCGAGTGGGCCCAGAGATACCTCTCCGACAATCGGAGTGACAAATCCTAATCTCGAAATACGTCAACTCAACAAGTACCTTCGGAGACACCTGTAGAGCACCTTTATAATCACTCAGTTACGTTGTGACATTTGGTACCACACAAAGTGTTCCTCCGGTAAACGGGAGTTGCATAATCTCATAGTCATAGGAACATGTATAAGTCATGAAGAAAGCAATAGCAACATACTAAACGATCAAGTGCTAAGCTAACGGAATGGTTCAAGTCAATCACATCATTCTCCTAATGATGTGATCCCGTTAATCAAATGACAACTCATGTCTATGGTTAGGAAACGTAACCATCTTTGATTAATGAGCTAGTCAAGTAGAGGCATACTAGTGACACTATGTTTGTCTATGTATTCACACATGTATTATGTTTCCGGTTAATACAATTCTAGCATGAATAATAAACATTTATCTTGAAATAAGGAAATAAATAATAACTTTATTATTGTCTCTTGGGCATATTTTCTTCATCGTTCCCCTTGGAGTTTTAATCAAGATAATGTAGCTCTTTCATTTCTGTTTTGGTGGACTTGTTTCGTAGGAGTCAAGGTACTATGAAGAGGGGGTCCGCTTTGGTAAGGCTGGGTGGAATCAACACGTACACATCCTTTTCACACCCTCTGAGCCTTCCCGCTTCAATGGAGGTTTCATTCCCTTTTTTATGAGTATGATTTGGTCCCGACGGTAGTACCGCGGTGCCCTGCGGTAGTACCGCCTGTGGGTCCTCAGCCGTAGTACCACCACGGTACCGGGCTCCTACCGCGTCAACTCGAGGGGGTCGCCTCTCGTGTCGGATTGTGCGGCACTAAGCAGCGGCAGTAGAAGCGGTAGTACCGCTCGAGAGCGGTAGTACCGCCCTACCACCGTGGCAGTACCGCACTGGGTCTGACTCCTGCTCATTCGCTAGCCCTCCCAGACTGCACGGCAGTACCGCAAGGGGGAGCGGTAGTACCGCTGCCCCCTGTGGTAGTACGTCCCTCTGCGGGGCTGTTTTGGGGGGTAACGGTTGGATTGTTCCCCCCTCTTTAAAAGGGGGTCTTCTTCTCCAAAGTTAACTTACCTCTTCCCCCAAAAGCTCCATTGTTGCTCCAAGCTCCATTTTCGCCCGATCTCTCTCCCTAGCCAATCAAACTTGTTGATTTGCTCGGGATTGGTTGAGAAGGCCCCGATCTACACTTCCACCAAGAGAAATTTGATTCCCTCGCTAATCCCTAGCGGATCTTGTTACTCTTGGGTGTTTGAGAACCCTAGACGGTTGAGGTCACCATGGAGCCATAGTCCATTGTGGTGAAGCTTCATGGTGTCGTTGGGAGCCTCCAATTAAGTTGTGTAGATTTCCCCAACCTTGTTTGTAAAGGTTCGGTCGCCGCCTCCAAGGGCACCAATAGTGGAATCACGGCATCTCGCATTGTGTGAGGGCGTGAGGAGAATACGGTGGCCCTAGTGGCTTCTTGGGGAGCATTGTGCCTCCACACCGCTCCAACGGAGACGTACTTCCCCTCAAAGGGAAGGAACTTAGGTAACACATCCTCGTCTTCACCGGCTCCACTCTTGGTTATTTCATACCTTTACTTGTGCAAGCTTATATTGCGTTGCATCTCTTGCTTGCCTGTGTGCTTGTTGTTGTTGCATCATATAGGTTGCTCACCTAGTTGCATATCTAGACAACCTACTTTGATGCAAACTTTAAATTGATAAAGAAAAGGCTAAAAATTGTTAGTTGCCTATTCACCCCCCTCTAGTCAACTATATCGATCCTTTCAATTGGTATCAGAGCCTCGTCTCTTTTTAAGGACTTTGTCGTCCGAAGAGTATGGTTGTGATACGTCTCCGTCGTATCTACTTTTCCAAACACTTTCGCCCTTGTTTTGGACTCTAACTTGCATGATTTGAATGGAACTAACCCGGACTGACGTTGTTTTCAGCAGAATTACCATGGTGTTATTTATGTGCAGAAACAAACGTTCTCGGAATGACCTGAAACTTCACGGAGCAACTTTTTGGAAAATATAAAAAGTACCTGCAAAAGATGAAGGCCAGGGGTTCCACCACCTGTCCACGAGGGTGGGGGCGCGCCCCCTACCTCGTGGGCCCCCTGGAGCTCTTCCGACTCCAACTCCAACTCTATATATTGTGTTTCGGGGAGAAAAACCAGAGAGAAGAATTCATCGCATTTTATGATACGGAGCCGCCGCCAAGCCCTAAAACCTCTCGGGAGGGCTGATCTGGAGTCCGTTCGGGGCTCTGGAGAGGGGAGTCCGTCGCCATCGGCATCATCAACCATCCTCCATCACCAATTTCATGATGCTCACCGCCGTGCATGAGTAATTCCATCGTAGGCTTGCTGGACGGTGATGGGTTGGATGGGATCTATCATGTAATCGAGTTAGTTTTGTTAGGGTTTGATCCCTAGTATCCACCATGTTCTGAGATTGATGTTGCTATGACTTTGCTATGCTTAATGCTTGTCACTAGGGCCCGAGTGCCATGATTTCAGATCTAAACATATTATGTTTTCATCAATATATGAGAGTTCTTGATCCTATCTTGCAAGTCTATAGTCATCTATTATGTGTTATGATCCGTTAACCCCGAAGTGACAATAATCGGGATACTTACCGGTGATGACCGTAGTTTGAGGAGTTCATGTATTCACTATGTGTTAATGCTTTGTTCCGGTACTCTATTAAAAGGAGGCCTTAATATCACTTAGTTTCCGTAAGAACCTCGCTGCCACGGGAGGGTAGGACAAGAGATGTCATGCAAGTTCTTTTCCATAAGCATGTATGACTATATTCGGAATACATGCCTACATTACATTAATGAACGGGAGCTAGTTCTGTGTCACCCTAGGTTATGACTGTTACATGATGAACCGCATCCGGCATAATTCTCCATCATCGATCCATTGCCTACGAGATTTCCATATATTGTTCTTCGCTTATTTATTTTTCCGTTGCTATTGCTATCATCACTACAAAATACCAAAAACATTACTTTTACTATCGTTACCTTTTTCTACCGTTACCACTACTATCATATTACTTTGCTACTAAATACTTTGCTGCAGATACTAAGTTTCCAGGTGTGGTTGAATTGACAACTCAGCTGCTAATACTTGAGAGTATTCTTTGCCTCCCCTTGTGTCAAATCAATAAATTTGGGTTGAATACTTTACCCTCGAAAACTATTGCAATCCCCTATACTTGTGGGTTATCAAGACTATTTTCTAGCGCCGTTATTGGGGAGCATAGCTCTATTCTTTGAGTCACTTGGGATTTATATCTGCTTATCATTATGAAGAACTTGAAAGATCCAAGAACCAAGATTTATCCCTCAACTATGAGGGGAGGTAAGGAACTGCCATCTAGCTCTGCACTTGATCCATCTTCTGTTTTGAGTAAGTTTGCGACACCTAAACCTGCTTCTGCCGTTCGTTTTGATATGTCGCATGTTATTGACGATGCCACTTCTGCTATACATGATACTTATGATGAAACTACTTCTATGCTTGATACTACTGTGCCACTTGGTGAATTTCTTGATGAACAACTTGCTAGGGCTAGAGAGATTGAAAATATTGAATCTGATAATACTGATGAAATTGATGATGAAGACTTGCCTTTTATTCCTGAGGGTTATGTTTTTGATAAAGAAGCTTCCTTAGCTATTTTAGCTTGCAAAGATAGATACGAAGTTAAGAGGTTATTAGCTAAATGGAATAAGCAATCTCTAAATGCTAGAATGAAACCCGACCCTGCTTTTGCTACTTCACCTATCTATGTTACTGATAAGGATTATGAATTCTCTGTTGATCCTGATATAATTACTTTGGTTGAATCTGATCCTTTTCATGGCTATGAATCTGAAACTGTTGTGACACATCTTACTAAATTAAATGATATAGCCACCCTGTTCACTACCGATGAGAGAACTCATTACTTTTATATCCTTAAAATATTTCCATTCTCATTAAATGGTGATGCTAAGATATGGTTTAATTCTCTTGATCCTGGTTGTGTGCGTAGTCCCCAGGATATGATTTATTACTTCTCTGCTAAATATTTCCCTGCTCATAAGAAACAAGCTTCTTTAAGGGATATATATATATATAATTTTGTGCAAATTGAAGAAGAGAGTCTCCCACAAGCTTGGGGGAGGCTTCTCCAATTACTTAATGCTTTGCCTGATCATCCTCTTAAGAAAAATGAAATACTTGATACTTTTATAATGGACTAACCGATGCCTCCAGAGATTACCTAGATAGTTGTGCTGGTTCTGTTTCCAGGGAAAGAACACCGGATGAAGCTGAAATTCTATTGAATAATATGTTGACAAATGTAAATAATTGGACACCTCCAGAGCCAATTCCTGAGCCTATTCCTAAACCAACTCCGAAGAAGAGGGGTATTCTGTTTGTCAGTCCTGAAGATATGCAAGAGGCAAAGAAATCTATGAAAGAAAAAGGTATTAAAGCTGAAGATGTTAAGAATTTACCTCCTATTGAAGAAATACATGGTCTTAATTTACCGCCTGTTGAAGAAACATATGATCTTCATCCATTACCTATTGAAGAAAATTATGGTCTTGATAACCCGACACAGGTAGTAAAGGTAAATTCTCTCTCTATATATGATAAAGCTGAAATCCCATTTACTAAGTTTGCTAGCCCATGCTTAGATGAGTTTGATAAATTTATGGCTAAGCAAGAAGATTTTAATGCTTATTTTGGTAGACAAATGAAATACAATTCAAATATGCTTGAACACTTGGGTGATTATATGGCTAATGTCAAAGGTGAACTTAAACTTATTAGTAAACATGCTTCTATGGTTACCACTCAAGTAGAACAAGTACTTAAAGCTCAAAATGATTTGCTCAATGATTTAAATAGCAAGAATAATGATAATGTTGTTAGAGTTATGACTAGAGGTGGCAAAATGACTCAGGAACCTTTGTATCCTGAAGGCCACCCTAAGAGAATTAAGCAAGATTCTCAGAGAAATAATGTGGATGCACCTAGTCCTTCTAAAAAGAAGAAAAAGAAAAATGATAGGACTTTGCATGCTTCTAGTGAACATATTACTCAAACACCTGAGAATCCAAATGATATTTCTATTTCTGATGCTGAAACTCAATCTGGTAATGAACCTGAAACTAGTAATAATGTTAATGATAATGTTCATGATGATGCTCAACCTAGTAATGATAATGATATAGAAATTGAACCTGTTGTTGATCTTGATAACCCACAATCAAAGAATCAACATTATGATAAGAAAGACTTTGTTTCTAGGAAACATGGTAAAGAAAGAGAACCATGGGTTCATAAACCCATGCCTTTTCCTCCCAAACCATCCAAGAAAAAGGATGATGAGGATTTTGAGCGCTTTGCTGAAATGATTAGACCTATCTTTTTGCGTATGCGATTAACTGATATGCTCAAAATGAATCCTTATGCTAAGTATATGAAAGAAATTGTTACAAATAAAAGAAAGATACCGGAAGCTAAAATTTCCACCATGCTTGCTAATTATACTTTTAAGGGTGGAATACCTAAGAAACTTGGAGATCCGGGAGTACCCACTATACCATGCTCCATTAAAAGGAACTATGTTAAAACTGCTTTATGTGATCTTGGAGCCGGTGTTAGTGTTATGCCTCTCTCTTTATATCGTAGACTTGATTTGAATAAGTTGACACCTACTAAAATATCTTTGCAAATGGCTGATAAATCAACTGCTATACCTGTCGGCATTTGTGAGGATGTGCCTGTTGTAGTTGCAAACGTTACTATTTTAACAGACTTTGTTATTCTTGATATTCCCGAGGACGATAGTATGTCTATTATTCTTGGAAGACCCTTTTTGAATACTGCAGGGGATGTTATTGATTGCACTAAAGGCAATGTCACTTTTCATGTTAATGGTAATGAGCATACGGTACACTTTCCGAGGAAACAACCTCAAGTTCATAGTATCAACTCTATTGGAAAAATTCCATCGATTATATTTGGAGGTTTTGAATTTCCTCTTCCTAATGTCAAGAAGAAATATGATATTCTTATTATTGGGGATGTGCATATCCCTGTTGAGGTAACATAATGTTATTCGAAATTTCTCCGGTTCCATGTTATTCAGAATGAGTTCGTTAACAAGACTTGATCAACCTTGTTAATGGATTCCTTTTGATGAGCATGAGATGGATGAAACTAGAAGGCACAACCTTCTGTACCCTCCTTTTACTTTCTGTTATTTATATTAAATAAAATAAAATAGTATTTTTCTATCTATTATCTGATTATCCATGCAATATAAAAATACACCGAAAATAAAAGTTCTCCAAATGCCCTGGAATTTAAATATGTTTTTTCTGAAATATTTGAGAATATTTTGCACTGAGAACACAACAGGGGGGGGGGGGGGTCAACCACCTGCCCACGAGGGTGGCGGGCACGCCCTACCCCCCTGGGCGCGCCCCCTGCCTCGTGGGCCCACGGTGGCCCTCCTCCACTTATCCTTTCACCCACACACTCCTTCTTCCTCCCACAAACACGAACAACCAGCTCAAACCTCAGTCTAAGCTCATTTTGCTGCCATTTTCAATCTCCTTGCTCAAAGCACCTCTCACAAAACTGCTTGGGGAGATTGTTCCTTGGTATGTGACTCCTCCATTGGTCCAATTAGTTTTTGTTCTAGTGCTTTATTCATTGCAAATTTTTGCTGCTTAGGTGACCCTGTTCTTGAGCTTGCATGTCAAATGTATATGGTCAAAAGTAGTTTTGATGCATGATATAGGCCCTAGGCACTTGTAGGAGTAGTTGCTATCAATATTATTGAGTTTGGTTTACTTTTATTTTGAAGTTACTAATTTTTTTAGAATTTTTCAGAGGAAGAAAAATGCTTAGGAAAATGTTCCAAGGTGGTTCCTCAAGGAAGCAAGGACCCAGGCTTGCAATGCGTGATGCTGATGAAGAGCCACCAAGAGACGCTCTAGTGCGTCCTTGTGAGTGGCCTTCTGAAAATTTTATGGATCGAGCAGGAATTAAGGAAGAATTCAACGCATATTTGGGTAACGCCGATCTTGTGAGCTTCGAGGAAGAGAAGTGCAGCCAGTATCACAATCTCACTAGTACCTTTGTTCTCCAACTGTCCTGTTTGATCTTTATGAAAATTCTTATACTATGGACTTAGAGGATTTTACCACTGCTTGCAAACTTCCACAATGGGGTAGTATAAGGGATCCTCGCAAATCTAAATTTAGAGATTTTCTTGCTAGCATAACTGTGGGAGAATCTAGAGATATAACACAAGCTACCATAGGGAGCATTCACTTTCCTGCTATACATTATTTTGCTCTCTTCATAGGTAGATGCATTAATGGTAAAGATGAGGCATGTCACATGTGTGTCCCTGACCTCAGTATTCTTAGGAGTGCTGTGTTAGGAGACAAATCTTATAATTTGGGAGCCATTGTTGCATGTAGGTTGCATCTTAATAGATTTAATGGAGATTTCTTTGGAGGAATTTATGCAACCTGCATAGCTAATTTTCTTGGTGTAGCCATACGCGAAGATGATATTAAATTACCACCTGCTTACCTAGACATTAATGCTATGGTTCACCACCAGTTTGTCGAGAGGAATGAATCACCTCTCCAGTATCGACTAATCTTTGACAGACGCCGTGCTGTCCATATTACTCTCCCTGCTCCTGCCTTCTTTGATCATCAGGCAAAAGGAAGATATGTTATTACGAGAGAGGAGGCAGATGAGTATGAGAGGAGAGCGGAGGCCGCTCGTCGCCACGCTGCAGCTCAGGAGGCGATAGCCGCTGCATTGCAGTACGACCCCAGCTACTATTATGGATATCCGCCAGGCCAGCCATGGCCATAGACCAACTTAGGCCAAAAGCCTAAGCTTGGGGGAGTACGTATTTCCCACCGACATTACATTTATGTTCACACACTTATTGCTAGATGTCGGTGCTCATACTTTTTGATTGTATCATCCATGCTAGTTAATTTCCTTTTTATGCTTTCTTCTTGTGCATTTGATAAACCTTAAGAAAAACCAAAAAAATTAGTTGTAGCTTTTAATTAGTTTACTTTCCATGCTTGTAGTAGTAATTAAAAAGAAAACCCAAAAAGATTTCATGTTCTTCTTTTACTTGTTGGGAGCTCTCCCATGTAAATAGTTTTATTTCTTTTCTTTTCTTTGGGGGTCGATAGGAGAAGACCATAATTAAATTGTTGAAGTGGCTCTTATATGCATTATTGTTGATCTGACAAAAGAGCCCATATTGCCTTGTCTTCTCCTGTTTATTGAATGCTTGCAGATTCCAGCTTAGACCAATTCACGTGCACTATCATTATTATTCACATCGTTCGGTCGTGCAAGTGAAAGACAATTATGATGATATATGATGGACTGACTGAGATGAGAAAAGCTGATATGAACTCGACCTCTTTTGTTTTTGTAAATATGATTAGTTCATCGTTCCTGATTCAGCCTATTATGAATAAACATGTTTACAATGACAACTAGAGATCATAGTTTCTTGTGCCATGCTTGATTAGCTATGAGTTATAATGGTTTACCTTGCGTGCCAACATGCTATTAAAATGGTTATGATGTGGTTTGATAGGGTGGTATCCTCCTCTGAATGATTTAAGTGACTTGACTTGGCGCATGTTCATGCATGTAGTTGAAACAAAATCAACATAGCCTTCACGATATTTATGTTCATGGTGGATTATATCCTACTCATGCTTGCGTTCGGTGTTGATTAATTTTAATGCATCTTCATGACTGTTGTTGCTCTCTAGCTGGTCGCTTCCCAGTCTTTTGCTAGCCTTCACCTGTACTAAGCGGGAATACTGCTTGTGCATCCAATCCCTTAAACCCCAAAGTTATTCCACATGAGTCCACTATACTACCTATATACGGTATCTACCTGCCATCCCAAGTAAATTTGTATGCCAAACTCTAAACCTTCAAATAAATATCCTGTTTTGTATGCTCGAATAGCTCATGTATCAACTAGGGTTGTTCGTATCTTCCATGTTAGGCGGGTTATTCTCAAGAGGAGTGGACTCCGCTCCTCACTCACGAGATAAATGGCTGGTCACCGGGATGCCCAGTCCCATGCTTTATGCAAACTAAATCAAAATAATTGCAAATGAAACTCCCCCTGGGACTCTTGTTAGTTGAAGGCACTCGTTGTTTTGAGCAAGCCATGGATTGATGCTTGTTGGTGGAAGGGGGAGTATAAACTTTACCATTCTGTTTGGGAACCGCCTATAATGTGTGTAGCATGGAAGATATCGCCATCTCTTGGTTGTTACATTGACAATGAAAGTATACCGCTCAAAATATTATTGACCTCTATTTCAAAACTGAGCTCTGGCACCTCTACAAATCCCTGCTTCCCTTTGCAAAGGGCCTATCTATTTACTTTTATGCTGAGTCATCATCCTCTTATTAAAAAGCACAAGTTGGAGAGCACTGCTATCATTTGCATTCATTATTGTTAGTTTACATTGAGTATGACTTGACTGGATCTCTTTTACCATGAATTACAATGTCTAGTCAGTCCTTGGTCTTTAAAGGTGCTCTGCATTTATGTTTTGCGGTCTCAGAAAGGGCTAGCGAGATACCATCTTGTTATATCATATTATGATTGTTTTGAGAAAGTGTTGTCATCCAAGATTTATTATTATTGCTCGCTAGTTGATTATGCTATTGATATGAGTAAACTTGAGACCTAAGCGTTATTGAGAATGTGGTTAGTTATAATCTTTGCTGAAAACTTGAATGCTGGCTTTACATATTTGCAACAACAAGAGCAAACAGTGTTTGTAAAAGTTTTTCTTTATCACTTTCAGTTTATCAACTGAATTGCTTGAGGACAAGCAAAGGTTTCAACTTGGGGGAGTTGATACGTCTCCGTCGTATCTACTTTTCCAAACACTTTCACCCTTGTTTTGGACTCTAACTTGCATGATTTGAATGGAACTAACCCGGACTGACACTGTTTTCAGCAGAATTACCATGCTATTATTTATGTGCAGAAACAAACGTTCTCGGAATGACCTGAAACTTCATGGAGCAACTTTTTGGAAAATATAAAAAATACCTGCAAAAGATGAAGGCCAGGGGGCCCACCACCTGTCCACGAGGGTGGGGGCGCGCCTACCCCCCTAGGGCGTGCCCCCTACCTCGTGGGCCCCTTGGAGCTCCTCCGACTCCAACTCCAACTCTATATATTGTGTTTCGGGGAGAAAAAAATCAGAGAGAAGAATTCATCGCGTTTTATGATACGGAGCCGCCGCCAAGCCCTAAAACCTCTTGGGAGGGTTGATCTGGAGTCCGTTCGGGGCTCTGGAGAGGGGAGTCCATCGCCATCGGCATCATCAACCATCCTCCATCACCAATTTCATGATTCTCACCGCCGTGCATGAGTAATTCCATCGTAGGCTTGCTGGACGGTGATTGGTTGGATGGGATCTATCATGTAATCGAGTTAGTTTTGTTAGGGTTTGATCCCTAGTATCCACCATGTTCTGAGATTGATGTTGCTATGACTTTGCTATGCTTAATGCTTGTCACTAGGGCCCGAGTGCCATGATTTCAGATCTGAACATATTATGTTTTCATCAATATATGAGAGTTCTTGATCCTATCTTGCAAGTCTATAGTCATCTATTATGTGTTATGATCCGTTAACCCCGAAGTGACAATAATCGGGATACTTACCGGTGATGACCGTAGTTTGAGGAGTTCATGTATTCACTATGTGTTAATGCTTTGTTCCGGTACTCTATTAAAAGGAGGCCTTAATATCCCTTAGTTTCCATAAGGACCCCGCTGCCACGAGAGGGTAGGACAAAAGATGTCATGCAAGTTCTTTTGCATAAGCACGTATGACTATATTCGGAATACATGCCTACATTACATTGATGAACGGGAGCTAGTTCTGTGTCATCCTAGGTTATGATTGTTACATGATGAACCGCATCCGGCATAATTCTCCGTCACCGATCCATTGCCTACGAGCTTTCCATATATTGTTCTTCGCTTATTTACTTTTCCGTTGTTATTGCTATCATCACTACAAAATACCAAAAACATTACTTTTACTACTGTTATCTTTTGCTACCGTTACCACTACTATCATATTACTTTGCTACTAAATACTTTGCTGCAGATACTAAGTTTCCAGGTGTGGTTGAATTGACAACTCAGTTGCTAATACTTGAGAGTATTCTTTGGCTCCCCTTGTGTCGAATCAATAAATTTGGGTTGAATACTTTACCCTCGAAAACTGTTGCGATCCCCTATACTTGTGGGTTATCAGGTTGACGTCGTAGACGGTGTGGAGGAGCACTCCGGTGCGAATCCGGTCTCGTCTACGGGCGATGGGGGAACCTCGGTCTCTCGTGAGGAATTCAATGTGGCCTTGGACACATTGAAAACCTCCATGACGACCAAGGTTGAAAGCATGTTTAATAAATTCGTTGAAGGGCTTAAACTATCCACCGCACTATTGTAAGTGGGTGATCCCACTAACAAGGTGACGGATGCTAACTCCGACAAGGGGGATGCTACTAGTGAAAAAGCTCCTTCTTCTAGTGGTAAGAATGGCACTGGCATCTTTGCCCATGTGGAACCTCCACTTGTTTATGGTGGACCGACTCCCTCTACTTATTTGAATCATGCCGGTCCTCCCCCTAAGATTGTGAAAAATGAGGACTTTGATTCTTGGGTTTATCGCTTTAAGCGTCATTTAAATCATGTGAATACTAATCTTTGGAGAATCATTGAAGAAGGTTTCTATCCACATGACCCAAGCAACTTCACCCTTAGAGATTCGCGGATAATCAAGTCAATGAGAGTGCTCTCTTCATCATCCAAGATGCAATTCCACCTGAAGATCTCCCTCATCTCCGGCCCTTCACCTTGGCCAAAGATGCATTGCTTTGTGTTGTCTCCCTCTACCGGGGAAGCGCAAGCATTCAATGCTCCAACTATGAAGTAGTGCAAGATGAAGCCGATGAGTTTGCAATGAAAGAAGATGAAGAACCCCGTGAGCTTTATCGGAGAGTAACTAAACTCGAGGTCTCACTCCGAGATCATGGAAGCAAGGACACGGATGACAATTGTATCAAGCGCAAATTTCTCAAGGCAATGATGCCTTACCACAAGGCCATGTCCTCCGTCATTCTTCAAAGGCCGTACTTCCACACTTTGTCCTCAAGTGAAGTGTTGGATGAGTTTGTGGCCATGAGCATCTTGGACAAGACCGCCGACAATGCGGTGCTACGTTCTCAAAGAGCAAAGAAGCCCAACCTTGCATTAAAGGCCAAGGTTAGTGTGGAAGAAGAGGACGAAGAAGAAGAAGAGGAGAGCAACCCCGAAGATACAAAGTATGCCTATCATGAACACATGGCTCTTGCTTGAAGGCAATTTTGGAGCAAGAAAAACTTAAGGCGCAACTTTAGCAAGAACAACTCAAGTGGCACGAAGGGAAAGCAACGTGTGAGGACTTGCTATAATTGTGGCAATGTGAGCCATTTTGTTTCGGAGTGCCCGTATGAGAAGAGGGAAGACAATGGTGGCAAGCTCATCCGAAAGGACGAAGTCAAGCCTTTCCCAAACAAGAGCAACTTCACCAAGAAGACTCCTCCGAAAGCGTTGGTGGTACAAGAAGAGTACAATGAGGATGATGATGATGATGATGAGGATGAGTTGGTTGCCATGGCCTCCTTTGCCATTGCGACAACTCCACGAGTGTCACTCTTCGACTCACCCAATGAGAGCATCACCGCCAAGTGCCTCATGGCTGAAGCCACCAACAAGGTAACCCCCAACATCAAAACTACCATTATTAATAATCCTTCTTTGACAGATTGCATTGATGAACATGATGGACCTAATGTGGGGGAGAATGAGTTTGAGTCCTTTATGGGCAAACTCAAGGGTAAATCCAAGAAGCACTTCGTTGCTCTCTTGGAACAACTTGGTGAAGCCAATGGCATGATTGAAGCTCACGAAGATACCATCTCTAAGATGGAGGGGCATAGTAGTGACTATGCCGATGAGATTTCGGATCTTTCCAATGCTCTTGAGAAATAGCGTAGTCTTCGTTTGGCTCTTGAGGAGTCACACAACGATGATCACGCTAAGTTAAAGAAAGATCTTGATCATGCTATTGTTGTTTCTCGTGTGCTAAACTCCGAGAAGGACAAGCTTGGGGTTGATCTTGCTAGACTCAAAGAGGAGTTTGACCTACTTGACAAGGCTCACAAGGTCTTGAAGGGTACTCATGCTAGCCTCAAAGAGTCTCATGATCAACTTCAAGTAAAGCTAACCAAGGAGAAAGCCACATTTCCTCATATGGTGTTAATTGATAATGCAAATGCTACTAACCCATGTTGTGAGCATGTGCATCTTGTTGAGGAGAATGTTAAGTTTAAGGAGCGACTTGAGAAAGGCCTTGTTTCTTGCATACAAGGCAAGAAAAACCTGAATGAACTTTTGAGCAATCAAAAGGGAGTTGTGTCCAAGGAAGGGATTGGGTACGCACCCGAGTCCAAGAACAAGAAGAAGAATGACAAGGCCAAACGACCTCCCCCTCTCAAGCAAACCTTTGTGAAGGAGGGAGAGGGTGCCACTAAGGAGAAGAAGAAGAACACCGGGAAGGGTGGTGATGCCAAGAAGGGCAACACTTCCCCTCCCAACCAAGCCGGCGACTTTAACTCTTCTTATGTGTTGTGTCGTGCTAGTGATGGACATGTTTATGCCAAATTTGTTGGCTCTCCTTATGAGTACATTGATGGTCTATTTGGGTTCCTAAGACCCTCGTTACTAACATCAAAGGACCCATTACTAAGTGGGTACCTAAAACCAAGCATTGATCTCTTGTAGGTGTTTGCTTCTGGTGGGGGATCATGGTTGCTCGATAGTGGAGCCACTAATCATATGACTGGAAGCAAGGACTTGGTGGTGGATGTTCACAAAATTCCATCTATGCCCACCAATTTCGAGTGGGGTGATGCCTCATCCTCCAAGGTATTGTGGCTTGGCAAGGTTGTCATTTCTCATGATCTCATGATCGAGAAGGTCATGCTTGTTGAGTCCCTTGCATAGAATTTACTTTCCGTTTGTCAACTTGCACTCATGGCCTTTGACACTTTCTTTGATATTGATATCGTGGTCTTCTTGTGGAGCAAGACTCTTAAAGTAGCCTTTGTTGGGCATGTCGAGAACGGTCTCTATGTGATTAACTTTTCGAAGCGACCCACTAAGACCGCGACATGCCTAATGGCTAAAGTTGACGTGGGATGGCTTTGGAATCGCCGTCTAGCCCATGTCAATATGATATCTTTGCAAAGTCTTCTCAAGGGGTACCATGTCCGTGGACTAACAAATGTTAGTTTTGCTAAAGATCGTGCTTGCAGTGCTTGCATTGAAGGAAAGCTACATGAGAAGGCTCACCCTCCCATGACTATCATCTACTTGAAGAGGCCTTTGGAGCTCCTTCATATGGATCTCTTTGGGCCTCCATCCTTTGATAGTCTTGGGGTAGAAAGTATTGCTTGGTGATTGTGGATGATTATTCAAGATACACTTGGGTATATTTCTTTAAGAGGAAGAGCGAGACCCCACAAACCAGCATTGACTTTGCAAATGAAGCCCAACGTCAACACAATGCAAAGATCTTGACAATAAGAAGTGACAACGCCACCGAGTTCAAGAACTACACCTTCAATGAGTTTCTTAGTGATGAGGGGATCAAGCATCGATATTCCGCACCATACACCCCTCAACAAAATGGTGTAGCGGGGAGGAAGAACCGGACGTTGATGGATGCGGCAAGGACCATGATGGCGAAGTTCAAGTCTCCATACAAATTTTGGGCCAAAGACATCAACACCGCGTGTCATGCATCAAATCGGCTCTATCTCCGCAAAGGCTTGAACAAGACTCCATATGAGATACTCACTGGTAACAAGCCCAACCTCAAGTACTTCCGGGTGTTCGGGTGTAAGTGTTCCATTCTGAAGAAAGGTGTTCGTTTGTCTAAATGTGAGGCCAGAGCTTATGAGGGCATATTTGTTGGTTATGCTACAAACTCTCATGCTTACCATGTCCTCAATAAATCCACGGGGCTTATTGAGGAGACGTGTAACGTGGAGTTTGATGAGAATAACGGCTCCCAAGTGGAGCAAAGTGGTACTTGCGATGTAGGTGATGAAACTCCTCCTCAAGCCATAAGAAGAATGGGTGTTGGTTTTATCCTACCCATTGAAGGAACCCCTTGTGGCGGAAGGAGAAGGACAATGCTCCACTCAAGTGGAGCCATCACCAACCCAAGGCCCACATGCTTCCGAAGAACAAAGTGAAGGCCCTCAACCTCAAGAACAAGACCAAGGGAAAGGTCAATCTCAAGATGGTGTTGAAACATCAAGTGATGCCCAAGGTCAAGTTCTCTCCTCCAAGCAAGTTCAAGATCAAGAGCTTCCTCGAGATCAAGAACAAGCTCAAGATGGCGCTCAAGATGATCAAGTGACCGCTCCTCGACTCACCCCCGAGGAGGAATTGGAGCGTCGTGCCGCCAAGATTGCTTCCAAGCTCTCCACCAAGGGTCATCTCATGAAGAATGTGCTTGGAAGCATTCAAAAGGGGGTAAGCACTCATAGACAATTGGCAAACTATTGTGAACATCACGCGTTTTTCTCTTGTGTTGAACCCCAAAAGGTATAGGAGGCGCTCGAAGATCCGGATTGGCTTAATGCCATGCATGAAGAACTCAACAACTTCGAGTACAACAAGGTGTGGAGATTGGTGCCAAGGCCAACGGGGAACTACAATGTCATTGGGACCAAGTGGATATTTAAGAACAAGCAAGATGCTCATGGGACCATCGTTCGCAACAAGGCAAGATTGGTGGCACAAGGCTACTCCCAAGTCGAGGGTATCGACTACGGTGAAACCTTTGCTCCCGTTGCTCGCCTTGAATCCATTCATTTGTTGATTGCTTATGCTTCTCATCACAACTTTAAATTGCAATAAATGGATGTTAAAAGTGCTTTTCTTAATGGTCCTATTAATGAGTTGGTATACGTCAAGCAACCCCTCGGGTTCGAGGATCCCTACTTTCCCGATCATGTGTATCAACTCGACAAGGCACTCTATGGCCTTAAACAAGCCCCACGTGTGTGGTATAACCACCTTACCGAGTTGTTATAAGATCATGGATTTGAAGTTGGGCTAATCGACCCCACTCTTTTTACTAAGAAGGTCAAAGGGGAGTTGTTTGTGTGCCAACTATATGTTGATGATATTATCTTTGGTTCCCCTAACAAAGCTTTCAATGAGGAATTTGCCGCACTCATGACCTCTAAGTTCAAGATGTCTTCGATGAGGGAGTTGGAGTTCTTCCTTGGCTTCGAAGTCAAACAAAGAAGAGAAGGAACCTTCATCAACCAAGCCAAATACACTCAAGACATGCTCAAGAGATTCAAGCTAAGTGATGTCAAGCCGGCTTCCACTCCCATGCCCACCAAGTGCCAACTTGACATTGATCCCAATGGTAAAGCGGTGGATCAAAAGGTATATCGCTCCATGATTGGCTCCTTGCTTTACCTTTGTGCATCTAGACCGGATATCATGTTGAGTGTGGGAATTTGTGCATGGTTTCAAGCCGCACCTAAGGAAAGCCACTCTGTGGCGGTCAAGCGAATCTTTCAATATTTGGCTCATATCCCAAACTTTGGCTTATGGTACCCAAGAGGAGCAAACTTCAAGCTTGTAGGATATTCGGACTCCGATTGGGCGGGAGACAAAGTGGATAGGAAGTCCACTTCTGGAGGGTGCCGATTTCTTGGTTGCTCTTTGGTGAGTTGGTCTTCCAAGAAACAAAGTTGTGTGTCTCTCTCGTCCACCGAAGCGGAGTATGTGGTGGCCGGTAGTTGTTGTGCACAACTTCTTTGGATGAGGCAAACTTTAAAGGATTACGGTGTCATTTGTGACAAAGTGCCTCTTTGGTGTGACAATGAAAGTGTCATCAAGATTTCTCTCAAACCGGTCCAACACTTCAAGATGAAGCATATTGAGATTCGGTATCACTTCATCTGGGATCACATTAGGCGAGGGGAGATCGAGCTCAACTATGTCAACACTCATGATAACCTTGGAGATATCTCCATGAAACCCTTGGATGAAGCAAGATTTTGCGAGTTAAGGCATGAGCTAAATATCATTGATTCGAGCAATGTTTCTTGAACCTTTCACACCCTACCGTACTCAACTTGATGTCTAGTTTAGATGTAGGCATGGACATAGGGGGAGTGTTGTTCTCTCAATGAACCTTCCCTCCCCCATTATGCATAAACTAATCAAACTCTTTCACTTTAGCCATTTTTGATGGTACTTGTGCTTCAAAGATGAGATTTGGTCATGGTCCCAAGGTTAAAATCTTCGCGGCACCATACCTCCAGACTCAAACATAGGTGGCCTCGGTCACCGCCCTCTCTTGGAGAGGTGTGTGTTTCTCGTCCTCTTTGTGTTGTTTTTGTGTGTGTGTTTGCTCTCGTTTTCTACTCAGCTTCTTTTCTTGAGCTAAGCCGTCTTGCGGCTGAGCGGTACTACCGCTGGGTGCGTGGTACTACCGCTGATGATCGTCAAGCGGTACTACTGCCCACCCCAGCGGTACTACCGCTACGGGGCGGGCGATGGGGGGTTATGTTGGAGCCGGGGGAGTTGCTTTTCTCCCCCATACCCATTTGCTCCACTCGCTCGTCTTCTTCGTCGCTCCAGAGACGTCTCGCCGTAGGAGGGCTTCGGCCGGCCACCGTCTTCGTGCCGGATGCCGGTATTGTCCCCGTCCCCGTTCTCTCTTTGCCTAGATCTCACATCTAGTTGTTAGGGGATATAGGCATTGCTTTTCTTGATTTCTGGCTAAGCCGAGGCTTGAGTAGGATGGAGATGGCATCTAGGCCTTTTGGATTGATGTTTGGTAGGTTTATTTTTGAATTTGGCATCCCCGGTAGTGCCGGATCTGTCCACAGCAGTAGGGAACCGCCGTTCCCCGTCTTGAGCGGTACTACCGCCCATCTTGCATGGTACTACCACTCGAGCGGTACTGCCGCGTTTGGGTCGCGGTACTACCGCTGGATGCCCAATTCCATCATTTCCTACCACTTTTTGATCCATGTTGTCTTGTTTGGAGGCTTATGCTCTTTCTTTTGTGTAGTTTCTTCTGCTCGTGTGTTTGGTTCCAGGTGATGAACATCCTGAGCAGCAAGTCCGCCGTGTCAACCCCGGATGTGCAACGTCCAAGCGCTACCGCACCTCTGAGACAACGGCGGCCTCATCAAGTGTTCCACCTCAAATGAAGAAGATGAGTGCGTCCAAGCCCAAGCCAAGGGCCAAGTCTATGACAGAGATGTCTGCCAAGGAATTCTGGGAGAAGTGTCGGCGCAACCCCTATGAGGTCATTCAAGAACCTGCTTTGGTCAATCGCCCGTTCTGGAACCATTTTCAGCATGCCATCTACTTTGATGTGATCAAAGCCAAGAAGAATCTTTTTGTTGATGTTCGCTCCATCGACGTTGCCTTTATGGAGCAGGATCCTGACTACTTTGGGGAGGCTCTCCAGATGTGCTCTCAGTGGAACATCCTCAGGATCATGCAATTCAACCAGGATTTTGATGCAGATTTGGTGGCTCAGTTTTATGCCACCGTCCATCTTGGGACAGATGAGGACAGAACTCTGACTTGGATGACAAATGCCAGGCTGCTTACTGTCAAGTGGAAGGCCTTCATGGAGCTTCTTGAAGTTGAGGATCAAGGTCTAGCGAACCCAGTTGGCTTTCGTCCTCACCGCAATGCAACTTCCACTCACAAGCAATCTCTCTGGCCATACTGTACCTTGAAGATTAACCCAGTGACTCAGAAGGAGACCTATGAGCTGCCAGCATTTCTGGATATCCTCCATTGCATCTTCAGGGAGACCCTCTTCCCTCGCATTGGCAACTTGGATATGGTACACTCTTTTCTTGTGGACATGCTTCTTTTCTGTCAACATGAGAAGGAAGAAAACACTGGATACTCTTTGGATATCTCTCATGTAATGTGGTCTGAGTTGGTTTCCGCCATCTCCGAGCGCAAGTGCCCTATCTATGGACCGTTTATCATGTTGATCATTGAGAAGGCCTGGGAGCGTGTGTATCCTAGGGTGGTGCTGGAGACCGGGGATCTAGTTTCTCATGAGATCAAGTGTCTGAGGAAGAAGGAGAACTGGGGCACCACAGCTCCGAGTTCTGGCATTCCGCCTGGAGCTGCTGACATGGAGACCGAGGCTGATGTGGATGATGACGATGACTATGAGCCATCTGGAGCAGAACCCTCTTGGGCAAATAAGCTCAAGCGCAAGATGAAGAAACTCTTCTGCATGGAGTCTCACGGTCAGTACATGACTCATGTGGCTGAGAAGCAGGCCAGGAGTCATCACAAAGAGCTCATGCGTTAGTTGGGTGCAACCGTTGCCAGCGGTTTTGAGGGCAAGATCACTGATGAGGAGGAGTGGATTCAGCAGCCCTGTCCGTGGACCGATTCAGACACCGAGCAATTTTCAATCAATGACGGCAGTGCAGACGATCCCGCTGGGATATGATGTTCGAGATCCTCAGTTGGCTATCACCTGGAGCCGCAGCAACCCTCTTTGCCTTTTTGGTGTCTCGATGCCAAATGGGGAGAGAGTATAGGGATTTATGTCGTTGCGATTTATGTCGTCGCCGAGTTGCGAGTGTGTCCTTGTGGTTTGTTGTGTCGTTGCTTTCTCTCGTCGTTTGATTTGTTTGTTTTTGTGCCTGTGAGACCTAGTTCCAGTCATATGGTGTGAGTCATATGCTACCTTATCCTTATTATCTATGTCTATCAAGTTATTTGGTAATTTGTGAGTTGCATACTTATCCTGTTATATACCCTGCTTTCACGTACCCACCTGCTTAGGTTATTGGACTATAAGATATAGGGGGAGTGTTGATCCTAATGTGTGTGCCTTGCATTCCAAAGACACTACTAATTAGTTCCACACATTCAGGGGGAGCTCGTCTATATTTTGTAGTTCTAAGTATCTTTACTTTCATGTCCTTTCTTTGTGCAATTCCCTGGTTGTCATCAATCCACCAAAAAGGGGGAGATTGTTAAGGCATATCTCTCTCGATGTAGTTTTGGTCATTGATGACAACATGTTTGCAGACTAATCATGTGCTTTGAGTGTTTCAGAGATTCATCCTTTGGCACGAGACGATTCGTTCCCCTCGGAGTTTTAATCAAGACGGTGTAGCTCTTTCGTTTCTGTTTTGGTGGACTTGTTTCGTGGGAGTAACCATACTATCAAGAGGGGGTCCGCTTTGGTAAGGCTGGGTGGAATCAACACGTACACATCTTTTTCACACCCTCTGAGCCTTCCCGCTTCGATGGAGGTTTCATTCCCTTTTTTATGAGTATGATTTGGTCCCAGCGGTAGTACCGCGGTGCCCAGCGGTACTACCGCCTGTGGGTCCTCAGCCGTAGTACCGCTGCGGTACCAGGCTCCTACCACGTTGACTCGAGGGGGTCGCCTCTCTTGTCGGATTGTGCGACACTAAGCAGCGGCAGTAGAAGCGGTAGTACCGCCCTACCACCGCGGCAGTACCACACTGGGCCTGACTCCTGCTCATTCGCTAGCCCTCCCAGACTGCACGGCAGTACCGCGAGGGGGAGCGGTAGTACCGCTGGTCCCAGCAGTAGTACCACTGCCCCCTACGATAGTACCGCCTTCTGTGGGGCTGTTTTGGGGGGTAACTGTTGGATTGTTCCCCCTCTTTGAAAGGGGGTCTTCTTCTCCAAAGTTGACTTACCTCTTCCCCCAAAAGCTCCAATGTTGCTCCAAGCTCCATTTTTGCCCGATCTCTCTCCCTAGCCAATCAAACTTGTTGATTTGCTCGGGATTGGTTGAGAAGACCCTGATCTACACTTCCACCAAGAGAAATTTGATTCCCCCACTAATCCCTAGCGGATCTTGTTACTCTTGGGTGTTTGAGCACCCTAGACGGTTGAGGTCACCATGGAGCCATAGTCCATTGTGGTGAAGCTTCATGGTGTCATTGGGAGCCTCAATTAAGTTGTGGAGATTGACCCAACCTTGTTTGTAAAGGTTTGGTCGCGGCCTCCAAGTGTTGGGAAACGTAGTAATTTCAAAAAAATTCATACGCACATGCATGATCATGGTGATGCATAGCAATGAGAGGGGAGAGTGTGTCCACGTACCCTCGTAGACCGAAAGCGGAAGCGTTGGCACAACACGGTTGATGTAGTCGTACGTCTTCACGATCCGACCGATCAAGTACCGAACATACGGCAGCTTCGAGTTCTACACACGTTCAACTCGATGACGTCCCTCGAACTCCGATCCAGCCGAGCTTTGAGGGAGAGTTCCGTCAGCACAACGGCGTGGTGACGATATTGATGTTCTACCATCGCAGGGCTTCACCTAAGCATTGGTATAATATTATCGAGGTGGACTATGATGGAGAGAGGCACCGCACACGACTAAAAGATCCAAGAGATCAATTGTTGTATCTCCAAGGGGTGCCTCCCTCCCCGTATATAAAGGAGTGGAGGAGGAGGAGAGGGCCGACCACCCTAGGCGCGCCCCATGAGGAGTCCTACTCCCACCGGGAGTAGGACTCCCCCTTTCCATGTGGGAGTAGGAGAGGAGAGGGAAGGAGAGAGAGGGGGAAGGAAAGGGGGGCGTGCTACGTCTTGAGCTTGCGTTGGTTTTCCCCGAAGAGGAAGGGATGATGCAACAGAGTAGCGTAAGTATTTCCCTCAGTTTTTGAGAACCAAGGTATCAATCCAGTAGGAGCCCACGCTCAAGTCCCTCGTACCTGCACAAAGCGATAGCTACCCGCAACCAACGCGATTAGGGGTTGTCAAGCCCTTCACGGTCACTTATGAGAGTGAGATCTGATAGATAGAATATTTTTGGTATTTTTGATATAAAGATGCAAAGTAAAAAAGTAAAAGCAAAGTAAATAGCAAAACAAGATTAAAGTTATGGAGATTGATATGATGAGAATAGACCCGGGGGCCATAGGTTTCACTAGTGGCTTCTCTCGAGAGCATACGTTTTCTAAGGTGGGTGAACAAATTACTGTTGAGCAATTGACAGAATTGAGCATAGTTATGAGAATATCTAGGCATGATCATGTATATAGGCATCACGTCCGTGACAAGTAGATCGACACGATTCTGCATCTACTACTATTACTCCACTCATCGACCGCTATCCAGCATGCATCTGGAGTATTAAGTTAAAAATAGAGTAACGCTTTAAGCAAGATGACATGATGTAGAGAGATAAATTCATGCAATATGAAATAAACCCCATCTTGTTATCCTCGATGGCAACTATACAATACGTGTCTTGCTGCCCCTTCTGTCACTGGGAAAGAACACCGCAAGATCGAACCCAAAGCTAAGCACTTCTCCCATGGCAAGAACTACCAATCTAGTTGGCCAAACCAAACGGATAATTCGAAGAGACTTGCAAAGATAACCAATCATACATAAAAGAATTCAGAGAAGATTCAAATATTGTTCATAGATAGACTTGATCATAAACCCACAATTCATCGGTCTCAATAAACACACCACAAAAGAAGAAGATTACATCGAATAGATCTCCACAAGAGAGGGGGAGAACATTGTATTGAGATCCAAAAAGAGAGAAGAAGCCATCTAGCTAATAACTATGGACCCGAAGGTCTGAGGTAAACTACTCACACTTCATCGGAGGGGCTATGATGATGTAGAAGCCCTCCGTGATGACGGCCCTCTCCGGCGGAGCTCTGGAACAGGCCCCAAGATGGGATCTCGTGGATACAGAAAGTTGCGGCAGTGGAATTAGGTTTTTGGCTCTTGTTCTGATCGTTTGGGGGTACGTGGGTATATATAGGAGGAAGGAGTACGTCGGTGGAGCACCGAGGGGCCCACGAGGCAGGGGGCGCGCCCTGTAGGGGGGGCGCCCCCTACCCTCGTGACCGCCTCCGGTACTTCTTGGAGTAGGGTCCAAGTCTCCTGGGTCTTATCCGAGAAGAAAATCATGTTCCAAAAAGGATTTTTCTGTTTGGACTCCGTTTGATATTCTGTTTCTTCGAAACACTAAAATAGGCAAAAAAAATAGCAATTCTGGGCTGGGCCTCCGGTTAATAGGTTAGTCCCAAAAATAATATAGAAGTGGAAAATAAAGCCCAATATAGTCCAAAACAGTAGATAATATAGCATGGAGCAATCAAAAATTACAGATACGTTGGAGACGTATCAGGGCGCCGCCCCCCCTCCTTGTCCAATTCGGACTGGGGGGGAAGGGGGCACGCGGCTGCCCTTGGCTGCCCCTCCTCTTGTCCACTAGGGCCCAATAGGCCCTTTAGTCTCCCCGAGGGGTTCCGGTAACCCCCCGGTACTCCGGTATATGCCCGAAACTCCCCGAAACCATTCCGGTGTCCGAACATAGTCATCCAATATATCGATATTTATGTCCCGACCATTTCGAGACTCCTCGTTATGTCCGTGATCACATCCGGGACTCTGAACTACCTTCGATACATCAGAAACCATAAACTCATAATATAACTGTCATCGAACTTTAAGCGTGCGGACCCTACGGGTTCGAGAACTATGTAGACATGACCGAGACACGTCTCCGGTCAATAACCAATAGCGGAACCTGGATGCTCATATTGGCTCCTACATATTCTATGAAGATCTTTATCGGTCAAACCGCATAACGGTATACGTTGTTCCCTTTGTCATCGGTATGTTACTTGCCTGAGATTCGATCGTCGGTATCTCAATACCTATTTCAATCTCGTTACCGGCAAGTCTCTTTACTCATTCTGTAACACATCATCCCGCAACTAACTCATTAGTTGCAATGCTTGCAAGGCTTAAGTGATGTGTATTACCGAGTGGGACCAGAGATACCTCTCCGACAATCGGAGTGACAAATCCTAATCTCGAAATATGCCAACCCAACAAGTACCTTCAGAGACACCTGTAGAGCACCTTTATAATCACCCAGTTATGTTGTGACGTTTGGTAGCACACAAAGTGTTCCTCCGGTAAACGGGAATTGCATAATCTCATAGTCATAGGAACATGTATAATTCATGAAGAAAGCAATAGTAACAAACTAAACAATCAAGTGCTAAGCTAACGAAATGGGTCAAGTCAATCACATCATTCTCCTAATGATGTGATCCCATTAATCAAATGACAACTCTTTGTCTATGGCTAGGAAACATAACCACCTTTGATCAATGAGCTAGTCAAGTAGAGGCATACTAGTGACACTTTGTTTGTCTATGTATTCACACATGTATTATGTTTCCGGTTAATACAATTCTAGCATGAATAATAAACATTTATCATGATATAAGGAAATAAATAATAACTTTATTATTACCTCTAGGGTATATTTCCTTCAGTCTCCCACTTGCACTAGAGTCAATAATCTAGATTACATAGTAATGATTCTAACACCCATGGAGCCTTGGTGCTGATCATGTTTTGCTCGTGGAAGAGGCTTAGTCAACGGGTCTGCAACATTCAGATCCGCATGTATCTTGAAAATCTCTATGTCTCCCACCTGGACTTGATCCCGGATGGAGTTGAAGTGTCTCTTGATGTGCTTGGTTCTCTTGTGAAATCTGGATTCCTTTGCCAAAGCAATTGCACTAGTATTGTCACAAAAGATTTTCATTGGACCCGACGCACTAGGTATGACACCTAGATCGGATATGAACTCCTTCATCCAGACTCCTTCATTTGCTGCTTCCGAAGCAGCCATGTACTCCACTTCACATGTAGATCCCGCTACGACGCTTTGTTTAGAACTACACCAACTGACAGCTCCACCGTTTAATAAAAAACACGTATCCGGTTTGTGATTCAGAATTGTCTGGATTAGTGTCAATGCTTGCATCGACGTAACCATTTACGACGAGCTCTTTGTCACCTCCATAAAGGAGAAACATATCCTTCGTCCTTTTCAGGTATTTCAGGATGTTCTTGACCGTTGTCCAGTGATCCACTCCTGGATTACTTTGGTACCTCCCTGCTAAACTAATAGCAAGGCACACATCAGGTCTGGTACACAACATTGCATACATGATAGAGCCTATGGCTGAAGCATAGGGAACATCTTTCATTTTCTCTCTATCTTCTGCAGTGATCGGGCATTGAGTCTTACTCAACTTCACACCTTGTAACACAGGCAAGAACCTTTTCTTTGCTTGATCCATTTTGAACTTCTTCAAAACTTTGTCAAGGTATGTGCTTTGTGAAAGTCCAATTAAGCGTCTCGATCTATCTCTATAGATCTTGATGCCCAATATATAAGCAGCTTCACCGAGGTCTTTCATTGAAAAACTCTTATTCAAATATCCTTTTATGCTATCCAGAAATTCTATATCATTTCCAATCAACAATATGTCATCCACATATAATATCAGAAATGCTACAGAGCTCCCACTCACTTTCTTGTAAATACAGGCTTCTCCAAAAGTCTGTATAAAACCATATGCTTTGATCACACTATCAAAACGTTTATTCCAACTCTGAGAGGCTTGCACCAGTCCATAAATGGATCGCTGGAGCTTGCACACTTTGTTAGCTCCCTTTGGATCGACAAAACCTTCCGGTTGCATCATATACAACTCTTCTTCCAGAAATCCATTCAGGAATGCCGTTTTGACATCCATTTGCCAAATTTCATAATCATAAAATGCGGCAATTGCTAACATGATTCGGACAAACTTAAGCATCGCTACGGGTGAGAAGGTCTCATCGTAGTCAATCCCATGAACTTGTCGAAAACCTTTTGCAACAAGTCGAGCTTTATAGACAGTAACATTACTGTCAGCGTCAGTCTTCTTCTTGAAGATTCATTTATTCTCGATGGCTTGCCGATCATCTGGCAAGTCAACCAAAGTCCACACTTTGTTCTCATACATGGATCCCATCTCAGATTTCATTGCCTCAAGCCATTTTGCGGAATTTGGGCTCACCATCGCTTCTTCATAGTTCGTAGGTTCATCATGGTCTAGTAACATAACCTCCAGAAAAGGATTACCGTACCACTCTGGTGCGGATCTTACTCTAGTTGACCTACGAGGTTCAGTAACAACTTGATCTGAAGTTTCATGATCATTATCATTAACTTCCTCACTAATTGGTGTAGACGTCACAAGAAGTGGTTTCTGTGATGAACTACTTTCCAATAAAGGAGCAGGTACTGTTACCTCATCAAGTTCTACTTTCCTCCCACTCACTTCTTTCGAGAGAAACTCCTTCTCTAGAAAGGATCCATTCTTAGCAATGAATGTTTTGCCTTCGGATCTGTGATAGAAGGTGTACCCAACAGTTTCATTTGGGTATCCTATGAAGACACATTTCTCCGATTTGGGTTCGAGCTTATCAGGTTGAAGCTTTTTCACATAAGCATCGCAGCCCCAAACTTTAAGAATGACAACTTTGGTTTCTTGCCAAACCATAGTTCATAAGGTGTTGTCTCAACGGATTTTGATGGTGCCCTATTTAACGTGAATGCGGCCGTCTCTAAAGCATAACCCCAAAATGATAGCGGTAAATCGGTAAGAGACATCATAGATCGCACCATATCTAGTAAAGTACGATTACGACGTTAGGACACACCATTACGTTGTGGTGTTCCAGGTGGCGTGAGTTGTGAAACTATTCCGCATTGTTTCAAATATAGACCAAACTCGTAACTCAAATATTCTCCTCCACGATCAGATCGTAGAAACTTTATTTTCTTGTTATGATGATTTTCAACTTCACTCTGAAATTCTTTGAACTTTTCAAATGTTCCAGACTTATGTTTCATTAAGTAGATATACCCATATCTTCTTAAATCATCTGTGAAGGTGAGAAAATAACGATACCCGCCGCGAGCCTCAACATTCATTGGACCACATACATCAGTATGTATGATCTCCAACAAATCAGTTGCTCGCTCCATAGTTCCGGAGAACGACATTTTAGTCATCTTGCCCATGAGGCATGGTTTGCAAGTACCAAGTGATTCATAATCAAGTGATTCCAAAAGTCCATTAGTATGGAGTTTCTTCATGCGCTTTATACCAATATGACCCAAACGGCAGTGCCACAAATAAGTTGCACTATCATTATCAACTCTGCATCTTTTGGCTTCAATATTATGAATATGTGTATCACTACTATCGAGATTCAAAAAGAATAGACCACTCTTCAAGGGTGCATGACCATAAAAGATATTACTCATATAAATAGAACAACCATTATTCTCATATTTAAATGAATAACCATGTCGGTGTCAAAACCGGCGGATCTCGGGTAGGGGGTCCCGAACTGTGCGTCTAGGCGGATGGTAACAGGAGGCAGGGGACATGAAGTTTTACCCAGGTTCGGGCCCTCTTGATGGAGGTAAAACCCTACGTCCTGCTTGATTTATTCTTGATGATATGGGTATTACAAGAGTTGATCTACCACGAGATCGGAGAGGCTAAACCCTAGAAGCTAGCCTATGGTATGATTGTATGTTGTCCTACGGACTAAAACCCTCCGGTTTATATAGTGTCACATCCCTAGCTTCTGGTGCTGTCTGGTGTGTGCATCATGTTTAAATTCAAATGAAATTTGAATTGAGGAATTTTCAAAAGCCTCAGGAAACCTCTAAAAATAACCAACAATTAAATCTTCTCAAATGTGTCCAAGAAAATGTTCCTGTTATTCCGTGGAAATATTGGTAAGAGGTAAAATTTAAACCAATATTTTTGGAGTCACAGAGATAATTATTTTGGCCATTTGAATTAATCCAATAACTATTTGCTTTGGATTTATATTTAATATATATTAAATATGACTCCAATAATTCTGGAAGTTTGTGAGTGGCTTTGTATATATTTTAGCAAGCCACATAAAAATCTACAGAATTTATTTAAATGATTTAGTTGCTAAACTAAATCAAAACAAACTACAGAAAATAGAAAAAAAATAAAAAGAACAGAGCCTACCTGGCGCCTACCTGTCCAGCCCAGCCGGCCCAGCTCCTCCCGCTGGCCCAGCCCACCGCCGCCCCCCCTCCCCTGTCGTCTTCCTCCTTGCCAGGAGGACGGACACCGCGACACCGCCGCGCGCGCCACCTCCACCCTGCTCGGCCACCTCCTGCTTCCTCCCCGGCCTCCCCAGCGACGCCCCGGACGACGCCACGCGCCTCCCCGACCCCCTCTCACTTCTCCCTCGCTCTCTGGACCTCCCTCCCCTCTGCTCTCCCTCACTCGCCGAGCGCAGCCGCAGCCACGCCACCATAACGCCGCGGCCACCGTCTCCCCCTCGACCCCTCGCTGTGCTTGCGAGCTCCGCCTCGACCCTCTCTTCCTCCCCACCGATCCACAGCCCTCCGGAAGCCCTGCATCGCCGCCATCGCCGTCGTCTTCTACCTCGGACCCGCCGGCCATCTTCGTCAAATTCGCCGGCTCCGGACCGTCCTCGACCTCGCCGAGCGTCCCCTCGTCATCGCCGTGAGTCACTGACCCTCTCCCCTAACTCAGCATGCTCCCCTCCGTGCCGTAGCGCCGTTCCCCACGAGCCCGAAAGCTCACCGCCGCCGGCCATGTCGTCGTCGTGGCTACAGACGCCGTAGCTCGTGCCTGGGCGCGTCATAGCACTCGGTTTGCTCCCAGGAGATGACCCCGACCACCAGTTGGACCTGCCATGCACCAGAACTCCGAACCCGCGCTCGCCCGAACTCCGGTCGCCGCCGCGGGCCCCGTTCCGGTGAGCTCGGGCCACCTCAGCCCCTGCCGTTTGCACAGATGGATGCGGGCGACTCCCAGCTACGCGTAGAGCCCCTCAGTCGCCGATTTGGTCGCCGAAGGAGCGTTTCCGACGCCCTCCGCCGTTGCTGGCGTCGCCGGCGACAAGCCGCGGGTCAACTCCGGCGGGTTTGACCCGGGGTTTGACCCCTCTGACGTGTGGGCCCAGGCGCCTGCTAGATTAGTGTTAGATTAGTTAGCGCTAATTAACCTAGCTAATTAGATAAGCCACTGACATGCGGGCCCCGCCCGGCTAACTAAGTTAGTTAGGGCTAACTAACCTGGTTAGTTGACTGAGACACTGACGTGTGGACCCCACACGTCAGGTTTGACCCTGACCGACCCCTGTTGACTTGCTGACGTCACGGTGACGCACTGCTGACGCAGTAAATGCTTCTGGAATTTAGATAATTCTTAAATGATTTATTAATTCCAGAAAATGCCTAAAACTTCAATAAATCATAGAAAATTAACCGTAACTCCAAATTAAATAATTTATATATGAAAAATTATTGGAAAACTTCAAGGAATCCATCTGTACCATTTTCATGCATGTTAGAACAACTTATAGCTGCTGTTTAGCACAAATCAATTAAATGGCATTTGAATAATCACATATGGGGTTTAAATTTGAATCTTATATTCAAACCAACTTCATTTAATCTGTTGCTAGTTGCATTAGCTCAAAACACATTCATATTGCCATGTCATGAGCATGCATCATATTGTGCATTGCATTGATTGTGTTCCTTTCTGTGTTGCCGGTATTTGTCCCCTCTCGATAGACGTGATACCGATGATGTGATCGTTGACACTGATGAAGACTCAATGTTATCTTCAGAAGTGCCAGGCAAGCAAAACCCCCTTGTTCATTCCGATACAATCCCACTCTCTCGCTCCTGCTCTCTTTTACTGCATTAGGACAACAACGATTCATCTGTTACCTGCTGCGGTAGCTGAACCCCTTTATCCTTTGCATGACCTGTCATTGCCACAGTAAATAGATGAAACCCACTAGCATGAGTAGGAGTTGTTTGAGCCCTGTTGTGCCTACTCATTCATGTTTGTTTGTCATGCCTGCTACTGCTTAGAGTTGAGTCAGGTCTGATTCATCGGGGATGAATCAGAGGCGTGTGAACATGTCCTATTGTGTGTGAGCTAAGTGTGTGAACACGATTTGGTAAAGGTAGCGGTGAGAGGCCATGTAGGAGTACATGGTGGGTTGTCTCATTGCAGCCGTCCTCAGGAACTGAGTTCTGTGTTTGTGATCCATGATTCAGCTACTACCATACATTGGGCCCTGAAATATGACCCCGCTCGACTTCTTATTCACCCTTGTCCTCTGTCCAGGAGTTGCAAGTAGTTTCTGGTGTTTGTAGTATGCTGGAGGCCGTGGACAGCGCTGACCGTAGGGGTGGGCTGTGATGCGGTAGGCACGTGGCCGGGTATACCGGGCGCCCGTTTGGTGTCACGGAACCCTGTTCACATCGTTTGGGGCTGTGAGCGAAACTCCGGCCGGATCTCCTCATGGATGGAACCCGAATAGGCGATAAACCTGGACTAGAGACTTGAGTGTTTAGGTAGGTCGAGCACATGTCGTGTGCAGACGCTAAGTGGTGGAAACATGTATGAAGAAGTACACCCCTGCAGGGTTAACATCATCTATTCGAATAGCCGTGTCCGCGGAAAAGGACTTCTGGGTTGCTTATATCAGTTCATAGACAAGTGAAAGTGGATACTTTAAAATGCGCAAGATAAGCGTGAGTGCTATGGATGGCGTTCTCGTAGGGAGACGGGAGCGGATCCATAGTGGTGTATTGATATGGTGAATATGTGGACTCGTGTGCGCCACCTCAAAAGAGTCGCTTGCAGTCGTAGTTTAGGATAGCCACCGAGTCAAAGCTGGCTTGCTGCAGTTAAACCCCACCATCCCTTTGTTGAAAATGATGCATATGTAGTTAGTTCTGATGTAAGTCTTGCTGGGTACATTTGTACTCACGTTTGCCTATTTTATGTTTTTGCAGAGAGACTTCAGTCTCACTAGTAGTTCCACGTGGACTTCGACGTTTAGCTTGTTACCTCAGCTACGATCTTGTGCCCTCGGCAGGATCTGATAGATAGTCAGGCTTCTCGGCCTTTTTCATTTATAGATGTCTGTACCCAGACATGATAGCTCCCGCTTGTGCTTTGACTTGTATGCTCTGATTGTTGGGTCGTGAGACCCATGTTTGTAATATCTCGCTCCTCGGAGCCTATTGATTAAAATACTTGAGTTGTAGAGTCATGTTGTGATGCCATGTTGTATTGCACATATCGAGCATATTGTGTGTATGTTACTGAAATGCTTGGTATGTGTGGGATCTGACTACCTAGTTGTTTATCTTTAGTAGCCTCTCTTACCGGGAAATGTCTCCTAGTGTTACCGCTGAGCCATGGTAGCTTGCTACTGCTCTGGAACACTTAGGCTGGCCGGCATGTGTCCTTCTTCGTTCCTGTGTCTGTCCCTTCGGGGAAATGTCACGCATTGAGTACCGGAGTCCTATTAGCCCGCTACAGCCCGGTTTACCGGAGTCCTGCTAGCCCAGTGCTACAGCCCGGACCCACTTGCTGATGACCGACACGTTCGAAGCTGGGTCATGGATGCCTGTCCCTGTAAGTCTGTGCCACTTTGGGTTTACGACTAGTCATGTCAGCCCGGGCTCCTTATCATATGGATGCTAGCGACACTATCATATACGTGAGCCAAAAGGCGCAAACGGTCCCGGGCAAAGGTAAGGCGACACCCGTGGGGATACCGTGCGTGAGGCCGCAAAGTGATATGAGGTGTTACCGGCTAGATCGATGTGACATCGAGTCGGGGTCCTGACAGTGTTGGTATAGAGGCCATGTAGGAGTACATGGTGGGTTGTCTCATTGAAGCCGTCCTCAGGAACTGAGTTCTGTGTTTGTGATCCATGATTCAGCTACTACCATACATTGGGCCCTGAAATATGACCCCGCTCGACTTCTTATTCACCCTAGTCCTCTGTCCAGGAGTTGCAAGTAGTTTCTGGTGTTTGTAGCTTACTGGAGGCCGTGGACAGCGCTGACCGTAGGGGTGGGCTGTGATGCGGTAGGTACGTGGCACGGTGTACCGGATGCCCGTTTGGTATCTCGGGAACCCTGTTCACATCGTTTGGGGCTGTGAGCGAAACTCCGGCCGGATCTCCTCATGGATGGAACCCGAATAGGCGATAAACCTGGACTAGAGACTTGAGTGTTTAGGTAGGTCGTGGTCTACACCCACGTCGGCTTTCGCTTGAAGTCTGCCGAGCACATGACGTGTGCAGACGCTAAGTGGTGGAAACATGTATGAAGAAGTACACCCCTGCAGGGTTAACATCATCTATTCGAATAGCCGTGTCCGCGGAAAAGGACTTCTGGGTTGCTTATATCAGTTCATAGACAAGTGAAAGTGGATACTCTAAAATACGCAAGATAAGCGTGAGTGCTATGGATGGCGTTCTCGTAGGGAGACGGGAGCGGATCCATAGTGGTGTATTGATATGGTGAATATGTGGACTCGTGTGCGCCACCTCAAAAGAGTTACTTGCAGTCGTAGTTCAGGATAGCCACCGAGTCAAAGCTGGCTTGCTGCAGTCAAACTCCACCATCCCCTTTGTTGATAATGATGCATAGGTAGATAGTTCTGATGTAAGTCTTGCTGGGTACATTTGTACTCACGTTTGCCTATTTTATGTTTTGCAGAGAGACTTCGGTCTCGCTAGTAGTTCCACGTGGACTTCGACGTTTAGCTTGATACCTCAGCTATGATCTTGTGCCCTCGGCAGGATCTGATAGATAGTCAGGCTTTTCAGCCTTTTTCATTTATAGATGTATGTACCCAGACATGATAGCTTCCGCTTGTGCTTTGATTTGTATGCTCTGATTGTTGGGTCATGAGACCCCTGTTTGTAATGTCTCGCTCCTCGGAGCCTATTGAATAAACTACTTGAGTCGTAGAGTCATTTTGTGATGCCATGTTGTATTGCACATATCGAGCATATTGTGTGTATGTTATTGAAATGCTTGGTATGTGTGGGATCTGACTATCTAGTTGTTTATCTTTAGTAGCCTCTCTTACCGGGAAATGTCTCTTAGTGTTTCCACCGAGCCATGGTAGCTTGATACTGCTCCGGAACACTTAGGCTGGCCGGCATGTGTCCTTCTTCATTCCCGTGTCTGTCCCTTCGGGGAAATGTCACGCTTTGAGTACCGGAGTCCTGTTAGCCCGCTACAGCCCGGTTTACCGGAGTCCTGCTAGCCCAGTGCTACAGCCCGGACCCACTTGCTGATGACCGACACGTTCGAAGCTGGGTCATGGATGCCTGTCCCTGTAAGTCTGTGCCACTTTGGGTTTACGACTAGTCATGTCAGCCCGGGCTCCTTATCATATGGATGCTAGCGACACTATCATATACGTGAGCCAAAAGGCGCAAACGGTCCCGGGCAAAGGTAAGGCGACACCCGTGGGGATACCGTGCGTGAGGCCGCAAAGTGATATGAGGTGTTACCGGCTAGATCGATGTGACATCGAGTCGGGGTCCTGACAGTGTTGGTAT
>NC_041386.1:463838055-463844903 GCF_002162155.2 Triticum dicoccoides
AGCATGCATCATATTGTGCATTGCATTGATTGTGTTCCTTTCTGTGTTGCCGGTATTTGTCCCCTCTCGATAGACGTGATACCGATGATGTGATCGTTGACACTGATGAAGACTCAATGTTATCTTCAGAAGTGCCAGGCAAGCAAAACCCCCTTGTTCATTCCGATACAATCCCACTCTCTCGCTCCTGCTCTCTTTTACTGCATTAGGACAACAACGATTCATCTGTTACTTGCTGCGGTAGCTGAACCCCTTTATCCTTTGCATGACCTGTCATTCCACAGTAAATAGATGAAACCCACTAGCATGAGTAGGAGTTGTTTGAGCCCTGTTGTGCCTACTCATTCATGCTTGTTTGTCATGCCTGCTACTGCTTAGAGTTGAGTCAGGTCTGATTCATCGGGGATGAATCAGAGGCGTGTGAACATGTCCTACTGTGTGTGAGCTAAGTGTGTGAACACGATTTGGTACAGGTAGCGGTGAGAGGCCATGTAGGAGTACATGGTGGGTTGTCTCATTGAAGCCGTCCTCAGGAACTGAGTTCTGTGTTTGTGATCCATGA
Organism: Triticum dicoccoides; assembly: GCF_002162155.2. NCBI lineage: Eukaryota > Viridiplantae > Streptophyta > Magnoliopsida > Poales > Poaceae > Triticum > Triticum dicoccoides. The sequence continues at coordinate 463,838,618 of NC_041386.1, forward strand.
TTCAGCTACTACCATACATTGGGCCCTGAAATATGACCCCGCTCGACTTCTTATTCACCCTAGTCCTCTGTCCAGGAGTTGCAAGTAGTTTCTGGTGTTTGTAGCTTACTGGAGGCCGTGGACAGCGCTGACCGTAGGGGTGGGCTGTGATGCGGTAGGTACGTGGCACGGTGTACCGGATGCCCGTTTGGTATCTCGGGAACCTGTTCACATCGTTTGGGGCTGTGAGCGAAACTCCGGCCGGATCTCCTCATGGATGGAACCCGAATAGGCGATAAACCTGGACTAGAGACTTGAGTGTTTAGGTAGGTCATGGTCTACACCCACGTCGGCTTTCGCTTGAAGTCTGCCGAGCACATGACGTGTGCAGACGCTAAGTGGTGGAAACATGTATGAAGAAGTACACCCCTGCAGGGTTAACATCATCTATTCGAATAGCCGTGTCCGCGGAAAAGGACTTCTGGGTTGCTTATATCAGTTCATAGACAAGTGAAAGTGGATACTCTAAAATACGCAAGATAAGCGTGAGTGCTATGGATGGCGTTCTCGTAGGGAGACGGGAGCGGATCCATAGTGGTGTATTGATATGGTGAATATGTGGACTCGTGTGCGCCACCTCAAAAGAGTTACTTGCAGTCGTAGTTCAGGATAGCCACCGAGTCAAAGCTGGCTTGCTGCAGTCAAACTCCACCATCCCCTTTGTTGATAATGATGCATAGGTAGATAGTTCTGATGTAAGTCTTGCTGGGTACATTTGTACTCACGTTTGCCTATTTTATGTTTTGCAGAGAGACTTCGGTCTCGCTAGTAGTTCCACGTGGACTTCGACGTTTAGCTTGATACCTCAGCTACGATCTTGTGCCCTCGGCAGGATCTGATAGATAGTCAGGCTTTTCAGCCTTTTTCATTTATAGATGTCTGTACCCAGACATGATAGCTTCCGCTTGTGCTTTGATTTGTATGCTCTGATTGTTGGGTCATGAGACCCCTGTTTGTAATGTCTCGCTCCTCGGAGCCTATTGAATAAACTACTTGAGTCGTAGAGTCATTTTGTGATGCCATGTTGTATTGCACATATCGAGCATATTGTGTGTATGTTATTGAAATGCTTGGTATGTGTGGGATCTGACTATCTAGTTGTTTATCTTTAGTAGCCTCTCTTACCGGGAAATGTCTCCTAGTGTTTCCACCGAGCCATGGTAGCTTGCTACTGCTCCGGAACACTTAGGCTGGCCGGCATGTGTCCTTCTTCGCTCCTGTGTCTGTCCCTTCGGGGAAATGTCACGCTTTGAGTACCGGAGTCCTGTTAGCCCGCTACAGCCCGGTTTACCGGAGTCCTGCTAGCCCAGTGCTACAGCCCGGACCCACTTGCTGATGACCGACATGTTCGAAGCTGGGTCATGGATGCCTGTCCCTGTAAGTCTGTGCCACTTTGGGTTTACGACTAGTCATGTCAGCCCGGGCTCCTTATCATATGGATGCTAGCGACACTATCATATACGTGAGCCAAAAGGCGCAAACGGTCCCGGGCAAAGGTAAGGCGACACCCGTGGGGATACCGTGCGTGAGGCCGCAAAGTGATATGAGGTGTTACCGGCTAGATCGATGTGACATCGAGTCGGGGTCCTGACAGCGTTGGTATCAGAGCTTGACTGTCTGTAGGATTACCAAGCCAAACTGGTCGAAGTTGAGTCTAGAAATTCCGTAGTTATATAAGGGAATTGATTGTGGGATGGAACGTAAGGCTCTTTTACTCCTTATACCTTATGCCCTTCTGATCTGAGTCATCTTATCTTTCCTACGGGGATTAAGAACTAGGCTATCTCTTCTTTCTATTAGGATCACGTGTTACTAATCAGTGGACTTATAAGATTGTTGGATTCAAGCCTCAGTTCAGTTTATACTACCTCTGTATGTTAACTGTTGATCTCGAAACCTTGATATTGTGCTTTTGAGTGGTTATGCCACCATTTTTGTGAATGTCTCAAATCTTTTTTGAGCATTTACAACCGTTATGCTGTCCGAGTCATCCCAGGTTTCTAAGTAGTCTGATGTATTTGCAAATCCTTTCTTCCCGTTTCAATGTTCCCATGGGCCAGATTAACCACACTAATCAGTGAGTTGAGGTACTCTGTTACCTTGACATATATGTTGGAGATATTATTATGACCCTAGGTGTCTTAGGGGATCATCTAGTAGTCTAGCCGTGATCTGTGTTCCCAGTGTGATGATTCTGGCCATCATTCTCGAAAGCATCCCGTGATGCTACTTAGTAATAGGTATTCTGTTCCTGGGTTCTTGAACCCGAGATTCACTCTACTTACTTCATGTTGATAGTGTTGCTAGTTCCTTCAGGAAATTAGTAACTTTGCGATAGTCCTCGAGGTCCGTTGTATTTCCTTCTTCCAAATACTATGAACCGCTTATGGCAGATGTTTATTGGATCAAAAGATCACAATTAGAGTACTCTAGAGGAGATCTCCATTCATAAATCGTGACTCTGCCAGTCCTACCTCTCTGCATGGGTTATCTGGAAGAAATGTTGAATTCGTTCGACATGCCAAACCATGCATCCACAACTCAGAAAATCGTGTGTTCCTTTGAGTTGTCCCTCTTTAGTTGTCTACTGACCTTCGTCTATCAATTGATAGTCAAGAGTATGCGTGCGTTCGTTTATCGATGCCTATTACCCTTGTGGTCCGTCAAGCCATTCTGTCCTGAATGACTTGGAGAAACAAACTCCAGTACCTCATTGATATCTAGGATTGGGTCAAAGAAGTTGTGCTCCACAGATCAAATTGCCAATCCAGCTTTTGGTTCTGTTCTACCTTGGAGTATTACCCCCTTCATGTCAGAATTGTCATGAGAACTGCACCAACTTTCATGAATTTTGACGTAGTAATACTTCTCACCATCATTAGTCATTCCTCGGCCATCGTGTTGATGCAACCGGAATACCGACAAATGAATTGTGATGTGTGAAATCAATACTCCCAGCAACCTCGTTGCTTGGTAGTTAAGGGACAATAATTTCATTCTTAGCGTGTTGGTTTTTGAATCATCCTTCTAAGACTGATCGTGCTACCTAGTCCTTATTTCGGTGCACCCTTCGATTGATGAGTTAGGATCTTGTCAAGTCCTCACTCATTTGATCATATCGTCTTGCCCTCAAAAGCGAGATTGTTCTCGAGCTTAGTAACATATCGGTGGTTCGTGATTTTTCGAATATCTTCTCGAAAGTATCACCAGGCTGTCACCTGACTGTTATGTTGAGCTCGTGATCAAGTTGGTTTCTTGTAAACCACCCCTTCTCCAAGAATCGGTGTTAGATATCCCTGAGCTAGTTGGTTAAGCTAGACAACAACTTGGAGAGTTGGAAGATAAAAGCTTGCCTGACTTAGTTCGTTCCAAAGGGATATTCTTGTGTAGTGTGTGTTGGAGAAAGATGATATCTTCATCGATTGGTCCTTGTGATCAGTTGCTGGACCTATTGTCTTATCAATCCTTTGATTTGAGTGTGGGCTATCGTCAAATCAAATCAGTACCAACGATGCTCGTAATGTTGTCTTATTCGTGGTTGATTCCTCGAGCATACACCATTACATCTCTGGTCTGACCAATGCTACCACTTGTTCACTTAACTATGGAATTCCTTTTAAAAGGAAACCTAGATGAATTGTTGTTGAGCCCATTGACAACATCCTTGTCTCCTCCATGATTTTGTTGAACATTAAGCTAGTGTTGGAAACTTTTGAAAGCATTTGTTCATGCTAGCTCATGAAGCATATGTTTGGATGAAGGTAGTGACTTCCTTTAATTCATGTGCATCTGTTGCAAGTTGCCGCCGTGGATTCGAGAAAGTCAATGTTGCTTTCTTTGGAATCATTCCAAATCAGTCATGCACACGTGCGAAGAATGCTGTGGTTTGAAGACTTGCAACCTTCAATCTATATGTATCCCTAGCACACCAAGCCACTGAATGATTTGTTCAAGGAGAAGAAGTTCCTTCATAAGAGCTAATCCGGACTTATGTAAGGACTTCGATACCCTCGTTGATGGTTCCCCACCTGAACTCGGTAGTGTTTTATTATAAGACTACCACGTGGTCATGCTTGTCCGGGACAACGTGTTCACATGTTTGTAGCAGAACCAGCTCATGTTTTGGAGCTTGCTATCGTAGTTCGCTTCCCGAGAATCTCGCGACATCATCTCGTCGATTTGTGTTGCAAACTTTCATTTTTCTTCCTAGACTCGATGAGTCTGGAATATCTTGACACCAACCAGATCTGAATCTCAGGCAGATATAATGGTTGGAACATTTCCCAAGAACTATAATATTGGTCCCTCGATAACCGGTAAGGTGGATGTCGTGGCCAACACACCCAGCCGGAAGACCTGTTATTATAATATCTTGATTGAGGAAGTTGGCCACCTCCCCATAAGGATTTCGTAGGATTTACCTCCCTAGTTATTCCTTATGGATTTTTGTATTCCCGAAGTCCGACCTTTTACTTGATGTTCTAGATATCAAACCATATCTATGAATGGGTTACACTAGCACATCAAGGAGAACATTAGAAGCGGAGTGCTAAATGTCTCTCGGTCGATCATCCAGATTTTATTTCCTTGGCCTCACTAAGATGAAATCTGAGAAGTGTTATCTTCCTTTGCATCTGCATTGTCCATTGCTACTCATCATGGTAGTATATTGTGTTGTCAGCACCTTTGACACGGATGTTGATAAAACCTTGATGGTTATGGAAATGCTCAAGTTCTTGAGAGCACGCACAAGTGCTAGGTGTTATCATCGGCACTAACTGGGTTTGCTCTCAGTTTTCTCGGCAATGCTATGATCCTTTCAAACAGTGAATTCACTCTTTATTGTTGGGTTCTTTCCCAGTTACCAGAATCATTCCCAGCATTTGCATTTTGTTCCTAGCTTGCACCACCAATGTACCATTCTACCATGGGTCTCTTCCATTTCCGGTGATAAGAAAATTCATCCATTACGTTGTCTTCAACAAGGTAATCCACATCATCCAAGTCCGAGTATGCCATTCTACCGACCCCCTCCAAACGATCGTTGTGAATTGCCTTAGGCTGGTATGAAGAGTTTTCAATGATCTCTGAATCAAAGGTAATTCTTTTTGCCACTTAAGGAAATAATCTACGAATCACCCTCCTCCAGGATGTTTCGTCGTGGTTTCATGGCAACTCAACTCCTCGCTACGTTGACAATCGTTTACCACCTTCTTAAGCGTGAAATTGTGGTCTACCTAGTGAACCTTCGTCATCCGTCTCTTTCCACCCCTCTTGATGTGTATCTCGTGTCTCAACCCGAGAGATGGTCCTATGTCTCGCTCCGTGAGTTGTTCGATCTTCGAGAAGATCGACCCTGCTAGAGTCTCCTTCTTTCCTCCATGTCATGTTGACAGGATTTTTTTTCAAGGCAAGACTTCAAGACAATGATGGTGATCGAATCAACGTTCATTTGAAGTGCACCCTGGATCATGAAGATTATACTAGTTTGCGTTTCCCCTTCATCTTACTCTACGCTTGAATCTCGAGACGAGATTTTTGTTTAGTGGGGGTGAGTTGTCACATCCCTAGCTTCTGGTGTTGTCAGGTGTGTGCATCATGTTTAAATTCAAATGAAATTTGAATTGAGGAATTTTCAAAAGCCTCAGGAAACCTCTAAAAATAACCAACAATTAAATCTTCTCAAATGTGTCCAAGAAAATGTTCCTGTTATTCCATGGAAATATTGGTAAGAGGTAAAATTTAAACCAATATTTTTGGAGTCACAGAGATAATTATTTTGGCCATTTGAATTAATCCAATAACTATTTGCTTTGGATTTATATTTAATATATATTAAATATGACTCCAATAATTCTGGAAGTTTGTGAGTGGCTTTGTATATATTTTAGCAAGCCACATAAAAATCTACAGAATTTATTTAAATGATTTAGTTGCTAAACTAAATCAAAACAAACTACAGAAAATAGAAAAAATAAAAAGAACAGAGCCTACCTGGCGCCTACCTGTCCAGCCCAGCCGGCCTAGCTCCTCCCGCTGGCCCAGCCCACCGCCGCCCCCCCCTCCCCTGTCGTCTTCCTCCTTGCCAGGAGGACGGACACCGCGACACCGCCGCGCGCGCCACCTCCACCCTGCTCGGCCACCTCCTGCTTCCTCCCTGGCCTCCCCAGCGACGCCCCGGACGACGCCACGCGCCTCCCCGACCCCCTCTCACTTCTCCCTCGCTCTCTGGACCTCCCTCCCCTCT
>NC_041386.1:463844998-463861075 GCF_002162155.2 Triticum dicoccoides
TCCCTCCCCTCTGCTCTCCCTCACTCGCCGAGCGCAGCCGCAGCCGCGCCACCGTAATGCCGCGGCCACCATCTCCCCCTCGACCCCTCGCTGTGCTTGCGAGCTCCGCCTCGACCCTCTCTTCCTCCCCACCGATCCACAGCCCTCCGGAAGCCCTGCATCACCGCCATCGCCGTCGTCTTCTACCTCGGACCCGCCGGCCATCTTCGTCAAATTCGCCGGCTCCGGACCGTCCTCGACCTCGCCGAGCGTCCCCTCGTCATCGCCGTGAGTCACTGACCCTCTCCCCTAACTCAGCATGCTCCCCTCCGTGCCGTAGCGCCGTTCCCCACGAGCCCGAAAGCTCACCGCCGCCGGCCATGTCGTCGTCGTGGCTACAGACGCCGTAGCTCGTGCCTGGGCGCGTCATAGCACTCGGTTTGCTCCCAGGAGATGACCCCGACCACCAGTTGGACCTGCCATGCACCAGAACTCCGAACCCGCGCTCGCCCGAACTCCGGTCGCCGCCGCGGGCCCCGTTCCGGTGAGCTCGGGCCACCTCAGCCCCTGCCGTTTGCACAGATGGATGCGGGCGACTCCCAGCTACGCGTAGAGCCCCTCAGTCGCCGATTTGGTCGCCGAAGGAGCGTTTCCGACGCCCTCCGCCGTTGCTGGCGTCGCCGGCGACAAGCCGCGGGTCAACTCCGGCGGGTTTGACCCGGGGTTTGACCCCCCTGACGTGTGGGCCCAGGCGCCTGCTAGATTAGTGTTAGATTAGTTAGCGCTAATTAACCTAGCTAATTAGATAAGCCACTGACATGCGGGCCCCGCCCGGCTAACTAAGTTAGTTAGGGCTAACTAACCTGGTTAGTTGACTGAGACACTGACGTGTGGACCCCACACGTCAGGTTTGACCCTGACCGACCCCTGTTGACTTGCTGACGTCACGGTGACGCACTGCTGACGCAGTAAATGCTTTTGGAATTTAGATAATTCTTAAATGATTTATTAATTCCAGAAAATGCCTAAAACTTTAATAAATCATAGAAAATTAACCGTAACTCCAAATTAAATAATTTATATATGAAAAATTATCGGAAAACTTCAAGGAATCCATCTGTACCATTTTCATGCATGTTAGAACAACTTATAGCTGCTGTTTAGCACAAATCAATTAAATGGCATTTGAATAATCACATATGGGGTTTAAATTTGAATCTTATATTCAAACCAACTTCATTTAATCTGTTGCTAGTTGCATTAGCTCAAAACACATTCATATTGCCATGTCATGAGCATGCATCATATTGTGCATTGCATTGATTGTGTTCCTTTCTGTGTTGCCGGTATTTGTCCCCTCTCGATAGACGTGATACCGATGATGTGATCGTTGACACTGATGAAGACTCAATGTTATCTTCAGAAGTGCCAGGCAAGCAAAACCCCCTTGTTCATTCCGATACAATCCCACTCTCTCGCTCCTGCTCTCTTTTACTGCATTAGGACTACAACGATTCATCTGTTACTTGCTGCGGTAGCTGAACCCCTTTATCCTTTGCATGACCTGTCATTCCACAGTAAATAGATGAAACCCACTAGTATGAGTAGGAATTGTTTGAGCCCTGTTGTGCCTACTCATTCATGCTTGTTTGTCATGCCTGCTACTGCTTAGAGTTGAGTCAGGTCTGATTCATCGGGGATGAATCAGAGGCGTGTGAACATGTCCTACTGTGTGTGAGCTAAGTGTGTGAACACGATTTGGTAAAGGTAGCGGTGAGAGGCCATGTAGGAGTACATGGTGGGTTGTCTCATTGCAGCCGTCCTCAGGAACTGAGTTCTGTGTTTGTGATCCATGATTCAGCTACTACCATACATTGGGCCCTGAAATATGACCCCGCTCGACTTCTTATTCACCCTTGTCCTCTGTCCAGGAGTTGCAAGTAGTTTCTGGTGTTTGTAGTATGCTGGAGGCCGTGGACAGCGCTGACCGTAGGGGTGGGCTGTGATGCGGTAGGCACGTGGCCGGGTATACCGGGCGCCCGTTTGGTGTCACGGAACCCTGTTCACATCGTTTGGGGCTGTGAGCGAAACTCCGGCCGGATCTCCTCATGGATGGAACCCGAATAGGCGATAAACCTGGACTAGAGACTTGAGTGTTTAGGTAGGTCGAGCACATGTCGTGTGCAGACGCTAAGTGGTGGAAACATGTATGAAGAAGTACACCCCTGCAGGGTTAACATCATCTATTCGAATAGCCGTGTCCGCGGAAAAGGACTTCTGGGTTGCTTATATCAGTTCATAGACAAGTGAAAGTGGATACTTTAAAATGCGCAAGATAAGCGTGAGTGCTATGGATGGCGTTCTCGTAGGGAGACGGGAGCGGATCCATAGTGGTGTATTGATATGGTGAATATGTGGACTCGTGTGCGCCACCTCAAAAGAGTCGCTTGCAGTCGTAGTTTAGGATAGCCACCGAGTCAAAGCTGGCTTGCTGCAGTTAAACCCCACCATCCCTTTGTTGAAAATGATGCATATGTAGTTAGTTCTGATGTAAGTCTTGCTGGGTACATTTGTACTCACGTTTGCCTATTTTATGTTTTTGCAGAGAGACTTCAGTCTCACTAGTAGTTCCACGTGGACTTCGACGTTTAGCTTGTTACCTCAGCTACGATCTTGTGCCCTCGGCAGGATCTGATAGATAGTCAGGCTTCTCGGCCTTTTTCATTTATAGATGTCTGTACCCAGACATGATAGCTCCCGCTTGTGCTTTGACTTGTATGCTCTGATTGTTGGGTCGTGAGACCCATGTTTGTAATATCTCGCTCCTCGGAGCCTATTGATTAAAATACTTGAGTTGTAGAGTCATGTTGTGATGCCATGTTGTATTGCACATATCGAGCATATTGTGTGTATGTTACTGAAATGCTTGGTATGTGTGGGATCTGACTACCTAGTTGTTTATCTTTAGTAGCCTCTCTTACCGGGAAATGTCTCCTAGTGTTACCGCTGAGCCATGGTAGCTTGCTACTGCTCTGGAACACTTAGGCTGGCCGGCATGTGTCCTTCTTCGTTCCTGTGTCTGTCCCTTCGGGGAAATGTCACGCATTGAGTACCGGAGTCCTATTAGCCCGCTACAGCCCGGTTTACCGGAGTCCTGCTAGCCCAGTGCTACAGCCCGGACCCACTTGCTGATGACCGACACGTTCGAAGCTGGGTCATGGATGCCTGTCCCTGTAAGTCTGTGCCACTTTGGGTTTACGACTAGTCATGTCAGCCCGGGCTCCTTATCATATGGATGCTAGCGACACTATCATATACGTGAGCCAAAAGGCGCAAACGGTCCCGGGCAAAGGTAAGGCGACACCCGTGGGGATACCGTGCGTGAGGCCGCAAAGTGATATGAGGTGTTACCGGCTAGATCGATGTGACATCGAGTCGGGGTCCTGACAGTGTTGGTATAGAGGCCATGTAGGAGTACATGGTGGGTTGTCTCATTGAAGCCGTCCTCAGGAACTGAGTTCTGTGTTTGTGATCCATGATTCAGCTACTACCATACATTGGGCCCTGAAATATGACCCCGCTCGACTTCTTATTCACCCTAGTCCTCTGTCCAGGAGTTGCAAGTAGTTTCTGGTGTTTGTAGCTTACTGGAGGCCGTGGACAGCGCTGACCGTAGGGGTGGGCTGTGATGCGGTAGGTACGTGGCACGGTGTACCGGATGCCCGTTTGGTATCTCGGGAACCCTGTTCACATCGTTTGGGGCTGTGAGCGAAACTCCGGCCGGATCTCCTCATGGATGGAACCCGAATAGGCGATAAACCTGGACTAGAGACTTGAGTGTTTAGGTAGGTCGTGGTCTACACCCACGTCGGCTTTCGCTTGAAGTCTGCCGAGCACATGACGTGTGCAAACGCTAAGTGGTGGAAACATGTATGAAGAAGTACACCCCTGCAGGGTTAACATCATCTATTCGAATAGCCGTGTCCGCGGAAAAGTACTTCTGGGTTGCTTATATCAGTTCATAGACAAGTGAAAGTGGATACTCTAAAATACGCAAGATAAGCGTGAGTGCTATGGATGGCGTTCTCGTAGGGAGACGGGAGCGGATCCATAGTGGTGTATTGATATGGTGAATATGTGGACTCGTGTGCGCCACCTCAAAAGAGTTACTTGCAGTCGTAGTTCAGGATAGCCACCGAGTCAAAGCTGGCTTGCTGCAGTCAAACTCCACCATCCCCTTTGTTGATAATGATGCATAGGTAGATAGTTCTGATGTAAGTCTTGCTGGGTACATTTGTACTCACATTTGCCTATTTTATGTTTTGCAGAGAGACTTCGGTCTCGCTAGTAGTTCCACGTGGACTTCGACGTTTAGCTTGATACCTCAGCTACGATCTTGTGCCCTCGGCAGGATCTGATAGATAGTCAGGCTTTTCAGCCTTTTTCATTTATAGATGTCTGTACCCAGACATGATAGCTTCCGCTTGTGCTTTGATTTGTATGCTCTGATTGTTGGGTCATGAGACCCCTATTTGTAATGTCTCGCTCCTCGGAGCCTATTGAATAAACTACTTGAGTCGTAGAGTCATTTTGTGATGCCATGTTGTATTGCACATATCGAGCATATTGTGTGTATGTTATTGAAATGCTTGGTATGTGTGGGATCTGACTATCTAGTTGTTTATCTTTAGTAGCCTCTCTTACCGGGAAATGTCTCCTAGTGTTTCCACCGAGCCATGGTAGCTTGCTACTGCTTCGGAACACTTAGGCTGGCCGGCATGTGTCCTTCTTCGTTCCTGTGTCTGTCCCTTCGGGGAAATGTCACGCTTTGAGTACCGGAGTCCTGTTAGCCCGCTACAGCCAGGTTTATCGGAGTCCTGCTAGCCCAGTGCTACAGCCCGGACCCACTTGCTGATGACCGACATGTTCGAAGCTGGGTCATGGATGCCTGTCCCTGTAAGTCTGTGCCACTTTGGGTTTACGACTAGTCATGTCAGCCCGGGCTCCTTATCATATGGATGCTAGCGACACTATCATATACGTGAGCCAAAAGGCGCAAACGGTCCCGGGCAAAGGTAAGGCGACACCCGTGGGGATACCGTGCGTGAGGCCGCAAAGTGATATGAGGTGTTACCGGCTAGATCGATGTGACATCGAGTCGGGGTCCTGACATATAGACACCGGAGACGGCTAGGGTTACACAAGGTCGGTTACAAAGGAGGAGATATGCATATCTGTATTGCCTAGCTTGCCTTCCACGCCAAGTAGAGTCCCATCTGGACACGAGACGAAGTCTTCAATCTTGTATCTTCATAGTCTAACAGTCCGGCCAAAGGATATAGTCCGGCTGTCCGGGGACCCCCTAATCTAGGACTCCCTCAGTAGCCCCTAAACCAGGCTTCAATGACAATGAGTCCGGCGCGCAGTATTGTCTTCGGCATTGCAAGGCGGGTTCCTCCTCCGAATACACCCTGGAAGAATTTGAATACAAGAATAGTGTCCGACCCTGCAAAATCAGTTCCACATGCCACCATAGAGAGAATATTATTTCCACAAATCTAATCTGCTGACACGTTTCGGCAACATGACATCAGGCCATGGCTCGGTGATTTATTCGAACCGTTTTTCTTCAACCAGCTCCACACATAATGTGAGGCAGTTTCTTGATACGTCTTGTCAAAGTAGAGATCGTGTTCCACTAATTACGTGATTCTCATCAATACGGTCGTGGGTAACCCAACCGTGCCTAGGACTCCTAGATTTTAGGAAAGTCCCAAATGGCCACTAGGAGGACGCTTGATATTCACCCTCTTTATAAAGGGACAAGGCTTTTACTTTTTTCCTCCCGTGCTCAATCGAATCCTTCCCCCGCCTCGAGTTGCAACACCCAAAGCACAGGTCAGGTGCTTCGGACCTTCAATCATGTCCGGATCTAGACTTCAAGGCCGATGGATGCCCTCCTCTGCCTACCCAAGGGAGGCCAGATACCTGACCGCCGAGGTTTCGCATCGGCTGCCTGCCCGAGGGCAGGTCGTCCCTACTCCCGAACCCAACGAGAACGTTGTGTTCGTCTCCCACTTCCTCTGAGGTCTAGGCCTCACTCTGGATCCCTTTGTTAGGGGTTTGATGTTCTATTACGGTGATGCAAGTTATGCTGGTTCATCGAGTCCAGCCTTGCAAACATTGGCCCCTCCGCATGTGGGAGTTCAACCCAGAAGGACCGCGCACTATTCAAAATTTCCTCGGCCTGACGCATGAGGAGATGTATAAATCATTCTTCGGACCCCAAATAGAGTGTCCGGATACTACCGAGGACGTGGGCCTGAGCAGCAACCGCACCGCCGACCAAGTAAGTAATCCTCTAGCCGAACACTCCATCTTTCATTTATCATGACAATATTCTAAGAAATCACTCTTTGACCAGGACTGGCTAACAAAGGCGAAGATGATTCGATGTTCGGCCCCCCTTCCTGAGGGTTTGGACAATCCGGTACTGGAAAATATGATCGAACTAGCACCTTGCCCGGAGCCCTCAAAGGAAGAAAAAGGGGGGAATAATGAGGGCGAAAGCGGGCCCCCATCGCTACCAATTCCAACCGAGGTAATGAGCGCCTCCGTGAAGGAGGATAACTAAGGGGAAGAATCTGACCTTCTCTCCCTTCGGGGAAGGAAGAGGACTGCCTCTGAAGATCCGAAAACCAAGGTTTCCAAACGGGAGAAGAAATCTCCACCAGAGGGTCCTGCCTTGGAGGGTACTCTTGCCGCACAAAGTCCACACGGGGATTAACCCTCTAACGAGCTATAAGTTGTCAAAAAGTACTTTAATAGTGAAGATATACTACCTTACCTCTGAGGAAAATAACCGAAGCATTTATCTTGCAGTTCGGATCTCAGCCCTTCTCAGCAAAGCTCCTCTTCGGGGGATCTTCTTCCAGAGATGATGGAGAGCGAAACGCCTCCCCCGGACTCCTCCGCGCAAGAAGCGAGCGACCTAGAAGTGTCGTCTCGGAGGGCCTCACCGGATCCGGTGAGGCCAGAAGATAATCCTATGGTCACCCGAAGTCCCCGACATCCGGCTCTTGAAGAGAGCAAACAGAAGAGTCCGGCGCCGTCTGGTATGCGGTCGGACGTACTGAGGGAGCTGTTGGAGCGAGCGGCCATCTCAGAAGAACACCGTATGTTGATGGGTACGGTGATGGAAATAATTTTGTCCGTCGAAAGCGGATTGCACGAGGCCTTTATGAGTATACTGACGGGCTTTGAGGTACGTGAAATGATATACTTTTTGATTGTACCACACATTTTTAGGTGTGCCCCGTGTAGATAGTAGCCCCTGAGACTCTAGTTGTCATCGAGAACGATGGCGAACAGAGGATCGTAGTCCCAGGTAATAACCAAACCGCCTTTATGTGCAGGTGGCTGGAGCTCCGGTGGCTGGCCAGACTCATGAGATTGCCAAACTAAAGCGGCAACTGGATGCGGCGGATGCCGACATCGAGCTTGTTAATAAGCGGCTTGACGAGGCATGGGGTAAGTGATATTTTCTGGTGAATGTCACATAGTAAGAGCAGCGTAACGCCAGTATCTTTAATATGTTGTGACTGCAGATGGAGCTGCCACCGTGGAGACCCTTCGGGCGGAACTTGCCCGAGCCAAGGAACAAGCAAGAATTAGTAATGCGACCGCTTTAAAGGCGGCCGAAGAGTTAAGAGCCGAAAAGGCTGCACATTGCGGGAGCAAAGATAAAATGGCCAAGATGGCTGTAAAGTTAAAAGACACTGCCGACCGTTGCTAGTTCCTTGAAGAAGAAAACCGGGCGAGGGCGACGGACCTCGAGAAGGCCGCAATGGCGACCAACGACCCCCGCTCTGCCATGAGAGCGAAGAAGGAGGAACTGAGTGAAGTCGGGGATATTGCGGCTGGGAAGCCCTTTATGCTGTGGAGGAAGTTCGGAGATCCGCGGTATGCCCCTCTGGATCGGCTGTGGAGTTCGACAGACGCATATATGGACTTGGCGGCGAGCGCTGTCGATGCGGCCGAATACTTCCGAGATCAAACAGATCATGAAGTGGACAAGCTGTTCTGGTCGCAGTTTAACGTTCTAGAGCGTCCGCTTCCATTGACTGATCAGATAGCCGAATGGGCCGAACTCAATAGATTATCCGGACTTGCCATGAGGTCCGTCGTAGATCATTTGTGGCCGGAGAAGCCGAAGCCGAACAACTATTTCAACTTAGTGCAACAGTTCCTTGGTGCGGTGCCGCGCATCAATGCGATGAAAAGGTCGGCATGTATAGAAGGCTCGCAGATGGCCTTTGCCCGTGTCAAAGCATACTGGGCGGAGATGGATGCTGCCACTGTTGCGGCGCAGGGTTCAGCCATAGGCCGAGTGGCTGCCGAGCACTATTTTGAAGAAGTTCTTGAGGGTGCTCGTTTGATAGAGGCCCAGTGCTCGAAGAATATTATGTTTGAGTGACATGTATTCCCATTGTAAAAACAATGTTTATGAAATTTATTAAGGCTGTATTTATACTTTTGCCTGAAAGTAATATGATGCCTCCTGTGCGGCCGTTTATGTATACATGCGTATAACCTGAAAGATTGCAGTCGTCGGCTTCAGCCCCCACGCATATAATGCGGGGGTGTTCGCAGAAGACATGTGTTCACACTTAATCCAATGTCTTGGTCCTAATAAGGAGGTGATAGCGCAGTGAACTAGGCAACCAGACTATAATGCTTTAACACTTTCACTTAGCCATAGGAGTTTGACAGTGGGGCTACTATATAGCCCCTGGTGGCTCCGCACTCATCCGAATTCGAGGTGCGTACATGCCTGGCCGGGAAACGACCCTTCGTTAAGGCGGAGGAATTCTATCATTCCGATAGGTCATCGAGTGGTTGACCAGTCTCACGCTATATCATGACAGTCAGTTTTCGGCTTTCTCTACTAAGGTGCTCGTCCGGATGAACCGGGGCACAATTGCAGTAGTTCTCCTGGTGCCGCCTTAGCCGATAGAGCGGAACGTAAGGTAGCAAAACACAGGAGCTGGGCAAACTCAACATTTGACCAAAGATATGATTCGGAGCTGATGCATATTAGGCCAAACTCGCGACGCCGAACACTCCCTAAGGTATTCGGTCTTTATGGTATAAACCGGGCCAAAACAGTGCCCTTTGTAAGAAGCCCCTGGTGTCCAGGTACGTGCATTATTCTGACGTGGCCACATGCCAAGACGTCAGCATCCTTCTCAATAGTACTGAGAATCTGAGGGATGTGTATCAACAAGAGACAGTAAGAAAGGTTTACGCAGGGTCTTAATCTAAAAAGAATCCTTGGAACGGGTCCCTGCTGCACGTATGCGCCTGTGTCTCCGTTGTGCCGTATCCTGGACGGGTGTAGCACGATGGTCATCTGTAAAAGAGAGGAACTTAGGTGAAAAGTTGTCGTGCAAAAATGTAGGTTATATTTAAAGAAACCATGTACAATTCAAGATGAGGAAAAATTGCCACTTGTTTGCGCGCGTGGAGCCCCTTGTTTTTATAACAGGGGTGTGGCCGTCAAACCTATATGGATTACATATAGCTGCGCCGGACTCGTCTGACCGTGTCCGTGGTCTTGACGACCTATCAAGTGCTTTAGTTGGTGAGACCGTTTTAGTGTGCGGCTGCCAAGGCAGTCGCACTCTCTTCGGCGCGCAGGGATCGCTCAATATTTCCACTTACTGTAATGATGCCACGTGGACCGAGCATCTTAAGCGTGAGGGAAGCGTAATGCGGTATTGCGTTGAAGCGAGCGAAAGCTTCTCGTCCGAGTAGTGCTTGATAGCCACTTTGGAATGGAGCAATGTGGAAAGTTAAATTTTCACTACGGAAGTTATCGGGGAAGCCGATATAACCTCTAGTAGCAGGGAGCTCGTGCAATGAGCCCCTGAGCCTAGCGTTACTCCTCTGAAGGTAGTATTGCTGTGGCGGATTTTTGTTGGGTCTATCCCCATTTTGCGGACTGTGTCCTAATATATCAGGTTTAGGCTGCTGCCATCGTCCATCAGGACTCGTGTGAAGAGGTATCCGTCAATTATTGGGTCTAATACCAAGGCAGCCCATCCTGCACGTCGGATACTTGCTGAGTAATCCCGATGGTCGAAAGTGATCGGTTGAGACGACCAGTGGCAGGACTCCGCGGTGATAGGCCATTTGGCATATTTCTCTGGGAGTGCTGCTTTGTTTCTCCCCTTGATCACGTGTAACACGTTTACTGTTTTGACTTCTGGTGGAAATTTCTTTTGTTCCCCAGTGTCTTGCTTGAGAGGCTCATCCCCGTCTTCGCTTGGTGTATCCTCCCCCTTGTGTACGGCGTTGAGCTTGCCGGACTGCTTGAAGACCCAACATTCTCTGTGGGTATGATTAGCGAGTTTACCAGGGGTGCTATGGATCTGACATATTTGGTCCAGAATTTTGTTTAGGCTGGACAGTTCGTCTCTGCTGCCTTTAGAGGGCGGCTTTTGCTGACCTGGCCGAGAGCTTCTGAATCCGGCGTTTACCGCCATGCTCTTCGGGTTGTCTTCTTTATTCCGGCGCTTGTTATTTTTGTTGCGTCGTGATTTCCCGTTTCCATCTCTAACTTCGGATGTACTTGGGTCGCTGGTGCTGCATCGGGCTAGCCAGCTGTCCTCGCCCGCACAAAAGCGGGTCATGAGGCTTGTTAATGCTGCCATTGTTCTCGACTTTTCTTGGCCGAGGTGTCTGGCAAGCCATTCGTCACGAACAGTCGACTATTTGGTTCTTTTTAGTAAGAAACATGTTCCAAAGCTTTCGGGCTGACTCTCCGGGCTATTGAGTTATATGACTTAAATCGTCCGCATCCGGAGGTCGGACATAAGTCCCTTGAAAATTTGCCTGAAAAGCATCTTGGAGCTCTTCCCAGCTTCCAATGGAGCTTTCGGGGAGGCTTTTAAGCCAGTGCCGAGCTGGTCCTTTGAGCTTGAGGGGTAAATACTTAATGGCGTGGAGATCATCTCCTCGAGCCATATGGATATGGAGGATATAGTCCTCAATCCAGACCCCAGGGTCTGTTGTTCCGTCGTATACCTCTATGTTTACGAGTTTGAATCCCTCTGGAAATTCGTGGTCCAGCACCTCGTCGGTGAAACATAGGGGGTGTGCGGCACCCCTGTATTTGGGTGTACCGCATTGTTCGGATGTTTGTTGTGTTGCATCGTATGCTGGGGCACGCTTGCGTGGTCCATAGATGGATCTGGTTGCGCCATCCTTTTGATGCGAGCCCTCGCGTGGATCGCGTATTGGCTTATGTGCGGCGTTGTTTGCCGCTCTATGTTGGCTGTGAGGTCGTCTATCCGGCAAGATGGCCGTTTTAATTTTTGGTTGCGGGGGATCTAAGGCCTCCTCATCGAATTCAGGTAGCAACTTCCGCTTCGGGTAGCTCTTGGTGGGGCGATGACTGCCGTACTTCGCTGTTGTGTTGAGTACTTTACTCCATCTGATTCTGAGTGTGTCTTGCGCAGCCTTGAGCCTTTGCTTCTGCTTTTTTTGACTCCTCGCGGTGGCAACAAGCCTTTGACGGGCATTCTGTTGCTCCGGGTGTATGTCTGGTGTGATATCGTCCGGACTATTATCTTTGACAAAGTCGGGTTGTTCGGTTTGATTCTCCGTGTTGCCGTGTTCCGGCGATGGTTCACCCTGCTCTAACGCTGGGTCTATGTGATCGTTGTTTCTGCCGAGGCGGGATTTGGAGCGGCGCTTACGCCGCCGCTTTGACTGCTTCTCGAGGGGACAACCCTTCATTGCGTCCTTCCGTTCCTCGTCGTCGTTTTCTTTTGGTGTGCCCACCATGTATACGTCATGTGATGAAGTGGGCGTCCAGTGCCCTGTGGGCACTGGTTCCTGCTCGTCTCCTGCATCGTCGTCCATACCGTCGATGTCTTCGGAGTCGAAGTCGAGCATGTCGGTTAAGTCATCTACAGTGGCTACTAAGTGGGTGGTGGGTGGGCAGTGAATTTCTTCGTCATCCGCATCCCAATCCTGCCAGACATAGTTCGGCCAGGACTCTCCTAACAAGGAGAGAGACTTTAATGAATTCAGTATGTCACCGAAGGGCGAGTGTTGAAAGATATCCGCGGAGGTGAACTCCATGATTGGCGCCCAGTCAGATTTGATGGGCACGGGCGCAGGCGGTTCGGAGTCCGTGGCCGGGGAAGGATCCGGTAGTTTGGCAACACGGCTCTCGTGAAGGGTAAGGTCAATATTTGGCTCGATCGCCTCTGAGGATACGGCCTCCGTGACGGGGTCTATCCACCCGTCCATGGATGGCGACACTGGCTCCAAATTGAAGCTCGGAGCGGATGCCGGTGCGATCTCCTGAATACGGTCCGATGGTAGAGCTAAATCGTACTCATTGTGACCGCGTGGCGCACAAGGCAGGGGCTCGAATCCGTCGAAGATCAAGTCTCCACGGATATCGGCCGTGTAGTTTAAGCTTCCAAACCTGACCTGATGGCCAGGGGCGTAGCTTTCAATCTGCTCCAAATGGCCAAGTGAATTGGCCCACAGTGCAAAGCCGCCGAATACAAAAATCTGTCCGGGGAGAAAAGTCTCACCCTGGACTGCATCGCTAACGATGATCGAAGGAGCCATCAAGCCTGATGATGACGACACAGAGGAACTCTCAATGAAAGCACCAATGTCGGTGTCAAAACCGACGGATCTCGAGTAGGGGGTCCCGAACTGTGCGTCTAGGCGGATGGTAACAGGAGGCAGGGGACACGAAGTTTTACCCAGGTTCGGGCCCTCTTGATGGAGGTAAAACCCTACGTCCTGCTTGATTTATTCTTGATGATATGGGTATTACAAGAGTTGATCTACCACGAGATCGGAGTGGATAAACCCTAGAAGCTAGCCTATGGTATGATTGTATGTTGTCCTACGGACTAAAACCCTCCGGTTTATATAGACACCGGAGAGGGCTAGGGTTACACAAGGTCGGTTACAAAGGAGGAGATATACATATCCGTATTGCCTAGCTTGCCTTCCACGCCAAGTAGAGTCCCATCCGGACACGAGACGAAGTCTTCAATCTTGTATCTTCATAGTCTAACAGTCCGGCCAAATGATATAGTCCGGTTGTCCGGAGACCCCCTAATCCAGGACTCCCTCAGTCTTGCATTAAACAAGATCCAGATATAATGTTCATGCTCAACGCTGGCACCAAATAACAATTATTTAGGTCTAAAAATAATCCCGAAGGTATATGTAGAGGTAGCGTGCCGACGGTGATCACATCGACTTTGGAACCATTTCCCACACGCATCGTCACCTCGTCCTTAGCCAGTGTTCACTTAATCCATAGTCCCTGTTTCGAGTTGCAAGTATAGCAACAGAACCAGTATCAAATACTCAGGTGCTACTTCGAGCTCTGGTAAGGTACACATCAATAACATGTATATCACATATACCTTTGTTCACCTTGCCATCCTTCTTACCCGCCAAATACTTGGGGCAGTTCCGCTTCCAGTGACCAGTCCGTTTGTAGTAGAAGCACTCAGCCTCAGGCTTAGGTCCAGACTTGGGTTTCTTCTCCTGAGCAGCAACTTGTTTGCTCTTCTTCTTGAAGTTCCCCTTCTTCTTCCCTTTGCCCTTTTTCTTGAAACTGGCGGTCTTATTGACCATCAACACTTGATGCTCCTTTTTGATTTCTACCTCCACAGCCTTTAGCATTGCGAAGAGCTCGGGAATTGTCTTATTCATCCCTTGCATATTATAGTTCATCACGAAGCTTTTGTAGCTTGGTGGCAGTGATTGAAGAACTCTGTCAATGACACTATCAACAGGAAGATTAACTCCTAGTTGAGTCAAGTGATTATGATACCCAGATATTTTGAGTATATGCTCAGTGACAGAACTATTCTCCTCCATCTTGCAGCTATAGAACTTATTGGAGACTTCATATCTCTCAATCCGGGCATTTGCTTGAAATATTAACTTCAACTCCTAGAACATCTCATATGCTCCATGACGTTCAAAGCGTCGTTGAAGTCCCGGTCCTAAGCCGTAAAGCATGGCACACTGAACTATAGAGTAGTCATCAGCTTTGCTCTACCAGATGTTCATAACATCTGGTGTTGCTCCTGCAGCAGGTTTGGCACTTAGCGGTCCTTCCAGGACGTAATTCTTCTGTGCAGCAATGAGGATAATCCTCAAGTTATGGACCCAGTCCGTGTAATTGCTACCATCATATTTCAACTTTGCATTCTCAAGGAACGCATTAAAATTCAACAGAACAACAGCACGAGCCATCTATCTACAACAAACATAGACGTGCAAAATACTATCAGGTACCAAGTTCATGATAAATTTAAGTTCAATTAATCATATTACTTAAGAACTCCCACTTAGATAGACATCCCTCTAATCATCTAAGTGATCACGTGATCCAAATCAACTAAACCATAACCGATCATCACGTGAAATGGAGTAGTTTTCAATGGTGAACATCACTATGTTGATCATATCTACTATATCATTCACGCTCGACCTTTCGGTCTCAGTGTTCTGAGGCCATATCTGCATATGCTAGGCTCGTCAAGTTTAACCTGAGTATTCTGCATGTGCAAAACTGGCTTGCACCCGTTGTAGATGGACATAGAGCTTATCACACCCGATCATCACATGGTGTCTGGGCATGACGAACTTTGGCAACGGTGCATACTCAGGGAGAACACATTTATCTTGAAATTTAGTGAGAGATCATCTTATAATGCTACCATCAATCAAAGCAAAATAAGATGCATAAAAGATAAACATCACATGCAATCAATATAAGTGATATGATATGGCCATCATCATCTTGTGCTTGTGATCTCCATCTCTGAAGCACCATCATGATCACCATCGTCACCAGCGCGACACCTTGATCTCCATCGTAGCATCATTGTCATCTCGCCAACTATTGCTTCTACGACTATCGCTACCGTTTAGTGATAAAGTAAATCAATTGCAGGGCGATTGCATTGCATACAATAAAGCGACAACCATATGGCTCCTGCTAGTTGCCGATGACTCGGTCAAAACATGATCATCTCATACAATAAAATATAGCATCATGTCTTGACCATATCACATCACAATATGCCCTACAAAAACAAGTTAGACGTCCTCTACTTTGTTGTTGCAAGTTTTACGTGGCTGCTACGGGCTGAGCAAGAACCGTTCTTACCTACGCATCAAAACCACAACGATAGTTCGTCAAGTTAGTTCTGTTTTAACCTTCTCAAGGACCGGGCGTGGCCACACTCAGTTCAACTAAAGTTGGAGAAACTGACACCCACCAGCCACCTGTGTGCAAAGCACGTCGGTAGAACCAGTCTCGCATAAGCGTACGCGTAATGTCGGTCCGGGCCACTTCATCCAACAATACCGCCGAACCAAAGTATGACATGCTGGTAAGCAGTATGACTTGTATCGCCCACAACTCACTTGTGTTCTACTCGTGCATATAACATCAACGCATAAAACCAGGCTCAGATGCCACTGTTGGGAAACATAGTAATTTCAATAAATTTCCTACGCACACGCAAGATCATGGTGATGCATAGCAATGAGAGGGGAGAGTATGTCCACATACCCTCGTAGACCGAAAGCGGAAGTGTTAGCACAACGTGATTGATGTAGTCGTACGTCTTCAGGATCCGACCGATCAAGTACCGAACATACGGCACCTCCGAGTTCTACACGTGTTCAACTCGATGACGTCCCTCGAACTCCGATCTAGCCGAGCTTTGAGGGAGAGTTTTGTCAGCACGACGGCGTGGTGACGATATTGATGTTCTACCGTCGTAGGGCTTCGCCTAAGCACGGCTACGATATTATCGAGGTGGACTATGGTGGAGAGGGGCACCACACACGGCTAAAAGATCCAAGAGATCAATTGTTGTGTCTCCAAGGGGTGTATCCCTCCCCGTATATAAAGGAGTGGAGGAGGAGGAGGGGGTCGGCCACCCTAGGCATGCCCCATGAGGAGTCCTACTCCCGGTGGGAGTAGGACTCCCCCTTTCCATGTGGGGGTAGGAGAGGAGAGGGAAGGAG
>NC_041386.1:463861271-464085413 GCF_002162155.2 Triticum dicoccoides
TAAATATGCCCGAAACTCCCTGAAACCATTCCGGTGTCCGAACATAGTCATCCAATATATCGATCTTTACGTCTCTACCATTTAGAGACTCCTCGTTATGCCCGTTATCACATCCGGGACTCCGAACTACCGTCGGTACATCAAAAACCATAAACTCATAATAGAACTATCATCGAACTTTAAGTGTGCGGACCCTACGGGTTCGAGAACTATGTAGACATGACCGAGACACGTCTCCGGTCAATAACCAATAGCGGAACCTGGATGCTCATATTGGCTCCTACATATTCTACAAAGATCTTTATCGGTCAAACCGCATAACAACATACATTGTTCCCTTTGTCATCGGTATGTTACTTGTCTGAGATTCGATCGTCGGTATCTCAATACCTAGTTCAATCTCGTTACCGGCAAGTCTCTTTACTCGTTCCGTAACACATCATCCCGCAACTAACTCATTAGTTGCAATGCTTGCAAGGCTTAAGTGATGTGTATTACCGAGTGGGACCAGAGATACCTCTCCGACAATCGGAGTGACAAATCCTAATCTCGAAATATGCCAACCCAACAAGTACCTTCGGAGACACCTGTAGAGCACCTTTATAATCACCCAGTTACGTGTGACGTTTGGTAGCACACAAAGTGTTCCTCCGGTAAACGGGAGTTGCATAATATCATAGTCATAGGAACATGTATAAGTCATGAAGAAAGCAATAGCAACAAACTAAACGATCAAGTTCTAAGCTAACGGAATGGGTCAAGTCAATCACATCGTTCTCCTAATGATGTGATCCCGTTAATCAAATGACAACTCTTTGTCTATGGCTAGGAAACATAACCATATTTGATCAACGAGCTAGTCAAGTAGAGGCATACTAGTGACACTCTGTTTGTCTATGTATTCACACATGTATCATGTTTCCGGTTAATATAATTCTAGCATGAATAATAAACATTTATCATGATATATGGAAATAAATAATAACTTTATTATTGCCTCTAGGGCATATAACCTTCACCAAGGGCACCAATAGTGGAATCACGGCATCTCGCATTGTGTGAGGACGTGAGGAGAATACGGTGGCCCTAGTGGCTTCTTGGGGAGTATTGTGCCTCCACACCGCTCCAACGGAGACGTACTTCCCCTCAAAGGGAAGGAACTTCGGTAACACATCCTCGTCCTCATCGGCTCCACTCTTGGTTATTTCGTAACTTTACTTGTGCAAGCTTATATTGCGTTGCATCTCTTGCTTGCTTGTGTGCTTGTTGTTGTTGCATCATATAGGTTGCTCACCTAGTTGCATATCTAGACAACCTACTTTGATGCAAACTTTAAATTGATAAAGAAAAGGCTAAAAATTGTTAGTTGCCTATTCACCCCCCTCTAGTCAACTATATCGATCCTTTCAACATGCAAGAAGATCAAACACAAATAAAATAAATCAACAATAAATAGTTCAATTTCGTTATTACAACTCAAACAAATAGTTTATCTTTCAATTCAACAAATAATTCAACAATACAACATCAAACACACAAATCATGATGCTTTTTGTCGGCCATTCCAAGCCCACCACTCCTCAATGAGATCCTTCTGAAGATCATCATGCGCTTCGGGATGTCAAATTGCATGATATGAGGCAACAAAATGGGCCACCCTTTCAGCCCTCCGCCGCACTCGCACGGGATGTCCCAAGAGCTCATAGTGAGAGTAGTTTACATCTTGGCCACGCTCATTCTTGATGATCATGTTGTGCATGATCGCACAAGCGTGCATGATGTACCAAAGCATCTTTTGATCCCAAAATCTAGCCGGTCCTCTCAGAATAGCAAATTGGGCTTGCAAAATTCCAAAAGCTCTCTCCACATCTTTTCTAGCCGCCGCTTGAGCATTGTGGAAATCAAGATTTTTCTTACCTTCCGGTTTTTTCAACGGCTTCACAAATGTTTGCCACTTTGGGTAGATGCCATCTGCAAGATATTAGCCATAGTTGTATGTACGACCATTTGCTACAAACTGTACCGGTGACAGTTCACCATTTGCAAGCTTATTCATCAGTGGTGACCGGTTGACAATGTTGATGTCATTCAAAAATCCAGGCATTCCAAAAAAAGCATGCCAAATCCAAGTCTCTTGATCGGCCACCGCTTCAAAAATTATAGTGGAACCCTTTTTATGGCCATGGAATTGCCCATGCCATGCCTTAGGACAATTCTTCCAACTCCAATGCATACAATCTATTGGGCCAAGCATACCTGGGAAGCCGCGAGCTTTGTTCATCTCCAATAGCCTTGCGGCGTCTTCAACATTGAGAGATCTCAAATACTCCTGGCCAAACACTTGCACAATTCCGACTGCGAAGTGCTTGACACACATGATGGCTTGGCTCTCACCCATGGCCAAGTGATCATCAACTAGATCAGCGGGGATACCGTATGCCAACATACGCAAAGCGGTTGTCACCTTCTGAAAGGTGCTATGCCCGAGCTCTCCGGCGGCATTCCTCCTTTGCTGGAAAAAACCGGTCATGGCTCGCTAGTTTCTCTGCAATGCGCCTGAACAACTCGATGCTCATCCTAAACCGGCGACGAAAATACGACTCGGGGTATGTGGGATTCTCCGCAAAATAATGCCTGGTCAATCTATTGTGGGCATCGATCCTATCCCTCCAAATTTTCTGCCGACCCATAACCGAACCACCGTGCTTCGGTTTTTTATTGATGTGCATAGTTAGGATCATTGCAAGATCCTCCTCCTCTCCCATATCAAATTCTTCTTTGGAAGAATCATTTGATGAACTCATCTACAATGTTCAATTTAAACTAGACTATAAAAACTACAAACAACATGCACCAAACTCATGTAAAAAAATGTGAAGTTGAAGCAATACATACCTTGCGGGAGTTTTGTCGAACACCTTGTGGGCGCCGAGCGGCAGTGGACGGCCGGGCGCTGTTCGTCGGAGGACTGTCGCGCGCGACGGACGGCGATGACTAGAGGGAGATAGGGGAAGCCGCGGCGGCGTGGGGATAGGCCGGGGAAGCGCCGGAACGATCGCCGGAAGAAATGGGCTGGATGGGATAGGTGGAGTTGCGAGCGAGTGCTCGAGAGTCTAGCGCGCGGGAGCGGGCGCAGCAAATAAGCGACGCGTGATGGTGTTTCGGCGCACGGGCTGAACTAGATATGCCGCGCGCGCGGTTTTTGCGGCTCCGCTGGAGTGTCCGGAACGGTTGCGCGCGCAAAAAACATCAATTTTTCAGCGCGGCTGTTGGAAATGCTCTAACATATAGCTAAACTGATACTTTATACATACATGGACTGGGTCTCATCTGTGTTCGGCCATTCTACAAGACCTGACGTCGTGCTGGTGATCACCAACATCTCCTTGGATTTTGATGGAACATAAGCAGTGACGGTCGGACATGTTGTTACACAATTCCGACACGTGAAGTATAGTAAAAGCAGAAACATGTTCATCTGTGTCCCATCGTCGCCGGCCGGCCGTATCAATCAAACTAAACAATGTCGGAATTGCTTACCCCGCATGTCGTCAATACCTGCGAAGTCTTTGCTTAGCAATGCACACCGGGATTCCAGGAAGCTTTGGACGCTAATGCGCGACTCTCGACTTTTTAAACCGGCAAATTTGATAATTTGCCACTCCTTACCTCCCCTTTCATAATTTGCCCTCTCCAGAATGACAGGTGAGGTTCGGGCCTGCCCGTCATTAAGATAATGGATGGCAAATTGTGAAAGGGAGAAGTAAGGGGTGACAAATTATCAAATCGCCCTTTTAAACCTTCGCTAGCTTTCAAGCCGAGTCAATACATCACAAGACGAAGCATCGATCCGGCACCAACGACGTGCGTGATGGCCCAGCCGGCGGCGGTACGCGGGGAGCACGGCACCCACTTCCTCGTGGCGGCGTACGGGATCCAGGGCCACCTCAACCCGGCGCGCGCCCTGGCCCGCCGTCTCGCCGCCATCGACCGCGCCACGGCCACCCTCTCGGTGCCCCTCTTCGGCCACCGCCGCATGTTCCCTTCCTCCTCTCCCGACGACCAGGAGGTCAGCGACGGCGTCATCCACTACGCCCCCTTCTCCGACGGCCAAGACGACGGCAGCTGGCCCACGGGCTCGGGGGACGAAACGGCGCGCCGCCGCAGAGCGTCCTGCGACAGCCTCTCCGCCGTGGTGCGCCGCCTCGCCGCCGCCGGCCGCCCGGTCACCTGCGTCGTGTGCACGCTCAACATGCCGACGGTCGTCCAGGTCGCGCGCGCGCACGGCCTGCCGCTCGCCGTATACTGGATCCAGCCGGCCACGGTGCTCGTCGCCTACTACCACTACTTCCACGGGCATGGCGACGGCGGCATCGCCGCCCACGCCGCTGACCCGGCGTACGAGGCCACCCTGCCGGGTCTCCGCCGGCCTATGAGGATGGGCCGCGACATGCCGTCTTTCTTGGCCGACGACGCCACGGGCACCGGGGACGACCTTTCACAGATGATCGTTCGAGGTTTCCGCGAGATGTTTGAGCAGATGGACGACGAGGAGGTCATCATGAAGCCTTGCATGGTGCTGGTGAACACGTCCGAAGCCCTGGAAGAGACGGCGCTGGAGGCGATCCGGCCGTACCTGGGCGACGTCTTCGCCATCGGCGCCCCCGTTGTTCCTCTTGCCGGAGCCGGAGAAGATCAGGCCATTCATCTGTTCGCGCAGGACGAGGAGAAGAGGTACATGGCGTGGCTGGAGACGCAGCCACCCAAGTCGGTGGTGTACGTGTCGTGGGGGAGCCTGCTCACGTACAGCGAGCGGCAGGCGGAGGAGATCCTGCGCGGCATCCGGCGCCTCAACCTGCCGTATCTGTGGGTGGTGCGGCGGGAGGGACGCTCGCCGGAGGTGGACCGCCTCCTCCTGGCAACGGCAGCGGCCGTGCCAGAGGGAATGGTGGTGGAGTGGTGTGATCAAGTGCGAGTGCTGTCGCACCCGTCGGTGTCGTGCTTCGTGACGCACTGCGGGTGGAACTCGACCCTGGAGGCGGTGGCGTGCGGCGTGCCGGCCGTGGCGGCGCCGAGCTGGTCGGACCAGCCGGTGAATGCTCACCTGCTGGCGGAGGAATGGGGCGTGGCCGTCCGGGCGGAGCGCGAGGCCGACGGGGTGCTGACCGGCGCGGAGCTGGCGAGGTGCGTCGAGCTGGCTGTTGGCAGCGGCGACATGGCCACTGCGATAGCAGCGAGCTCGAGGGCTTGGAAGGAGAGGGTAAGGGAGGCGGTGGCCGCCGGTGCGCCGTCCGAGAGAAGCCTCCGGAGCTTTGTCAAGAGAGTGCAAGAACTGGAGTTTCTAAGGAGCAACTAATAATCTGCTCAGCGTCTACATCTTGCCGTTGATGCAACAAAAAAAGCATACACACGAATCTTAAATCTTTTTCACATGCTCAATAATTCCCTTAATACAGTACAGTAACTAATTAGGTTCTTCATTTCCATCACCTAAGCGCAAATTATGCTGCAAGTTTTGTTTCAGGCTTGTAATGACTGTTTATTTTTGCTGTGTGAATCCATTGACACAAAATCTTTTCCTTCAGAAAAATAAATAAAGTAAGCAAATGGAAAATAAATGGCTTGTAATCCGCCTATTTCCTTTCAGGGGTAACTTCCTCGTCTTTTCAACTGAAGTGTAAAGGTACGGGTTTGTTGATTAAGCAAAAGAAAATCTTCCAGTTAATAGAAATTCAGGCGAAAACACTTGAACGAATGTTGGTGAGCGAAAACAAAAGGAAAGATATTACGTGTTAAAACGAATGCAAATTCTATCCATGGATCAGATTACTTTGTAGACTGTTGCATTTATGGCCTCAAGGTTCGATCATGGTGTTAGGCCTGGATTGGTCCTCGCTCACTCTCGAATTTGGGGAAGAACACTCAAATTTGTTGATAAATCGGGAAATCCAGGTAGTTTAATGCACTGGAAGAACCTGGATTACATAGTACGGTAGCTAAACCCCGATTAAGGCAAATTTCCATTACGACTGATACGAGAAACTGTACATGTGATGTAGAGACTCCGGTCAAACTTGCAGCTGAACCACGCAGTGTAGACAAAACTTGTGCAAACCATTGTTGTAGGCACAAGATATTGTTATTAGACAAGGGTAAACCTGTGATGTACAAAGAGGCAATGATGTGTCCTGAATCCGGGAATTGGCTAAATGTCAAGAAGCTCAAGGTAGTATCTATGTACGAGAATCAAGTTTGAAACTTGGTAGACCATCCGGAAGGCATAAAGCCTGAAGAATGAAAATGGATCTATAAATCGACGCGGATGAAAATATTTACATACATAAAGCTCGACTTGTTGCAAATGTTTTCGACAAGTTTAAGGAGTTGACTATGATGAGATTGTCTCGCTGTAGCGATGCTTTAGCCAATTCGGGTTATACTAGAATTGCTACACATTTCTATTACGAAATATGACAGATGGGCTTCACAAAGGCTTTCCTTAAATGAAAATTGAAGCAAGGACATGTATATGATACAACCCGAGGGTTTTCACAATCCAAAGTATGCTAGAAATGTGTGCAAACTTCAAAGGTTTAGTTATGAACTGAAACAAGCATCAAAGAGTTGGAATCTTCGTTTCGATGAAGTGATCAAATGGTTTGGCTTCATCATGAATTGAGGAAGATGCGTTGTGTTTACAAGAAAGTAGGTGACATGGTAATAACATTTCTAATACTTTATATGGATGACATATTGTTGATTGGAAATGATGTAAATTTCTTGACACGAATTAGGACTTATTGAAAAAGAAGGAATTGGGCTATGTAGCATACATATTGGACATAAAATCTATGGATATAGAAGGCCTCCCTGTTTGGCACGGCGGCGAGTCGAATGTGCTGCAACCCGTAAACCACTATGCTACAGCTGGTGAATACTTTTGCTGGAACCGATGAGAACTTTTGCTTTGACCGGCGATGACCAGCCATTTTTTGCTGGGATGGACATAATGTTTGCTGCATCCCGGGCGACAGCAGGACATTGTTTTTGCTGGCATTTGTTTTGTTGGACCATGCACCTTTTATGTTTTTGTTGGACTATGCCATTGTTTTTGCGGGAACCATTCTATTATTTTTGCTGGAACCATGGCATTTTTTTTGGTGGAACCATACCATTGTTTTGCTGCAAGATAGTCACAGCAGGCTTTTTTTTTTAAGTTTCAACCCGAGACCGGCGAGCTGACGATGGCGAGTGGAGGTGCACCGAGCCCTGCGAAGGGGCAAGACAATTTTTGCTGTGATCGGCCACATAAAATGTTACGACCAAGCAGAGCAACTTTGATGACGAGGACAGAGACGGGTGCTACAACCGATGAGCTGCGACCAACCAGGTGAGGGCGATGAGCGCATCTGGCAACGTGGGCGGTGGAGGGAGGGCATCCAGGCAAGGGGAGCTGGTCAGTGACCGGGAGGACATGCAGGCAACGGGGGCGACGCCCGCGCTATGCATGCAGCCTTGATTCATGCAGATCGTACGTTCAAAAGGAGGTCTAAGCTGACGCACACGTGGCGACCGAACGAAATTTGGGCAATCAACCGACGCCTAGCGTGACGTTAAGTTTTTCTTTTTGACGAAAATACCTTCATGGCTAGATTTATTAAAATCAAATAACACTTACATTTGTCTGCTAAAAATTTAGCAATAAAATCGGGGGTTCTTCAAACCCCAAAGCCGGAGGGTGAGAACATCCCCATTAAGCTAGCTCATGTGCTAGTAGCCATCCCAAAATCCGCCAATTCCTTAGGACAATCATCTACTAGTATTGGAGCCGCCACCATAGAATGCCCTTCATTAAGCCTCAATGTTTTCACCACAACTAAATTACCCATTTGAACCAGCAGGTTATTGCAACCAATTTTTTGAGCTGGTTTCAAACCCTCTCGAAGAAAAGCACCTTCAGCAGACACCACATGAGCAACATGTTCCAAGACTGCTGTAGCGGCACCAATGAAGCCACCCTGGTGGTCACGAAGAACTGCACCGCAAGAACCAGAGTGATCTTCTTCCGGAAAGGCCTCTACCCCAGTTGTTCACTCGTGGTATGTTGGACGGCTGCCCGAACAAAATTCAGAGCCAGTGCATGAATCGCAGGAGTCACGAATTCTAGCGACGGTGGAATCGATCAGCCTAGGTGTTGCGTGATTAGCCTAAACCCTAACGAGAATACCCTTTTTAAAGTTGCTTTGAGATCCGGATATTTTTTTAGGAGGGGCGTACCCAAGCACAACTCATTCTGCTCTGAATCAGATGGGAAGGTGGAAGGAGCAGATGAGTTTCTCTTGAAACCAGTGAGGCTAACATACATGACCAACATGAGCAAAGCTAAAGCGCACAACCTGAAAATCACACGCAAATAGCACCACCAACATGAACAACACTGGCAACGCAACAGCAGCAGTGACAACCCCACAATCACATTTGAGCGATTCTCCACGACACATTTCAGTTTTCAAAGACATGCAGTGACCACGGTACGCTGGAAACAAACTTGTGCCAGACTTTCTAAGAAACATCTGAAACTGACAACCAGATAGCTTAGGATGGGGAACAGTTTTCTAACTACATTGCCGCGGGGCCTAACAGAAGACAACCTTCATCAACCTTCATCCCATGGAAACCAAACGGATCCATCAGAAGATACATCTGTACGTCACATGGTCCACGGTGAGCTCGCTGTCATATGTGAATTTCACCACGTTTCCCTTGCCAAGGCCATAGTAGCGAGCAACAGCATCGGTCTCTAGCATGCGAGGCAACTGAAAGATACAGACAACAGTTTTAGCAAAGTGGTGTACATGTGGTTTATGACAAAATGAGGCATCAATATATTACTAAAATAGAATCCAAGTGCAAGAAAGGTAACAACAAATGTCGTTTGGCATTTGAGGCATGTCAAGAAGAGAACGCAGTACCGCCCGCAATGACTATTAAGCATATCATGAGCAGATAAGTACATTTTGAATTCAAGATTTTGTTTCCCAGCTTGTAAGGAGCTTGCAATATAACTGAAAACTACTCGTGGATAGGTGAGGAGAATTTTAAATTGCAACTACACAAGTTCTCTTGTCATTTTTAGTGAGCATGGAATACTAAACACCCCAATTCTTTACAAAATAATCAGAAAATATAGAAGGATCATCTGTTTTAAGTTTTAACACCATCAATTTTTGTCTTAATGAAAAGTGTAAAATGCTATCTCCAGAAAAGATCTTGTCTTAAAGCTTAGTGATCTTTCTCATCTGGCAAAACAAAAGGAGAAGAAAGAAACTCCAGGATCTGGAGTAAAATATCTCAATGAAATAATAACATATTTTGACTGCACTTCCACTTTAAATGTGCTTGGCTCGTAAGTTAATCATAGTAAATAAATCGCACATATTACCCACAAAAGCATTCACTAGACAGTTACCCCAATTGTGAATATATATATATCTTTTAGAACACTATCACATAGTTCATACTAGAAATCAGTAACAAATTTTACAGTACTATCAGCAAATTATAGACAGACAGACCTGTGAATCCACCACATTGTACTGCTTCAGGAGCTTCGCTTTTTCTTCTGCAGTCAGCACTTCATGCTTGGGCTTCAGGACATGCTTAGTAATGTTCACCAGTAACTCTGTGATCTACCATAGGACAGCAGAGCACATCAGTTCGCAAATGTAAACTATAGAATGTTAAATTGTTAGCATATCATGTAAAACAGTAAAGCATCAACCATACATGACTTAAGTCACGGAACTATATGAATACAGATTTGAGATTAAGAACATAACTAGCAGAAACACACATGTTAAAATGCTGAGCAATACAAGTATACACCACAGGGCCGGCTTTGGGCCTAGGCGGGAGGGGAGACCGCCTAGGCCCAGGTCATGCAGGGGGGCCAGCAGGGCAAATAGACATTACTCCCTCCATTCCTAAATATAAGGTGTATTATTTTGAGCATGTTAAACAAGGCACAGATTAGAGGGGAACTCAGGGCACAAATACCCCTAACTCACTCGGCAATACCTGGAATGAGCCATGCATCGCATGCATATCTCACAACAATTCCGGATGGCCATATGGCATGCCACGTTGAAAAAATCAATCACGAAGGTACTCCAGATAATTAATTGCCAGGAGGAAGCATACTGGAAGTAACTACTCCAATAATTAGCTCTAACGCGCAGCAGTTGGAAGGCAGGGGTAGGGGCAAAAATGGAAATCCTGGGGGAAAACATAAATACACCTTATAATATGGAATTTTATTGAAAAACAAATACACCTTATATAGTGGAAGAGAGGGAGTACTTGCTACTTTGGCCAGCTGGCAGTCTTAGCCCATGAAGGAAAGAAACGCAGCATAGTAGGAAAGAAAACGCCATTTCGATAGCCCACGAGAAAAATAAACGCGATCGATAACTGCGGGACGGGCGCACGGCACCGTGAGGTTACTTTTCTCGATCTCAGCTTCAGCCGCCGTGTATGAATGTGTGAGTGAGACGGGGGGTCGCGTTCCTCCCTCCTCCGGAGCTTCCGACCATCGTTGCTTCCATGGTGAGGTGATGCCGTGACACCTTTTGATTCAATGGGTTTACACATGTGGTTTAACTAATCATCTCCTTACACGCAGAACTTGCTCGTTGCCTATTGGACGAAATGGCGACCGCTTGTGGCGAGCGTCAAGAATCAAATCACAGCACCACCCCTGGACATCCAGCTGCGCTTGTTCTTGCTTCCCGCGAGCAAGCCGTGCTCACCAACGCGCTCTCCAGTGAGTGGCGCAGCCTCTGGATGATAATGCCAGCATACGCCTCGTCGCTGCTTTTTCAGAGGTTTCCGTCCCTCGTGGCTTCTTTCCGCCGTAAGAATGGTGGTTGAAATTTAACTCTTAACTAGCATAATGCCCGTGCGTTGCTACGAAGCCATAAGAAATAAGGAGTTATCACCGGCTTAGGAGATCGTCAAATGATGTATCTTGTGTCCGTTGGATGATTCACGATTAAAAAGAGAACGGAAATATAATGATACGAAGCCACAAGAAACAAGGAGTTATCACCGGCTTAGGAGATCGTCAAAAGATGATGGTATCTTGTGTCCGTTACATGATTCACGATTAAAAAGAGAGCGGAAATATAATGAAAGACCATGTTGCTGGCATCGAAGAGTCTCGAGAGATCATAGTAGGTCCTTTGCAAGGTTTATAGTGACATAACATTTTGAATTTGAAACATATTAGAATGGGCATGAGTAAGTTTTTTTAATGGTACGAGTAAGTTGAATGCACAAGATATTGGATTAGATAGGAAGACAATATCTATCACCGCGTCGAAATTGCAATTTGTTTGCCCCCATCTGCTTTGACGAGGAATTGGAAGAATTGCTTGGGTAGAGAAGCTAAAATCAAGACCATGATTTTGAGTTAAAATCGCATACTCGCATTTATAGTTTGTGTTTTTTACAATAGTGTTATTCTCACATCAAGGCATTAGTGTATTTGTTTATTTCGGTTGTCTCACACCTTCTAAAAGTAGCATTTGTTTATTTATGTTTAGTCCCACATATGGGTAGAAGTATGTTTGTTTATTTGTGTGGTCCCATATGTGAACTCACCACCAATTCTAACCTTTAAAAGTAGGAAAGATACTTCACAAATGAAAATAGATATGTATATATACCTATATGCACATACATATAGATGACCTTAAGGACCAAGTCGTCGACTTTGCCCTACGGCCCTCCAAATTATAGAGCCGGCCCTGGTACACCACTACGGTCAGGATGACATAGAACTAAAACTAATGCCACTGTATTAACAAGTTACCTACCTATCCTAATGGTATGGCATTGTACTTGCAAGCTACAACACAAATAGTCATAGATCTTTGCTTGCAGAATGTGAATTTTGGAATGCAGTGTTCCGAACAGGCCACCAACAGATTAGAGGAAACTAACCTGGAATACATCTACTTTGAATTTGAACATCTCCTTGATGGACTCCCTGGCTCTAGATGTTATTTTGCTCTGCAAAATCAGAATCAGGCAAGACAAGTTCTCTTCTTTGATTCGGAGATACACCTCCCGGATGGCTGCGATTTTGACGGGCTCAGGTGGGCAGAAGACAATTCGCACCTGTGTTAACCACGTTGTTAGAGTGGATCAGCTCCTGCCTCGCAAAAATACGAAAGGGGATTGGGAAAAAGAAATGCCTTGTTGGACTCGTCGGAGGCGAGGGTTGTGGAAAAGGAAAGGCGCTCGATCTCGGGCGTCTCGGACCACCACGCGCGGAACTCCGGGAGGGTGCGGGCGAGCTCGTCCTCCGGAACGCTGTACCCGCGGTCCCGCAGCATCTCCAGCGCCGTGCGGCGCGCCAGGAACAGGCGCTGGCTCTCCACGCCGGCGGCGCCGCCGAGGTCGACCATGGATGATACGCAGCAGGCGACCTCGGGGGCGTAGTCGACGGCCATTGCCGCGTGGGCGGCGTTGGAGGCGGCGGAGCTCTCCCCTGAGTCCATGGCGAGCGATGATTGCTGAGGGGCGAATTGATTCATTTCTTTCCTTGTGCTCTGGTGGGAGGAAATTGGGGTTTTGGGTGTAGGGGAAAGCAAACGAGCCTTGCGCCCTTCCCACTCTCATCCTCGCGCAGTCACGTGGTGCGTTTTTTTTCTTTTTCTTTTTTTTAACAACAAGGTGGGGAGGCTCCCACCTATACCTTTTTTTAGACAAACTCCGAAGCTTTTTATTCAACCGTCACAAAGTTTACAGGGACGAAATCAAGTTCATTGGACTGACCTAACCAAACATGGCGGCCAGCCCCTAGGGATAATGCATGCTTCGCAGGTTTGTGAGCCTCAATGTTCGAGCTCCTAAGTTCATGAATAATTTTACAAATAGTATAAGTGTTCTTCCTATGTGTATGATGGCACCATAAACCGTGGAATTCTTTTGATGTATGTCCTCGACGACCACCTTGTAGACAGACGCCACGTGTATTCTTCTCTCATAAAGATCATTAGGCAGCGCCAAGGCTTCTCTGACAGCCAAACATTCCAGTGTAGCTGGGTCCGTAATATTTGGAAACACAAGTGTTGAAGCACCTAGGACCACACCAGATTGGTCCCTGCATATCGCGCCTACCACCCCATGAGAACCTCCACGTCCCATAGAAGCATCAACATTAATCTTTGCTAGCCCCGCCGATGGTGCTATCCACTGTGCTCGCCGGTTAGAGTAAACAGATGCTGCTGCTCGTTTAGGAATATTCTGAACAACTCGGAGATCATTTAGATACGACTGCACAAAACTATGGACTGCAAACGGACTCTGATAAATGTCCTCATGTATAGCCTTCTGTCGTGCTCCCCACAGTGCCCAAAGGGTAACCACGAATGTGGTAAAATCATCATGTGACAGTGTATCATGCATGGCAAACAACCAGCGCTTAGCATCATCATCAATGTTCGAACATAGCCGATCAATTAATAACATCCGATGAGATTGCCCACGTACTCCTTGCAACTGGGCAATTCAACAGTGCATGCCTCCATGTATCCTCAATGCCACAGAAACAACATACGCTCGACGTTGACATATTACGGTGATTCAGGAGCGATGTTGTCGGTATCGAGTGTCGGGCCAGCCGCCACAGGAAGTTCTTCAACTTCGAAGGAACCCTGAGTCTCCACATATTTGTCCATCCCATGCAATCAGCCTCCACATGTGATGATCCTTCTTCTTCATACAGCCATGTCTCCCTGTTCACCTTCATTTTCTAAATCATCCTGTACGCACTTTGGACAGAGAAAGAGCCCCTTCTTTCCTCACTCCAGGCCCAGAAGTCGATGGTCTGTCGTGTACATAAGGGAATTTTCAGAATTGCCCCGGCATCAATCAGGATAAATACGGTGCGGACCAACTGCTCATTCCATGAGCTTGACGTATGGTCAATAAGTTCAGAAACTCTCGTGGGTGGGTTCTGTATAAGAGATGTGATCGGTCTCTTGATACTCTCCCGGGGAATCCAGTTGTCGCTCCAAATGTCCGTGTTCTCCCCGTCACGTATCCTTCTTATCAGGCCTTGCACCATCAGGCCCTCCGGACACTCCCAAAAGTATCTATATCCCATCGCATCAGGTCATGCGATATACCAATCAAATTTTCACGTAAGTCTAGTAACCTGTTACACTCGCTGTGACTCGACCACGTAGTGTTTATTGTCTCGGACCAGGTATTGTGGCCCTCCCACATAACCTCATAACGAAAGGTTCTGGCTCGCTGATTGTGCATTTGCTCTCTGTTCAAGTTCACAAAAATCAGGCTGTGATCCGATGTTGCAGCCGTGAGATGAGACAAGTCAACTGATGGAAACCTGGCTTGCAGATCCACAGTAACCAATGCCCGATCGAGTCGCACTCTTGTGAAGGAACCACTAGTCACTTTCTTTTCAAAAGTCCAAAAAGGCCCCGAATAGCCGATGTCCATTAACATGCACACGTCAACCACGTCTCAGAAGGTCTGGATTTGTGCATTGCTTCATTGTCCCACTCCCTCGTGTTCATCCGGGCGCGGGACTTCATTGAAATCTCCCAAACATAGCCATGGCAAACTACTAGTAGTACTTATGTTTTTTAATGTATCCCATGTTTGACGCCGAAGATGGGTTTGAGCTTCACCGTAGACTATCGTCACTCTCCATGGATCAAAACCTGGTTCCAAAACAGAGCAATCAAGGTGATACACAGAGTAACCGAGAATATCTATATTTATTTCATTGTTCCAAAAGATGCCGATGCCACCACTTCTACCCTGGCTATCGATAGCATAACCATTGTCATAACCAAGTGTGCCTGCTAATGCTTCTACCCTTGAGCCTGCTAGCTGAGTTTCTACAATGCAGAGTAGGGTAGGGGCAAATTTCCTCGCAAAATCGCGAAGTTCACGGACTGTCGCGGCTTTGCCCGTGCCGCGGCAGTTCCAGAAAAAGACACTCATTGGGCCCGGCGGCGCCCCTCACTGGGACCCGCCATCTTTGGATCGGTCTTATTCTGCACTTCGCTCTTTGCGTTGCCTCTCTCTGAATTAACTATACCTCGGCATGACAAAGCCAGCCTTTTGGACAAAGCTGTTCAACGCTACCTCTTGAGCATGCATTGGTTTTCCCTTGAAGAGAAAAGGGTGATGCAGCAAAGTAGCGTAAGTATTTCCCTCAATTTTGAGAACCAAGGCATCAATCCAGTAGGGGACAACGCACAAGTCACATAGTACCTGCACAAACAATCAAGAACCTTGCAACCAACACGACAGAAGGGGTTGTCAATCCCTTCATGGTCACTCGCAAAAGTGAGATCTAATAGAGATAGTAAAGTAAAATTTTGGTATTTTTGTTGTATAGATTGGAAAGTAAAGATTGTAAAATAGTAAACAAGATGCGATGTAAATAAAAGAGATGTAATATAATAGGTAAGAGACCCAGGGGCCATAGGTTTCACTAGTGGCTTCTCTCAAGATAGCATGTATTACGGTGGGTGAATAAATTACTGTCGAGTAATTGAGAGAAAAGCGCATAGTTATGAAGATATCTAAGGCAATGATCATGAATATAGGCATCACGTCTGTGTCAAGTAGATCGAAACGATTCTGCATCTACTACTATTACTCCACAGATCGACCGCTATCTAGCATGCATCTAGAGTATTAAGTTCATAAGAATAGAGTAACACATTAAGCAAGATGACATGATGTAGAGGGATAAACTCAAGCAATATGATATAAACCCCATCTCTTTTATCCTTGATGGCAACAATACAATACATGCCTTGCTGCCCCTACTGTCACTGGGAAAGGACACCGCAATATTGAACCCAAAGCTAAGCACTTCTCCCATTGCAAGAAAGATCAATCTAGTAGGCCAAACTAAACCGATAATTCGAAGAGACTTGCAAAGATATAAAATCATGCATATAAGAATTTAAAGAACCAAATAATATTCATAGATAATCTTGTTCATAAATCCACAATTCATCGGATCTCGACAAGCACACCGCAAAAGAGTATTACATCGAATAGATCTCTAAGAACATCGAGGAGAACTTTGTATTGAGAATAAAAGAGAGAGAAGAAGACATCTAGCTAATAACTATGGACCCGAAGGTCTGTGGTAAACTACTCACTGTCGGTGTCAAAACCGGCGGATCTCAGGTAGGGGGTCCCGAACTGTGCGTCTAAGGCGGATGGTAACAAGAGGCGGGGGACACAATGTTTACCCAGGTTCAGGCCCTCTCAATGGAGGTAATACCCTACTTCCTGCTTGATTGATCTTGATGATATGAGTATTACAAGAGTTGATCTACCACGAGATCGTAGAGGCTAAACCCTAGAAGCTAGCCTATGATTATGATTGTTGTTGTCCTACGGACTAAACCCTCCGGTTTATATAGACACCGGAGGGGGCTAGGGTTACAGAAAGTCGGTTACAAGGGAGGAGATCTACATATCCGAATTGCCAAGCTTGCCTTCCACGCAAAGAAGAGTCCCACCCGGACACGGGACGAAGTCTTCAATCTTGTATCTTCATAATCCAACAGTCCGACCAAAGCATATAGTCCGGCTGTCCGAGGATCCCCTAATCCAGGACTCCCTCAGTAGCCCCTGAACCAGGCTTCAATGACGATGAGTCTGGCACGCAGATTGTCTTAGGGATTGCAAGGCGGGTTCTTCTCCAAATTCCTAATACCTGTCGAGTAGTGTTCGGCTTCCCATGAATGTTGCAC
Source organism: Triticum dicoccoides (assembly GCF_002162155.2). Taxonomy (NCBI): domain Eukaryota; kingdom Viridiplantae; phylum Streptophyta; class Magnoliopsida; order Poales; family Poaceae; genus Triticum; species Triticum dicoccoides. The sequence goes on from NC_041386.1 coordinate 463,878,089, forward strand.
TCCTTGGCTTCTGCACCTAATAATGGCTATCCTCCACGTGTTGAGCGGATGCGAGAAGTCGGGGCATTTTTACACTTGCCACCCTAACCATGTGAGTAAATCATCTATTTAAAGAGATGGGGATCCTCAGATCCAGATCACACCATCCTCCCACAGCGAGTATCCATCGGAGCGCGCCCGGAAAAGTCCATCCCATCATGGCCGGCCATCACAGCTCCTCCACTCTCTCCCGTAGCCCTAAGCCAAGCAATTGGAAGAAGTGTTCCGTCCCCCACAGCCGATTAGTAGAGTTACAGACCCAGGGGTTTCTCCCTCCAGCGTATATGGTCCCTGTTCGAGCCGGACTTGCCACTTACAACGGCGGGGAGCAAACGAAGAGCTTTCCCAACCCATCCATGGGGGAGCGGGCATGCCTTGTCCCTTACTTATTAAGGGGGCTTGGATTTCCAATCCATCCGTTCCTCCGCAGGCTCCTGGAGTTCTACGGCCTCCAGCTACATAACTTTACTCCCGCCTCCATAATACACATTGCTGGCTACGTCGCCCTTTGCGAGCTATTTTTGGGCTGTGAAGCTCATTTCGAGCTATGGAAGATGTTATTCTGCCTCGTACCCCGTACACAGGAGGGGTCAATATATCAAGTGGGCGGAGCTGAGATATGGCGCATCTCCGGGACCGGATACCTGTTCGGTACTCTGAAGAAGACATCCGAAGACTGGCCTTCAGGGTGGTTTTATATGGAGGACGTCCCCCTTCCAGACCCTATTCGGATGGGCCTTCCTGAGTTCAATAACTCCCCTTTGAAGAAACGCCGCAGCTGGCGCCCTCGGAGCCCCCAGGAGGAAGATAACAGAGAGGTCCTTTACCTGATGGGCCGGATAAAAACGCTGGCCAAATCATGATTGACAATAATCGAGGTCATGTCAATATGTATAATGCGGGGGTGCAGCCACTTCAATATCGGGGACAACCCATGTGGCACTTTAATGGAGAAGACGATGCCACCCGCTGCGGTCGTAAGGGACTGGACTCCGTTGCTACTCTAGCGAAAATACTGTCCGATTTATATAAAGGAGAGGAAGAGGAGTTCATCCGCATTAAGCCACGGGATGGATTCTCCATGTACAACCCCCCAAATTGGGTGAGCTGCTACTTTCTATTCCAGACCTTCCCGCATTCTTCGTCATAAGTATTTACCTTGCTATCTCATAGCAGGAACTTCGAAAAGCTGCGAGGGAGGTCCACAGGCTGTCTTCACAACCAGAGGACCCTGACCGGGCCCTCGACCCCGGACTCGAAGAAGATCCGGACACATTTGTGGAGCTCATCGACAGGACGTTCTATCAGTTAAGCTGCGACGGTGCCTTGGTGGCCATCATAGCCGATTATCCTGGACTGCTCCCTGCATCGCATGTAAGTAAAACCGGAGTCCCAACTTCCGAGAAGGATCCTTTTTTCGCACTTCACCTACCGCACACATATGGTGTCTTATAGGGAAGGCCCTCGGGATGCCATGTCGAACCCGTAGTGACTCATCAACGAGGGGCACCAAAGCCGGGTAGGCTTAAAGGAAGGCGGTCAGGACTGAGACGCCATCGCAGAGGTATGAAAAAGAACCCTGCTCCGTGGTTGTCATCTTTTAAAATATAATAACATCCATGGTTCCTGGCAGGAAAAACGCTCGCCGAACCATATCCGGAGAGCCTGCTGGCTAAGCCTCCACCAGCCGGGCTCTAGAGCCGGACTTAGAGGCAGACACTAACGTGGGGCCAACACCGGATGTTCCTCCTACAGAGGATGCAGATAGGTTGTCCTCTACGAATTCCAAAGTGGAGAGTGCCATGAATCACAGGCGTCGCCGGGCCGTACTCCACGACGCTTGTTTCTCTCAAGAGGCATTCGATGCCTTCAACTCAGGAGACGCGTACATCCGAGCTGCTCAAAATGGTCTTGCCCGAGCCACGGACCAGTATGTAAAGGATATACGGGTAAGAAAACATAATAATTATGTACATCAGTAGCCCTTGAGACTTGAAATAGTTGGCACAACTGATTTAAGGATCATTGTTTGCATAGGTTCTTACGGAGAAGAATACCCAGTTATCTCAAGAGCTGGAGGAGTGCAAAGCCCAGCTACGGGCCACATTTGCCACAATGAAGGAGTCCGAGAAGGCCCCATCTGGTAACACATGTTTCTATCTAAAAGAATGACATGTACCAGTTAGTATTCGGCATGCATGCAAATCTAACAATAGATTCTGCAGATGATCCCGGAGTGAATCCGGAGGTCGTGCAAGGGAATGAGCAACATGCTCAATGACAGCTAAAGGCTGGCGAGCCCGTGCTTATGCAGGTTAGGCGGGAGAAAAACGATCTTCAAGATGCCAATACCTGGCTGGGCATTGAACTGAAAGATGTTCGGGCCCAGCTTGCTGACTCCGTAAAGGTGAATAAGAGGCTTCGACGCGGCATTTTTAGTAAGTGCTTGAACAGACTTTTATAGAGTTCGGCGAAGAAACCGGCTAACAGAGTTATATCTGTAGGTATGCTGACGGGTCGTCCCGCAGAGGAGATGTCCGAGTCTGCGGGTGGTCTTCTGCCAGAGCTCTCACAACTGTACGAACAAGTTCAGCAGGTGATGCAGGGCATTGCCCAAGCCTTGTGGCCATCCGCCTCCCTGCTAGGAGGCATGGGGGAGCTTGTAGAGATGCTCAAGGGAGCGCGGCGGCGCTTCCGATTATGGAAGATATCAGACTGCCGACAAGGTGCAAGGGAAGCCTGGGCCATGGTGAAGACGCGATATACCAAGGCTGACCCAAACCACATGGCCGAGGTCGGACCTGTGGGGTCTGATGGGAAAGAGATCCCTGTCAGTTTGGTGTATGACCAGGTGAAATTAGCCGCAAAGTATTCCCAACAGGATTGTAGGCTAGACAACCTGTTGGATGGTATAGAAGAAGAATTTAGTCACTCTAAGTGACTGTGTACTTCAAGTGACATATATTGTCCCTAGCCGGATTGTAAATCATTTGTCATAGCGGACCTTTTCGCTTCGACCTCCGGACCCGACAGTCCGAAGTGTATCCGAATACATGCTCAGTTATGTAAAACCCGGGGTATGCGTGGAAACCAGGCGTAGGGGTCATAAGTGCTTGAACAGACAAGTACCCAACTAGCTATGTTATATTACATGGATAGTAAGAAATATCTTCCAGGGAGAATAGTTCCATTAAGGGTTCCTTTCCCTGGGTACGCATGCATTAATGTGCATGTCCGAACTGCGAAAAGAGATGCAGGATATAAACATCTGGGGCCATGTATTTGAAAGTGCAACTATCCCTGGGTGGTTTTGGTAATTCCTAACAACATATAGCTCATTGAGCTAATGCTATTCCAAGATTAATATTTCAGGAAAAGCTCAATGAATGGCATGGCATGGATGAGGAAAGTGGACCCCTCAAAATACTAAGGACAAAAAGATTGGCTCAAGCTCAAAGCTCAAGACTCTATATTTTATATTTTAGTGATCCAAGATCACATTGAGTCTTTAGGAAAAGCCAATACTATCAAGGAGGGATGAGGTGTTGCTTGATGAGGTTCTTGCTTCATAGTGCTTAGTGATATGCTCCAAAACCCTCAACTACCTTCCCACATCCACATATGACCTAAACCAAAAGTCAAACTCGGCCCCATCGATTCTTTCTATCCGGCGCCACCGAGTTTAGATGTCATAGCCACTGCCACAAACCCTAGGCAAATCGGTCTCACCGATAGGGATCTCGGTCACACCGAGATGGGGTTGTAATCTCTGTGTTTCCCTTCGTAACGTTTCGGTCCTACCGAGATGAGCGATCGGTCCCACCGAGATTGCAATGTAAACTCTCTGTTTCCCTTTTGTAACATTTCGGTCCCACCTAAATGAGCAAATCGGTCCCACCGAATTTACCTGACCAACTCTCTGGTTAGCTTATTACCAAAATCGGTCCCACCGAGTTTGTGTAATCGGTCACACCGAGATTACGTTATGCCCTAACCCTAACCATATCGGTCCCACCGAGTTGCATCTCAGTCCCACCGAAAATCCTAACGGTCACTAGGTTTGCTAAATCGGTCCGACCGAGTTTCTCAATTCGGTCTCACCGAGATTGGTAAATTGTGTGTAACGGTTAGTTTTTGTGTGGAGGCTATATATACCCCTCCATCCACTCTTCATTCATGGAGAGAGCCATCATAACATACCTACACTTCCAATACACATTTTCTGAGAGAGAACCACCTACTCATGTGTTGAGGCCAAGATATTCCATTCCCACCATATGAATCTTGATCTCTAGCCTTCCCCAAGTTGCTTTCCACTCAAATCTTCTTTCCACCAAATCCATATCCTGTGAGAGAGAGAGTTGAGTGTTGGGGAGACTATCATTTGAAGCACAAGAGCAAGGAGTTCATCATCAACACACCATTTGTTACTTCTTGGAGAGTGGTGTCTCCTAGATTGGCTAGGTGTCACTTGGGAGCCTCCGACAAGATTGTGGAGTTGAACCAAGGAGTTTGTAAGGGCAAGGAGATCGCCTACTTCGTGAAGATCTACCACTAGTGAGGCAAGTTCTTCGTGGGCGATGGCCATGATGGGATAGACAAGGTTGCTTCTTCGTGGACCCTTCGTGGGTGGAGCCCTCCGTGGACTCGCGCAACCGTTACCCTTCGTGGGTTGAAGTCTCCATCAACGTGGATGTACGATAGTACCACCTATCGGAACTACGACAAAAACATCCGTGTCTCCAATTGCGTTTGAATTCTCCAAACCCTTCCCTTTACATTCTTGCAAGTTGCATGCTTTACTTTCCGCTGCTCATAGACTCTTTGCATGCTTGCTTGAATTGTATTAAGATTGCTTGACTTGTGCTAAGATAGCTAAAATCTGCCAAAGACTAAAATTGGGAAAAGGATAGATTTTTAATTGGTCAAGTAGTCTAATCACCCCCTCTAGACATACTTTCGATCCTACAAGTGGTATAAGAGCTTTGGTCTCCATTTGCTTTGATTTCCATAGCTTTGGTGGTCATAGCCTTGGTTTCACAACCTAGGAGAGTATGGCGTCTAGCGAGGGAAATTACCACCGTAGAGGTCCTTACTTTGATGGCACTAATTTTGCTAGTTGGAAGCATAAGATGAAAATGCATATTCTTGGACATAACCCCGCCGTTTGGGCTATTGTGTGTGTTGGCTTGCAAGGTGAAGTTTTTGATGGGAGAGAACCAAATCGTGAAGCTACCGCGGAAGAGTTGAAGATGCTACAATACAATGCTCAAGCTTGTGATATCCTCTTCAACGGATTGTGCCCCGAAGAATTCAACAAAATTAGCCGTCTTGAGAATGCAAAGGAAATTTGGGATACTTTGATTGACATGCACGAAGGTACCGACTCCGTCAAGGAATCCAAGATGGGTGTGCTCCAAAGTCAACTTGACAAGTTCAAAATGAAGGATGGTGAAGGTGTCGCTGAAATGTACTCTAGGCTTGCTCTTATCACAAATGAGATTGCCAGCTTAGGAAGTGAAGAGATGAGCGACAAATTCATCATCAAGAAGATCCTAAGAGCCTTGGATGGAAAATATGATACCGTATGCACATTGATCCAAATGATGCCAAATTACAAAGATCTCAAGCCAACGGAAGTCATTGGAAGAATTGTTGCTCATGAGATGTCACTCAAGGATAATGAGGAGCTCCATAACAAGTCAAGTGGTGCTCACAAAGCCTCATGTGAAGCCCCCACATCATCAAGTGAGAAACAAACCTTTAATGAAGAATTGAGCTTAATGGTGAAGAACTTCAACAAGTTCTACAATAATAGAAGCAAAGAGAGAAGTTCCAAGTCAAGGTCCTACAATGACAAAAGATCTTCTAGTCGAGAGTGAAACTGCTACAATTGTGGAAGACCCAGACACTACTCCAATGAGTGTACGACTCCCCACAAGAGAAGAGAAGATTCTCCCAAAAGAAGAAGTAGAAGAGAAGAATCACCATCAAGGGAGAGAAGGAGTAGGGATGATCGATATGAACGAAGACCCTCTTGGAGAAGCAAGGATTCGGAAAGGAAGGACAAATCATCAAGGAGCTACACAAAACGAAGACATCAAGCTCATGTTGGTGAATGGTATCCGGCTCCGACTCCGACAATGACTCCGAGAGAAGCTATCACTCCGACTCCGAATATACTCAAGATGAAGGTGTTGCCGGTCTAGCACTTGTGTCAACCAACTCCTACGACATATTTGATTCACCAAATGAAGGAATTGGAAGATGCTTCATGGCCAAAGGTCCAAAGGTATTACACCCCGAGTATGTTGATTTCAATAGTGATGAAGATGACTTGTTCGGTGATGATGATTTACTTGTTGACAACTATAGTGATGAATACTATGATGAAACGAATGACAATGATAAGGAGAAGATTGAGTCTCTAACTAAAGAACTAAACACTCTTAAGTTAGCTCATGAAACTATCTTAGGACATCATCGAGAACTTTTAAGGACTCATGAGAAATTATGTTTTGAGAAGCTCAACCTTGAGCAAGAGCATGAGTTCTTAAAGGCAATCGATGATGATCTTCGCAAGAAAAGTTCTTCTTACATTGCCAAGCGTTTACTCTTATCCACTTACATGCCTCAAGTCAAGTCTAGTAACAAGAACAAGAAAGATTCCCCCTCTAGCAGTAACAATAATCATGCTAAATCCAATGTTGTTGCTTCTAGTAGTTCTCTTGATTCCACTAATGATTCTCTTAGCCAAGTTACACTTGAGCAAGAAAATAGCTTATTGAAGGGAATTATAGAGAAAGGTGTTTACAAGAGCCTTGCCGGGAGTAAGCAATTCGAGGAAATTGTACGCAAGCAAGGAAGGCACCAGAAGAATCAAGGTATTGGTTTTGAACGAAAGTTCAATGCCATTGGAGTTGAGTGGGAAGAAGATCAATACCCCAAGACGAAGTTTGTTCCTCAACAAGAGAAGTATGATCCTACTTCTTTCAAAGGGACACAAGCTCAAGATGATCTTCCACCACAAGACCACAAGCAAAAAGGCAAGGACAAACTTCAAGAGGAAATTGATGCATTTGAAGAAGCTCCTAAGGCCTTGGTCAAGTGGGTTCCCAAGACTACACCAAGTTCCACTTCATCAAGTACAACTACAACTCCGAGGATTCCCATCAAGATGGTGTGGATCCCAAAGAAGAAGAACTAGAGAGTTCTTGAGGGTGACTCCGCCAACATACTTCACTCTTATCATTTTGGCAAGAACAAGTGCAATCAACTTCCACATCTTGCACTAGTTCAAGGAGTCACAAACCCTCTTGTTCGTAAGACAAGGGACAAGGTAACCTAAAGCTTTCATAGGCATTATCTTGTGTGTGCATCACTCTAGGCCTATGGATATCCTTGTTTGTTCCTTGTGGGACTAACCCATGTAGGTATTGAAAGTGCAACTCACTCCAAAGGATAGCTCCGAATGATCTACATCAACTTAGAGCATCCACATATTCAACACCTACATGAAGTCATCATCGACAAAACCCAAGGTTAGTTCATCCCTCTTAGGGGGGATCTCACATCTAGGGGGAGCTTTACTCTAACAATTGAGTTAAAGCAACTCTAATGGTGTGAACACAACAATGCTTTATGTAAAAGTGGTAACCCACTTGTGCTTAAACGATGAGTATGACCTATGATCAAATGTTCTCATTTGACTCCTAAGTCAATATACTCATATATAGATGACCTAGTCATCGCCAATTGCTTGATAGATGCTAGAATTGTTTGTGCATGCTTTGCCACATATTTCATTTGTCATTTTATGATGTGAGCATGTTGGTTGCATAATTTACTCATTCGAGGACATCCACTTGTTGTTTTGATTGATTGGTTTCCTTTTCTTTTGGCCAAGTGGATGGACAAAAATGCCTAAGAACCTTCTCTAGCTCTCTATGCTTTTCTCGTCTCAAACTCTATTCATGCTACATCACAAAATTTGATCAAGTAAGATTCGAACCACTCTGTGTGAGGAGCACTCGGAGTCCCTGATTCGTCATAGACTTAAACTTCCAAAACTTCTTTGTGTGTTTCGGTCTGACTGATTCATCCATTTCGGTCATACCGAGATCACTAAGTCGATCTAGGTTTTCAATCTCGGTGCAACCTATTCGAACTTTTCGGTCACACCGAGTTTCAGTAACTGCTTGCAGTTATGAATCTTGGTGCCACCGAGTTGTTCCACTCGGTCACACTGACAGGGTCGGACTATATATACCCACGGGCAAAATTTTGGAAATTTTCTCCGAACTCTTTCGCCCGCGCTTAGCCCGCTCTGCCTCCAGGGTCTCCGGATCGTCCTCCTCGTCGCCAGTTGCCTCCTGCCGCTGGTCTCCGCTGACGTCAACGGGAATCATCCCCGCCGTTGCCGCCGTAGCAAGTTCATCGCTGAACTAGGGTATGGACTTGAACTTTGTGCTGTTCTAACTCCGATTCCCCAACACATTTCTTTGCCATGAATCTTGGCACGATTGAAACCATTCTATCCATCGAAAATACTCCGTAGTTTAGTCGTGAATTGAAAATTTAGGGTTAGGTTTCCGCTGAAACCATCTCGGACCGACCGAGTTGATGAAATCGGTTCCACCGATTTGGCTCAGGCCATTGCACATGTGATTCTCGATCTGACCGAGAATTGCAAATCGGTGTGACCGAGTTCAGCACTTTGTGAAACCCTAGCAGTCTTGGTGCCATCGAACTGTGACTCGGTTTGACCGAGTTCACTAGTTTAGGTTCCAAAAGCTGCTTCGGTATCACTGAGTTTGCAAATCGGTAGATCCGAAATGCTTTCTGTGGAAAACTAAAACTAAGTTTTTAATTTATTCTTTTGCAAAAACCTCTGTATTTTGTGATGCTCATCCACTCTACCTCATCTATAATCTATTCACAAGGTCAGCTGTCAGAGATTGCATTATGTCTGATCAAAATGATAGTCAGAACAAGTCAGAGGAGCAGGTTCACTTGAGTGAGGGCACTAGTCCCTCTAGCAACTCAGATGATGGCAGCAGGAGCACACCAAGCAATCTGCCAAAGGCTGCCACCAGGGCCAGCAAGAAAAGAACCTCAGAGTCAGAGGATGAGGACTATGTGGCTGAGGAAGAAGAAACCACCTCAAAGAGGAAAGTCCTGAAGAAGGAATATGGCACAGCTGCTGCCACCAAGCCAGGAATGAAGCAAAAGGTTCCTGCCAAGAGAGTTCCAATGTCTAAAGCCAGAGCATCCACTCAAGAGACTTTGGGATCTGCACCCAAAGAGCAGGTTGTGTCAGAAAAGAAAAGGAAGGAACGGGTCAAAAAGACCACTACCAGAGTGCTTGGGAGATCTTCAATCATGAAAGACTCTGAAGAAGAGGAAGAGGAACTTCGTGAAATTTTCGGGTCTCTTCAACCCCTAACCCTAGAAAATCTCCTCGCGCCGTGCCGGACGTGTCCGTTCCGGCCGGACAACGCCCGCCGCCGCCCCGCGCCCAACCACGCGGTGACACGTGTCCCGCCGGACCTCTCTCCGCCGCCGGCCCGGGAGGCCCAAACCGGGCCCTCGAGGCCCGTTTGCCGCCCCGCGCGCCTGGGATCCCCGCCGCCCGATCCCACGCACGCGCGCCACCCTCTCGCCGGCTGCACCACCGGCCGCCGCCCTCGACGTCGACCGCCGCCGCGGCCTACCTCGCCGGCGCCCGTGCCAGGGAGCGGAGCTCCTTGATCCGCCGGCCGTGCCAACTTCGTCCGCATCTCCGGCGACGTCCTCCGCCGCCTTCGCCTCCCCACGCCCCGGCCTCTCCTTCCTCCGGCGAACCTCCCATCTCCCGCGATGACGAGCTCGATTCCGCAATCCTCGAACCCTGCGCAGCTACAGTGCCCGATCTGGATCTAAGATCCGCGCGGTTGACTTTTTCGTCCCTAACCCTAATATTTTTGCATAGTTTGACATGCCATAACTTCCTCATCGTAGCTCCGATTCGTGCGTGTAGCATATCGAAATGTTCGTCTCGACAAGTACATCATTTCATCTCATTGCATTATTTTCATTTGAGCTCATCTTGATGCCCGAAATGCTGTTGGAAGAGGGCTATGTGATGATAGTTTCAGATCTGTTTCAGCAAATGCACTTTTGTCATTTTTGCCATGATTAATGTGTGCATGATATGATTCTGAGCTCTACATGTGTTTTGAAGAATGCCATGCCATCTTGACAGGGGTGTATGCCATGTATTTTTGTGACCTTTGTGGTGACTAGCACAAGCATGCAAAGTAGCTTACTCAATGATGCTGATTTCAGGGACTTAGAATTTCACTAACTCCTTGCCCTGTCATTATTTTTATGCCATATGTTCATGTTGTTTCCTAGTGATCCGTGCCTCTTTTGAGGATGATCAGTAAGGATGTTTTGTAGATAATGGTGTGCTCTATCCATCAATGTCTTTGTTTGAAATTATGGAGCACCCTAGCTTGAGTCAATCGAGCTCTACTTTTGCTATAAAATATTTCTGGCAGATTGTTAACATGTTTAGCGATTTTCCCGAGCTTGTTGTTATTGATCCGTGCATGCTATGTTGTTGTTCTTGCCATGTCTAGCTTCTATGCATGTATATTTGCTGGGTGTATGCTTAGTTTGTCATGCAATGCCTCATAGTGAGTGCATCGAGCTCGTAAACATGCCTACTTGATGTATGTTTTGCATGCTCCAGTTTTTCACTAAGTCTGAATCTGTTTATGTTTTTGCTATGTTCACATGCTTGCAATTGTATTTTCGGATCCCTTTTGGCTCATGGTCACTAAGGGACTTTTGTTATATGCTTTGCGTAGCTTCATGTCATGCCTTGCTTTGCCATGATATGTTCCTGTAGCATGTAGTTATCGTGCTCTAAACATTGCTTACTGATGATAAATTCCTGACATGCTGTTAATTTCACTAAGTCTGAAACCTGTTATCTTTTGCACTTTTGCCATGCTTGCTTGAACCTGCTATTGATTGAATTAGCCGTGGCTCAGTGTTCATCTTTTGTCAAGCATCATGAGTGGTTCCCTGCCATGTATTTTGTTGCTATGTTTGAGTGCAGTAGCTAATTTATCTTGATGCATTTAGAAGGCTACTTGTTGTTTATCACAGACCGGTGCCATATTTGTTTTGCTTACCATTTGCAAATCGTGCATCCGATTCCGGTGATCTTTATATCGATTTCGACCGAAATCACCTCACCTTTTCAATGGCACTCTTGGATTCCCAAGTTGAGGCCAGGTTCAATCATTCCTTTCCAAACCATGCATATGCATCACATGTTGCATCGCGCATATCATACCATGTTTGCATCATGTTGCTTGAGCATTGCATGTGGTTGCTTGTGTTCCCTTTTACTTGTTGTTCTTGTTTGGGTAGAGCCGGGAGACGAGTACATGAACAAGGAGCCCATTGAGTACGCTTACGAGGATCAAGCCAACTCTGAGAACTTTGCAGGCAAGATGACCATACCCTCGAAATCACTTCTATCTTTGCTTGCTAGATGCTCGCTCTTTTGCTATGCCTATGCTACGATACCTACCACTTGCTTATCATGCCTCCCACTTGCCATGTCAAACCTCTAACCCACTATGTCCTAGCAAACCGTTGTTTGGCTATGTTACCGCTTTGCTCGGCCCCTCTTATAGCGTTGCTAGTTGCAGGTGAAGATTGGAGTTTGTTCCTTGTTGGAACTTGTTTATTGTTGGGATATCACCATATTATCTTGTTTATCTTAATGCACCTATATACTTGGTAAAGGGTGGAAGGTTTGGCCTTATGCCTGGTGTTTTGTTCCACTCTTGTCACCCTAGTTTCCGTCATATTGGTGTTATGTTCCCGGGTTTTGCGTTCCTTACACGGTTGGGTTATAATGGGAACCCCTTGACAGTTCGCCTTGAATAAAACTCCTCCAGCAATGCCTAATATTGGTTTTACCATTTGCCACCTAGCCTCTTTTTCCCTTGGGTTTCCGGAGCCCAAGGGTCATCTTTATTTAAACCCCCCGGGCCAGTGCTCCTCTGAGTGTTGGTCCAAACTAGAGCCCTTTGCAGCGCCCCCTCGGGGAAACTCGAGGTTTGGTTTTAGTTGTACGGAGTGCTCATCTGAGTGTGCCCTGAGAACGAGATATGTGCAGCTCCTATCAGGATTTTTCGGCACATTCGGGCGGTGTTGCTGGACTTGTTTTACCATTGTCGAGGATGTCTTGTAACTGGGATGCCGAGTCTGATCGAATTGTCTTGGGAGAAGGAATATCATTCGTTGACCGTGAGAGCTTGTGATGGGCTAAGTTGGGACTCCCCTGTAGGGATTTGAACTTTCGAAAGTCGTGCCCACGGTTATGGGCAGATGGGAATTTGTTAATGTCCGGTTGTAGATAACATGAAACTTAACTTAATTAAAATGCACCAACCGCGTGTCTAACCGTGATGGTCTCTTCTTGGCGGAGTCCGGGAAGTGAACACGGTGTTGGAGTAATGCTTGACGTAGGTTGTTCTAGAATCACTTCTTGATCATAGTTGTTCGATCGTGCCTTTGCCTTCTCTTCTCGCTCTCATTTGCGTATGTTAGCCACCATATATGCTAGTCGCTTGCTGCAGCTCCACCATCATACCTTTTACCTTTCCTATAAGCTTAAATAGTCCTGATCGCGAGGGTGTGAGATTGCTGAGTCCCCATGACTCACAGATTACTTCCAAAACCAGATGCAGGGACCGATGATACCGCTCCAAATTATATGACCGAGCTCAAGTGGGAGTCCGATGAAGACTCTCGTCATTACTACGTGTCTTTCCCAGATGATCAGTAGTGGTGCCCAGTTGGGGCGATCGGGGACTTTGTTGCATTTGGGGTTTATCTTCATTTTGGTTCCGTAGTCGGACCTTGAGTGTATTTGGATGAATGTAATGTTATTTATGCTATTTGTGTGACGTGGCGAGTGTAAGCCAACTATGTATCATTTTCCCTTTATTTATTTACATGGGTTGTTGTGAAGATTACCTCACTTGCGACATTGCTTTCAATGCGGTTATGCCTCTAAGTCGTGCTTCGACACGTGGGAGATATAGCCGCATCGAGGGCGTTATAGTCTTGCCATCCATGCTCTTTCGGTAAAAAAATAAAAAAACTAACTTCCTTGCTAATGCATCTCAATGATTAGCACATCAGAGCTAATAATTATATCACAAAAGTTGTGAGAAGGTGTTAAATTAAAATTGACCCGTCCTTTCATTAGCAGGAACTTCCCCCAGCTCTGTCAAAATCAACAAGGCATGTTGGGAAAAAAGTAGCTGTCTGGAGCATGCAACATTCCGATCATTTTGTGCAGTTCCACTAAAATAGAGCTGAGCATCCCTGTTCCAAAGATATTAAGTGTGATTACAATAATAGAGGACTGTTGATGAAACAATAAACACATAAATAGAAGCCAGTCACCTTTGCAGTCTCTCTTAAGACTAACTAGTTGGAGAATATTAAGAAAATAGTTGGAGAAGATTAGGCTCAGAGTTGGAGGAGGAGGATAGAGCAAAACCAATATCCCTTTGTGCAGTTGCACAGAAATGTAGAGACGTCGCCCATGTGACATTTTAGTACAACTGCACAAAACACTCTTAAGAAAAAAGTGGTTTGTGCAATTCGCCAAAAGATTGCAATAGCAATGAGGAGAAATGGATAGCCTTGTTTGCAAAAAAATAGGTAGAAAGGAAACAATTACTGGCTAATAACAGTTGATGACACATATGACGACAAAAAATAAGCATATTCCTTGTCCTAAGGGAAGATAAAAACACGGTTGTGTTTGTCTAAAACGGTGTGAGGACGAGATTGCAATATGGAAAGTACGCCAGACGAGCAACATTTTGGGCAAAGAACTATGGAAGATCCACATGCAATATTTTCCACATGAAGCAATGTGGGAAGACGGGTAGTGGAGCAAGGCCGAAGGGGATACCTGAGGGTCGTCGAGATGTAACTAGGAGAGCGGCGGCGGGCGGGATCTTCCCATACTGCAACAGCGAGCAAGTGGTGTAGGCCCTACCACGTCGGAGCTTGGTCAGAGAGAACAGTGGGTACTGCAGATCGGGACGTGCTGCCTCGGCGCCGTCGAACGGAGGAACGATGCACATCATCCCTTTCCGCCGCCAGATGGGATGTAGCCGGACCAGTGACCAACGGTGAGAGATAGAGAGAGAGAGGCCACCGCTGCCTTGTGTGAGATAGTTTGAAGAGAGACAAACCCTGGCAGGCAGGCTCCGTTGTATATAGTGGAACGGACTACCTTTTTCTCCATAAAAATCATTTTATATTTTGGTGTACGTGCCATTGAGCGATATAGCTTTATTTAAAAATAACACGCCAACGCATCAAGTCGAACTTTGTTTCGTGCACGCGTGGTACACGACCTCCATAGGTAAACAACTACTACACGCGCTCAAATTAGCACGTGGGCTGCCATTTTCGTACAGAAATGAGCTCAACCGTGTACCCGCGCGGGTGTGGCTGGGCACGAAGCGTGAGTACGTGCACCTATTCTCTTGGTGTACGTACACCACCTACGTGGGGTTGTGTGAGAGAGATACAAACGTAGAGAGATATAGTGTGTGGGTTCGTGAGTGTTTTTTGGGGGGCGGTGTGTGAGAGATAGATAGGGAATATGTGTCGATGATATTTCAATCAAAAAATGTAACATATGCAATGTGTGTGAAATAGAGGCCTGGATATATCATATATATATATATAGAGGGGCGATCCACAAGAAGAGAGTGGAGGTATCATCGGCGTGAGGTATCCATAGAATTGAAGAGAGGGATGATGTGTGTGTGTGTGCGCACGCACGATTGTATATAGTGCCATCGAATTTGTGTGTGCCCACGTCAAAGATATAGGGTGGCTGGCCTACTGGAATGTGAGAGGGGACATGTGCAGTTTGTCTCTGTGGCATGGATACCTACTGATACGTCTCCAATGTATCTATAATTTTTTATTGTTCCATGCTATTATGTTATCCATCTAGGATGTTTTATATGCATGTATATGCTATTTTATATGATTTTTGGGACTAACCTATTAACCTAGAGCCCAGTGCCAGTTTCTGTTTTCTTCCTTGTTTTTGAGTTCTATAGAAAAGGAATACCAAATAGAGTCCAATTGACGTGCCAATTTTTGATTATTTTTTATGGACCAAAAGAAACCCCCGAAGTAAAAGAGGTGGGCCAGAAGAGTCCTGAGCCATCCATGAGGGTGGAGGGCGCGCCCTACCCCCTGGGCTTGCCCCCTATCTCGTGGATGACTAGGAGACCCCCCTGGCGTGAGACCGACGCCAAAAATTCCTATAAATACAGAACCCCGGTTTCGAAAAGAAACCTAGATCGGGAGTTCCGCTGCCGCAAGCCTCTGTAGCCACCAAAAACCAATCGGGACCCTATTCTGGCACCCTGCCAAAGGGGGGAATCATCACCGGTTGCCATCTTCATTATCCCGGCACTCTGCATGATGAGGAGGGAGTAGTTCACCCTGGGGGCTGAGGGTATGTACTAGTAGCTATGTGTTTGATATCTCTCTCTCTCTCTTGTGTTCTTGATTTGGCACGATCTTGATGTACCACGAGCTTTGCTATTATGGTTTGATCTTATGATGTTTCTCCCTCTCTACCTTCTTGTAATGGATTGAGTTTTCCCTTTGAAGTTATCTTATCGGATTGAGTCTTTAAGGAGTTGAGAACACTTGATGTATGTCTTGCATGTGCTTATCTATGGTGACAATGGGATATTCACGTGATCCACTTGATGTATGTTTTGGTGATCAACTTGCGAGTTCTATGACCATGTGAACTTATGCATAAGGGCTGGCACACGTTTTCGTCTTGACTCTCCGGTAGAAACTTTGGGGCACTCTTTGAAGTTCTTTGTGTTGGTTGAATAGATGAATCTGAGATTGTGTGATGCATATCGTATAATCATACCCGTGGATACTTGAGGTGACATTAGGGTTTTGGTTGATTTGTGTCTTAAGGTGTTATTTTACTGCGAACTCTAGGGCTATTTGTCACACTTATAGGAATAGCCCAACGGATTGATCGGAAAGAATAACTTCGAGGTGGTTTCGTACCCTACAATAATCTCTTCGTTTGTTCTCCTCTATTAGTGACTTTGGAGTGACTCTCTGTTGCATGTTAAGGGATTGTTATATGATCCAATTATGTTATTATTGTTGAGAGAACTTGCACTAGTGAAAGTATGAACCCTAGGCCTTGTTTTGAAGAATTGCAACACCGTTTGTGCTCACTTTTATCATTAGTTACCTTGCTGTTTTTATATTTTCATATTACAAAAACCTATATCTACCATCCATATTGCACTTGTATCACCATCTCTTCGCCGAACTAGTGCACCTATACAATTTAACATTGTATTGGGTGTGTTGGGGACACAAGAGACTCTTTGTTATTTGGTTGCAGGGTTGTTTGAGAGAGACCATCTTCATCCTACGCCTCCCATGGATTGATAAACCTTAGGTCATCCACTTGAGGGAAATTTGCTACTATCCTATAAACCTCTGCACTTGGAGGCCCAACAACGTCTACAAGAAGAAGGTTGTGTAGTAGACATCAAGCTCTTTTCTGGCACCATTGCCGGGGAGGTTAGCGCTTGAATGTATATCTTTAGATCTTGCAATCGAATCATTTAGTTTCTTGTTTTATCACTAGTTTTGTCTATAAAAGAAAACTAAAAAATGGAATTGAGGTTGCCTCATATGCTTCATCCTTTTAATGTCTTTTGCGAAAATAAGGATTCCCAATAATTGTGCCAAAGTGTTAGAAGAAGAATGCATTAAAATGTTTGGCACTAAATATTTAAATGAGCATGATTGCAATGTTGTTAGTATGAATTCTTTGAATATCCATGATGCTAATGATATACAAAGACACAAGCTTGGGGATGCTATGTTTGATGAAGATGATATTTTTAGTCCCCCAAGGTTTGATGAGCAAATTTATTATGATGATATCATGCCTCCTTTTTATGATGATTATGTTGATGAGAGTGGTTTCAGAGAGGTCATCACTTTATTTAGTGATGAACCCACTATTTCGGAAGAGGTTCTGATTGATTATGAGAACAAAGTTGCTATCTATGATGATTATTGTGATGACATGTATGATATAAAGAACAATGATAACCATGAAACTTGTCATCTTGATTTTAATCTTCAATTGGATTATGCCTCACATGATAGTTATTTTGTTGAATTTGCTCCTCCCACTACTATGAATGAGAAGAATTTTGCTTATGTGGAGAGTAGTAAAATTTCTATGCTTGTGCATCCTGAAAATAATGCTTTATGTGATAGTTATATTGTTGAATTCATTCATGATGCTACTGAAAATTATTATGAGGGAGGAATATATGCTTGTAGGAGTTGCAATGATATCAAGTTTCCTCTCTATGTGTTGAAAATCTTGAAGTTTTGCTTGCTTTACCTTCCCATGCAAGTTGATTCTTGTTCCCATAAGTTGTTTGCTCACAAAATCCCTACGCCTAGGAAGTGGGTTAGACTTAAATGTGCTAGTCATATGCTTCATGATGCTCCCTTTATATTTCAACTCTTATCTTTTATGTGAGCATCATTGACATCATCATGCCTAGCTATAAAGGCATTAAAGAAAAGTGCTTGTTGGGAGACAACACAACATTTATACCTATTGTTTTTGTGTGTTAACATGATTATGATACTGTAGTAATCATGTTTTATAGCTTTTGTTTCAATAAAGTGCCAAGTAAGACCTTCGGGATGATCTATGGTGATAGTTGATTTGATCCTGCTAAAAAACAGAAACTTTTGCACCCAGGATATTAGTTTTCATTTTTAACAAAAGCGCGATAAAATACTAATTCTTTTTGAAGAGCATTAATAAACAAATTGCTTAGGACTTCCTAATTTATTAGGATTTTTGGAGTTACATAAGTGTTTGAAATCACCAGATTACTACAGACTGTTCTATTTTTGACAGATTCTGTTTCCGATGCATAGTTTGCTTGTTTTCTAGTTTCTATGGATTATATTGCTTAATATAAATGGTAGAAATGATATGGTACAGTAGGAATCATGTGATAAAAATTATGAATCTTGTCTTGACAGTACCTAAGTGGTGACTTGCTTTCTTATACTAACGGAGCTCACGAGTTTTCTGTTAAGTTTTGTATTGTGAAGTTTTCAAGTTTTGGGTAAAGTTTTGATGGACTACGGAGTGAAGAGTGGAAAGAGACTAATCTTGGGGATGCCCAAGGCACCACAAGGTAATATTCAAGGAAAACCAAATGCCTAAGCTTGGGGATGCCCCGGAAGGCATCCCCTCTTTCATCTTCGTTCATCGGTAACTTTACTTGAGGCTATATTTTTATTCACCACATGATAAGAGTTTTGCTTGGAGCGTCATTTTGTTTTATTAGGATTTGCTTGCTGTTATTTAGAGTAATGTTTTCATATTTTAGTTCAATAAAAGGGTCAAGTATAGCCTTTACCATACTTATTTTGCAAGTCCGCATGTTGTTGTTTTAAAAACAGAAAGTTTGCTGTTATTAGTGAATAGTCAGAACATGATAAAATCTTGAAATTTTTACACAACGAGTAACAACAAATTATCTACATTGTGGTAATTTTTCAGAATTTTTGGAGTTAGGGAAGTATGATTCCTCTTGCATTCTTTACAGACTGTTCTGTTTAGACAGATTGTTGTTATGTTTGCATTGTTTGCATATGTTTGCTTGTTTAATGATTCTATTTGAGGATAGGAGTTTTAAATATGCAGAGGCATTTATTATGCAATATCAAATAATAATTTTAGTGATTTTCTATAGTAGATAATGATAAGGTTTTGCATGGATTTATACTAACCTATCTCACGAGTTCTTGTTGAGTTTTG
This sequence comes from Triticum dicoccoides, assembly GCF_002162155.2. Lineage (NCBI taxonomy): Eukaryota > Viridiplantae > Streptophyta > Magnoliopsida > Poales > Poaceae > Triticum > Triticum dicoccoides. Next base: position 463,897,095 of record NC_041386.1, read on the forward strand.
TGCGGATGAAGTACTTAAGGTTTAAGGAAACCGCGATATGAAAGGAATTAAGGAGACACAAAAGCTCAAGCTTGGGGATGCCCAAGGCATCCCTAATTAACATTTCAAGAAGTCTCAAGCATCTAAGCTTGGGGATGCCCCGGTAGGCATCCCACCTTTCTTCTTCAACAACTATCGGTCAGTTTTGGTTGAGCCTAAGTTTTTGCTTCTTCACATGATATGTGCTATCCTTGCAATATCATTTTATTTTGTTTTGCTCGCTGTTTGAATAAAGTACTTAAGATCTGAAATTTTATTTATGAGAAAGATCTTCACACAGTTACGTAATTATTCAACTACTCATTGATCTTCACTTATATCTTTTGGAGTAGTTTGCCATTTGCTCTAGTGCTTCACTTATATCTTTTTGGAGCATGGCGGTAGTTTTATTTTGAAGAAATTGTTGAACTCTCATGATTCACTTAAATTATTTTGAGAGTCTTAAACAACATGGTAATTTTCTTTGGTTATGAATTTAGTCCTAATATGATAGGCATCCAAGAGGGATATAATAAAAACTTTCATATAAAGTGCAATAAATACTATGAGAAGTTTGATTCCTTATGATTGTTTTGAGATATGAAGAAGGTAATATTAGAGTCATGCTAGTAGATTAATTTTGAATTTGAGAAATACTTGTGTTGTGGTTTGCAAGTCCCGTAGCATGCACGTATGGTAACCGTTGTGTAACAAATTTGAAGCATGAGGTGTTTCTTTGATTGTCTTCCTTATGAGTGGCGGTCGGGGACGAGCGATGGTCTTTTCCTACCAATCTATCCCCCTAGGAGCATGCGCGTAGTGCTTGGTTTTGATGACTTGTAGGTTTTTGCAATAAGTATGTGAGTTCTTTATGACTAATGTTGAGTCCATGGATTATACACACTCTCACCCTTCCACCGTTGCTAGCCTCTCTAGTACCACGCAACTTTCGCCGGTACCATAAACCCACCATTTACCTTCCTCAAAACAGCCACCAGACCTACCTATTATGGCATTTCCATAGCCATTCCGAGATATATTGCCATGCAACTTTCCATCGTTCCGTCTATTATGACACGCTCCATCATTGTCATATTGCCTTCCATGATCATGTAGTTGACATCGTATTTGTGGCAAAGCCACCATTCATAACTTTTTCATACATGTCACTCTTGATTCATTGCATATCCTGGTACACCGCCGGAGGAACTCATATAGAGTCATATTTTGTTCTAAGTATCGAGTTGTAATCCTTGAGTTGTAAATAAATAGAAGTGTGATGATCATCATTATTAGAGCATTGTTTCGTGTGAGGAAATAAAAAAAGAGGCCAAATAAGCCAATGAAAAAAGGGGGCCAAAGAAGCCAAACAAAATAAAAGGAGAGAAAAAGAGAGAAGGGACAATGCTACTATCCTTTTTCCACACTTGTGCTTCAAAGTAGCACCATGATCTTCATGATAAAGAGTCTCTTATTTTGTCACTTTCATGTGCTAGTGGGAATTTTCGTTATAGAACTTGGCTTGTATATTCCAATAATGGGCTTCCTCAAAATTCCCTTGGTCTTCGTGAGAAAGCAAGTTGGATGCACACCCACTTAGTTTCTTTTGTTGAGCTTTCATAGATTGATAGCTCTAGTGCATCCATTGCATGGCAATCCCTACTCACTCACATTGATATCTATTGTTGGGCATCTCCATAGCCCGTTGATACGCCTAGTTGACATGAGACTATCTCCTTCTTTTTGTCTTCTCCACAACCACCATATTCTATTCCACCTATAGTGTTATGTCCATGGCTCGCGCTCATGTATTGCGTGAAAGTTGAAAAAGTTTGAGAACATCAAAAGTATGAAACAATTGCTTGGCTTGTCATCGGGGTTGTGCATGATTTGAATATTTTGTGTGATGAAGATGGAGCATAGCCAGACTATATGATTTTGTAGGGATAAGCTTTCTTTGGCCATGCTATTTTGAGAAGACATAATTGCCTTGTTAGTATGCTTGAAGTATTATTGTTTTTATGTCGATATTAAACTTTTGTTTTGAATCTTATGGATTTGAATATTCTTGCCACAATAAAGAGATATTACACTGATAAATATGTTAGGTAGCATTCCATATCAAAAATTCTGTTTTTATCATTTACCTACTCGAGGAGGGGCAGGAATTAAGCTTGGGGATGCTTGATACGTCGCCAAGTATCTATACTTTTTATTGTTCCATGCTATTATATTATCCATCTAGGATGTTTTATATGCATTTATATGCTATTTTATATGATTTTTGGGACTAACCTATTAACCTAGAGCCCAGTGCCAGTTTCTATTTTTTCCTTGTTTTCAAGTTTTACAGAAAAGGAATACCAAACGGAGTCCAATTGACGTGCCAATTTTTAATGATTTTTTATGGACCAAAAGAAGCCCCCGAAGTAAAAGAGTTGGGCGAAAAGAGTCCCGGGCCATCCACGAGGGTGGAGGGCGCGCCCTACCCCCTGGGCTAGCCCCCCTATCTCGTGGATGACTCGGAGACCCCCCTGACATGAGACTGACGCCAAAAATTCCTATAAATACAGAAACCGCCGAAAAGAAACCTAGATCGAGAGTTCCGCCGCCACAAGCCTCTATAGCCACCAAAAACCAATCGGGACCCTATTCCGGCACCCTGCCACAGGGGGGAATCATCACCGGTGGCCATCTTCATCATATCGGCGCTCTCCATGACGAGGAGGGAGTAGTGCACCCTCGAGGCTGAGGGTATGTACTAGTAGCTATGTGTTTGATCTCTCTCTCTCTCTCTCTCTCGTGTTCTTGATTTGACACGATCTTGATGTACCACGAGCTTTGCTATTATAGTTGGATCTTATGATGTTTCTCCCCCTCTACCTTCTTGTAATGGATTGAGTTTTCCCTTTGAAGTTATCTTATCGGATTGAGTCTTTAAGGATCTGAGAACACTTGATGTATGTATTGCATGTGCTTATCTGTGGTGACAACGGGATATTCACGTGATCCACTTGATGTATGTTTGGGTGATCAACTTGCGAGTTATGTGACCTTGTGAACTTATGCATAGGGGTTGGCACACGTTTTCGTCTTGACTCTCCGGTAGAAACTTTGGGGCACTCTTTGAAGTTCTTTGTGTTGGTTGAATAGATGAATCTGAGATTGTGTGATGCATATCGTATAATCATACCCGTGGATACTTGAGGTGATGTTGGAGTATGTAGGTGACATTAGTGTTTTGGTTGATTTGTGTCTTAAGGTGTTATTTTTACTACAAACGAGACTCTTTCAGATTGCGCACTTACACCGTTGGGCAGAGAACCAGCTACAACCCATCTAACCCCAACCCCAGTGGATAGTAACCCACTTCTAGTTGACAAAGCACCATGTCCACCACAGAGTACCCCCACACAAGAAGTTTGTAAAGCAACTGCAGTGCCCAAAGCACGAAGACCACCACAGCGATCCCAAACTCCACGTTTAAATCAGAAGAGCAACTGTTCTCAGGTCAGATTCCGTAGCTATGGTCCATACTCCTTTGCTATTGCATCGCCATATTTACTCATACCAACTACTTTCGAATTTGAAGGATCCAGTTGAAACTCCAATGGCGCAACATGTATATTTTAAACCTATTTCTTTAACTGGATTGTTGTTCTAACTTCTTGCTCTATGTTCATTTCAGTTTCAGTTGTATAAACAGTTATGTTCTCATGTGATGCACATTACAAGTGTTGCCAATGCTGTGTAATTTCTCACACTTATATTCTGTCTATGCTGATGTGTCTTAAAAATATATGAGTTAAACTGTGTCTCTATCTTGATTTGGCAACATAAACTATAATGATATGGACAATACAGTGACCAGAGTGCATAGATATATTTTTGTTTCATGATGTTATCCTGTCCACCTTACTACTGAACCATTTTACCAAAATGAGTTTCGTATACTACATGCTAAACCTATGATGTGTCTGCTTGTTTCTCTTGTAGTATGCGAACATAATTTTGGAGAAGAGCACCCCACTATGCAATGGTAGAGAAAGTAATGCAGATAAGGTTCAAGATAGTGAGACAGCCCTGTTGGTCTCCAAGAAAGGTGATAAAAATGATCTTGTAGACAATGAGGAAACCCCACAGTCCTGCGTTGATGTAGTGTTCGAGTTACTGGCCAGTACCGCTGGCACAAGCTCTTCGAACTCGCTGCCTGAATCACTTCAGCTTCTTCAGTCTCGGCTACAAGCTGAAAGGCATCAATCAGTTGTGCTGCGGCAAGAAGCCAAAGGACTGAGGAAGTCCCTACAGAATTCGGATGCATACTTTCTTGTGCAACAGCAAGTGCTGGAGGATTTAAGCGCCAAACAAGAGAAAGTTAATAAGCTTGCTAAGCATCTTGCCAGTAGTATGGGTAACAAGGATATTGTTTCTTGAGCTCTTCTAAAGTGGTTTTAGTTCTCGACTTGTTTTTCTGCGGCGTTTATTTGCACTGGTCGCCAAGTTTGACAACCAGTGTATATGATATGCGGCTTTGTTCCCTATATTTGCACTATTGGTGAATTTTGATGCCCAGTGGATGTAATATGTGTAATAGCCGTGATAGCCTAGCGTAAGTTGCTTGTTTATTTATTTCCTTGTTGTCTTGTTTATTTGTTTGCTCGTAGTAAGTGCAGTTCTTTTTCCGCGGTTTGCTAGTGGCCGCAATAACCTATTTTTTAAAACTAGTCCACATTAACCATGGGCTACATATTTACTGTAGTTACCATGGGCCTCCTATGAGCCATATAAACAATGGGCCCTCTAAGGGCCGTAGCATCAATGGGCCTTCTACAAACCATTTGATCGATCCACCAAACATGGGCCAATAACAGACCGCATTATGGGCCATAAACGGGCTATATTTGGAATCGTCCGTTCATGGGCCGACCATAACGGGCTATCGTTAATCTGCCATATTTGATGACGCTACGAAAATGGCCCAACGGATTAACGGGCCGATTGTAACCATGGGCTGAATTTGGCCCACAAGCAAAAAAGGCTAGTAACGTGCCGTAAGTAACCGAATGTTGGAAATAAGCCCAAGAATAAATGGGCCCTTAGAAGGCCGAAAGATAACACGAGTTGTGTCGTGGAATTATCACGGCAGATGTCCTAGTGTGAGAACTTAGTTGTGAGGCCAACGCATCTATGTGGTAGCTTGAGAGGGGTTGAGCGGGATGAGAGACGCGAGATGGATCAACACACAAGACAAGGGTTTAGACAGCTTCGGGCCCAGGGAAACATCATCCAGTAATAATCCTACATGTTGTTTGTGGCTAGGTCATCACGAGGGAGTCGCCGTAAACCGGCTATCCTAGTTATGTCTAGCCTTAAGATTATCCTCCACCTCGGGGTGCCCCGCCCCTCCTTATATAAGTTGAAGGGGCGGGTTACATGTAGAGTCCAACTCGGATTAGGACTTAACCTACCATGGACTTCTCATCACGGGCTTCTCACCATGGGCTTCTTAACGTCTTGTGCTTATTAACTCCGGGCGACTTATTTTCATGTCTAAGTACTTGCCGGGTTACGATCTGTCTGCTGGGTCATAACTGTCTGCCGGGTTATAACTGTCTGCTGGGTTATAACTATCTGCCGGGTTATAACTATCCGCCAGCTTATCATCTGCCGCCTTATAACCGTCTGCCAGTTTATCATTTGGTTTTAACTGTCTGGCTTATCATCTTCTGGTTTAACATCTGTCGGCTTACCATCTGACTTAACATCTGCCTGGTTACCAATGAAACACCAAGTCCCAGTCGGGTCATATCTCCGACCGGGTCATACCGCGGGGTATATCCCCGACATTAGCCCCCAGTTTAATTTGGATTTATCCATGTTAAACTTATCCTGTAAACACAAGAACAATTTTGACAGATTATGCTCTGGTTTAAGAACTTTTGTAAGCCGGCACCTGATCATCCTTAACTCCTTGTCATTTCCTTCTTCTAGAAAATCCGGTTCAATAGGCCAGCTTCATAATCAATTTGCTAACGTTGGTTTCTCACAGAGAAATAATGTGTAGAATAATTCATTTGACTCATCTCCCAATGCTTAACAAAAAATATTGGTCTTTGAAATACTCATCTGATCTTCAGCCGGCTTGAAGATATGAAACTTGCCGGTTTATCATTGCCAAAATTGTTGGTTTATAAATATTGATGGCACTGGGTCATAATTGTTTGTTAACATCAGCTTTGAAAGTGTACCTCTTATATGCATATCACTTGTAGCCCCCAAGTCTTAAGAAGTTAGCATAGTAACAGCTTAAAACTTGCTTCAATATAAATATTTCAATCTTGAAGAAATCCAGGTTGTTCATTGCAGTCAGTAGTCCAAACTGAGTATTCGACATATGTAGCCGCCAAGTGCCGGGTTGTCATGCTTGCAGCAACCTGGGACTTGTAATTCCCTGATGCTCATAAAAACTTCAACTAGTGTAGCCCCCAAGGGTCGGCTCAGTAAGATAATATTGAGCTGGGACTTTATATAAACTTCATTGAAAATAACATCATATGATGTAACCCCCAGCATGGGGCTTGAACCCACGTCCACAAGGTTAAGAGTTGTGTGCTTTACCAACTGAGCAGTGGACCCTTCAATATAATGGAATAAGGCTTATGTACCTTGATTTTTTAACAGGAGTAATTGGTAGCCCCCAAGGGCCGGCTCATTATGATGTGATGAGTCGGGTCTTCAATAAGGCCAGTAAAAATGACTTTGCATTAGCCCCCAAGTGTCTTGGTGCATGCTTGCAGCGACATGAGACTTGCATATTTGATGTAATCTCAACTTGAATAATGTAGCCTCCGAGTGCTGGGTCGTAAGCATGCAGCGACTCGGGACTATTCCTTAAATTGTAGAATAAATTATATCGATTGATAAAATAATATCCATTGCGCTGAAGCGACTTTGAAAACCTCAATCATAATATTGGTTATTGATAACCATAATAAAAATCCGACCATGTTGGCTATTCAAGATTTGAATAATATAATTCATTGAGGGTATTGACCCGTAGGCATGCAATAGCATGATTTTGATTGCTCGAGACAAATATATCCTGGCAACTTAACGCCCTTTATCAATACCGGTTATCAAAACCCCAAATATGCTCAAATATGAGTCATAAAGATTATGGCTACATGGCCTGATTTTTTTAAACCATATGTTAATATGGAACAAGGATATGAATCAAAACAATGTTCAGAAAAAATAACAAATCAGAAAAATAAGGCTTTCATAGGCCGCCAAGCCTAAATCTCAAGTGCTTTCATGGCCCGCACAGCCGCTGAGTTAAACCTTTTAAACCTTATAAGCCGGACCTCACACAACCAATCCTCGTTTTAACTTTGACAAGTTCAGGGTCTGTATAAGATTGACTTGTCAAAAGTACGGCGGGTCGTTCCAAGATTATCTGAGCGGAGTGGCAGACTTAAAAAGGCAGGATAACCCGGGGTTTTAGGTGAATACACCTGGCTTCCAAGCCTAGCTTTTACGCCTATTACAAGGGTTATAAAAACTCTTGTCCTTTAGAAAAAAGAGCCCCCAAGTAATATTTTGAGTTGTGCTCAGCGGGTACCTATGTTTGAGTTGTGCTTTGCAACAAACTCTCTTTGGTCCCTTTAATTTTTCTGAGAACTCGAACTTGCGAGAGATTAAATCTTTTTGAACCAGAAATTCTTAAACCGGATATTGAGAGCTTCAAAGCTTTGTGGGAGACAGCTTTCCCTTGACCCGGATTTTAAATCAGAATCCTTTTTTTAAGCCGGGCATTTTCTGACGGCCTTTAAATTTTCACCGATATGGCGGTAGCCTCCGGAACTGGATTATCTTCCCTCCAATGACCCAAAATTCTGAATCTGCTCAAACTGGCAACATTTACTGAGTTATGTCATCAAAGCCCCCGAGTCTTAAGACTACTCGAGGAGTTGGCTTGAGACCCTTCATATTTGACCGTAATATAAACCGACATATATTTGAACAGCGGATTGCTGAAATATGTTGAATCCCTACGGGTTATAAATGACTCTGTGCATTGATTCATCTGATGTATACAAGGGCCATAGTTTGATAGTCTCCTTTGCCATTATGAATTCTGCATAAGATTTTGCACAAACGAGAGTAACTGTTCTCAAAAATATGTATCAACCGAAACTTGACAAGATGGATTTCACCTGATATGTTTGACAGAAAATTATCAGCCGTAGGGTTGCAGCAATGATGACAGAGGTGGCGGTTTAAAGCGCGGCACTGGGCGGCTCAGAAGGGATCCTCTGGGTCATGTCGCCCACTAATTGATTTTCTTAAATCCAACCAATTGACTTTTCTTCCAATCGGCCTTTATCTCTTCCTGCAATAATCAGGAGATCACACAGGAAGGTAACGCAGTACAGGGGCGGCTCAGGGCCAATCCATGGCGGAGGAAACAACTCGCTCGCGGCGGGTCACCATTTCTGAAGTGGGTCGGGAGTCCGCAGCAGCGGCTAATTCAGGCAGCTCCAGCCGCAACAACAGCTCACTGCACGACAACTGAAACTGCGGCGAGGAGGCGGTTTAGCACGGGGCAGGTGTGAGAAGGCACCGGACCAGCGGACCACTGCGGGGGCCGGTGACTTGGCAGAGACCGAGATGGCTTCAGACGGGGCAAGGCAGCTCAACACGGCCAGTTAAGGTATGCGGAGGGGACGCTTGGAGGTAAAGAGGACTCGGCGTGGCCGCGACGACGGTTTACAATGGCAGGTGTCCGCCGGGTGACCCGGCATATTTGATGCACACTGGACTGCGAGGACGGCAGACAGAGCATGCGTTTTTCAGTGACCTGGAGTGATGCGGACGCTGGTGCTGGACTCCCTTGCATCTTGTCTGCATTTTTATGATAAAGTTCTTCCGTATGTGGAATGTGGCTTTGAACCATGTTGCCTGATGCGAGATGGATTTAGGCGTGGCATGCTTTGTTCCGCCAGTGACTACTTGCGGGCCCATCAGATAACATGGCGTCTAGTCTCATGTTAACCTCTCACAGTGTGTTCTCAAATTGTCTCAGTTTTCCATCAGTGCTGTCATTTGTAGGGACCAATCGTGAATTTTCAATTTTGCCAACAGAGTCCTCAAGATGGTGTGTTCTGCCCTCCAGTTGTGCAAATCTAAAGCTTACACCTCCCGGCACGATCAATATCAGCTATAGCGATTGCATTGAAGTCGTTCCTTTCTTCTTCATGATTAACTTTCTTCAACACACGAGGTTTCATTATAACAGCACTCTTAAGTTCGGGGGAGTCGACTTTCTTCTTGAGGCGCGGCGGTTCTTTGATCGCCGTGAGGGCGAGCTTGAAGTAAAGACCGGTGGAAACGGCGGCACTAGGCGGACCGGTTTGAAGCATGGACAGCTCGAGGCCGCAAGAGCACGTTGAGACGGATTGTAGCAGCGGCTGCTGCAGAAATCTCAACATGCGGCACGATGGAGGCGGACGGACCGTCCGACGAATTGCGTAGGCAGCGACCTAAAGGCAGGAGGCAAGGCGAGGCCTAGCATGGAGCAGGCGAGGCCCGGCAACGGGACGGGCGCTCGGCCGGCTCAAAGTGCGGCGGTGGCGGCTCAAGGCGAGGCCAAGGCAGAGTCGGCAGTTTGGCGGTGGAGCGACGCGGAGGCGAAATGACGAGGCGGCGGTGGTGGCATCTGTTGTGAACGGCGATTCTCGCCATGGTGCGGGGCAGGGCAGCAACTCGGACGGTAGTTGACACAGACCGGTGAAGCGTGAGACGCACCGGCAGCTCACGTCCAAGGTGGCAAGGGCGAGCTGGCAGGCCAGGGCGGAGGCGAGCCCTAGCGACGGCTTGAAGTGGAGGCCCGCGAGGCAGGGCCAACTTGCGGCCTGGTCAACCCAGCGCGGTGGCTCCCGACGAGTCTGCGGTCGTGGCCGGATAGATTGACTCACAGCATGGCACCCCGGGTGGCTCGTGGCCAGCGATTTAGCGACTGCAGCTCAAGGCGGGGATAACTTGGTGACGGAGGCCGAGCGGAAAAGCGGTCGTGGCAAAGCAGCCCATGAATGACCCGGCAAAGAGCGACGGTGGTTTAGAGGTAAAGCGACGGATTAAAGCATGTCAAGCGCGAGGTGAGGCATGGCGAGGTCGGGCAAGGCCGGAACGTCAGGCGCTCTGGAGCCCGAGGGCTCGGGGCCGGCGATTCAACGGTGGCTGGCCGTGTGATGAACTGGCGACGGGCGCGGGGCGTCTCGAGGGCGGCTCAGAGCAGGGAGTCTAGATCGTGGTTTTCTATTTCAACTGCTGAAGGCTGGCGACTCTCTCGAGGCCACTCGGCGTATTGTGAATCGGAGGCGGCCGGCGGCTCGGCCCTGCCGCGGCTGAGGGGAAGCTGCTCGCGGTGCAGTCGGAGAGGTGCCGGCGAGTCGAACGACGAGGGCACGACGGTGACAACCGGCCCAGAGGCGGTGAGGGACCGAAGCGGCTCAGAAGAGACGGGCGTCTCAAGGCGAGGACACGGGCGGAGACGATGGTCGAGTCTGGGTCATGGCCGGCTCTGTTTCCGGGTCATGGCTCCCTTTTTTATATTCTCTTTCCTTTTCCTTGATTCTCTTGATCCCGGTTTGTAAGTAGCACACGATAACTTGGCCGATGTCAAGCCCCGGTTCCCTATGCTTCAATTTTGCTTCATCGCAGATCAGATCAAATCGACGACTTTTCCTTTCCTTCAATAGATACGTGCGGGTTGAAAAACATGGCGACTTGATAACCAGTATAGATTGGATCAAACTTGTAGAGATTGTCCATGTTGACTTGATAATAATGTTTCCTTGATCTCAACTGATGAGGTTAGAATTGATGCAAATCCTTCCCAATCGGTTCTTCTTCATCCGAAAAATTACAAACTTCTCAAAACCCTAGTTAAGATCCCTCCAAGAACTCAACACCACCGTACGCGGGCCCCATGATGGGCGCCAACTGTCGTGGAATTGTCACGTCAGATGTCCTAGTGTGAGGACTTAGTCGTGAGGCCAACGCATCTATGTGGTAGCTTGAGAGGGGTTGAGCGGGATGAGAGACGCGAGACGGATCAACACACAAGACAAGGGTAGGAAACATCATCCGGTAATAACCCTACATGTTGTTTGTGGCTAGCTCTCATTATCATCACGAGGGAGTCGTCGTAAACCGGCTCTCCTAATTATGTCTAGCCTTAAGATTATCCTCCACCTTGGGGTGCCCCGCCCCTCCTTATATAAGTTGAAGGGGCGGTTACATGTAGAGTCCAACTCGGATTAGGACTTAACCTACCATGGACTTCTCATCACGGGCTTCTCACCATGGGCTTCTTAACGTCTTGGGCTTATTAACTCCAGACGATTTATTTTCATGTCTAAGTACTTGCCGGGTTACGATCTGTCTATTGGGTCATAACTGTCTGTCGGGTTATAACTGTCTGCCGGGTTATAACTGTCTGTCGAGTTATAACTATCTGCCGGGTTATAACTATCCGTCGGGCTATAACTATCCGCCGGCTTATCATCTGCCGCCTTATAACTTTCTGCCGGTTTATCATCTGGTTTTAACTGTCTGGCTTATCATCTGCCGGTTTAACATCTGCCGGCTTACCATCTGACTTAACATCTTCCGGGTTACCAATGAAACACCAAGTCCTGGTCGGGTCATATCTCCGGCCGGGTCATACCTTGGGGTATATCCCCGATAGGTTGGAAACGGCCCAATGGAATAATGGGTCGTTAATGGGTATAAAGCGGTACACTATTCATTGCGGGCCAGATTCATCACGGACCATTAACGGGCCAAGAGTTATAAATGGCCTCGTATTGGCCGAAATACATCATGGGCCGGAAGTTACAACGGGCTGGAATCATATTGGACGGCCTAGATGAAGTTACTGGGCTTAATTACGGTAGGCCGTAACAGGCCGTGAGTTAGCGAGCCGTAAATGGGCTATATACGAATAGGCCGTTAACATGCTTTCCGTGGGCCATCCCATTACTATTTGACCAAGTCAAACGGGCCGGCCTTTTCACTGGAATGGGCCTCTATTGGGCCATGCCACGTGTCGACATATCATAGGCGCCTCTTGTCCAATGAGTGGATGACATCTGTCCCAACGGGGAGCCAACACGTGTTCCTCCGACCAATGATAATTTTACACGTGGAAAATCCTCATTGGTCCGGGCTGTTAACGGGTTATCGGATCCAAAACCAGACCCGATAGCTTAACGGCGACCCGTTACGGTGGATGCCACGTGTCAGTCACCCTTGACGAAAGCACTTCTATGATGCGCGATTTATCGTCATGGAAGTGGACACTTCTGTGATGATAATTTTGGTAATGTCATGGAACACTTCTACGACAGCACAGGTATGACCATATTGATTCTGTCATAAAATCGTCATGGATGTACATGCATGAGAGGAAACATGACCTACTGACAAACACGTATCATCACGGAAGTGTTTTTTTTTGTAGTAATGGGCTTTCTACGGGCCGTAGGATCTGTTGGGGATATTACCATCAGTTGAGACCCGCCCAGGAGGTGCCGGGTCAGCTTCAATGGCGGGTTACGCAAGAATCCCAGTAAATATTCAAAGATTGTAGTTTATTAAGTCTTATAGAAGGCCCAAAGGCCTGGGGCCGGTTTAAGGCCTGATACAATAAACCGCTATATGTAAGGAAATACTTGTACAGAAAGGCATGTAAAGAAAGGTCACCGAGCCGGACACGATTATGAGCCGGCCGGGACTCTGTAGGCCACCGGGCGTCAACCCGTGTATATAAGGGGACGACCCGGTGGCGGTTTAGGGCAAGAAACAACCAAGTCGACAACCAAGCCGGCGAGTTGAGCCTCTTGGAAGTCGAAACCTCAGCAATACCAATCCCAACTAGATGTAGGCTTTTACCTTCATCGTAAGGGGCCGAACTAGTAGAAAAACTCCCTTGTGTGTCCTTTGTCCCAATCAACCCCTTTAAGCTTCCTAGTGCGATGGCCCTACGACTAAGTCCTTGCTCTAGGACATCTGCCGTGTCAACTCCACGACAGTTGGCGCCCACCGTGGGGCCAGCGCACGGTGGATTTGAGTTCTTGAAGGGCAACTTCGAAGGGCTCAAGGGATATGCTGTGGGCCGGATGACCAAGAATCGTCGCGGCAAACTCTACATCAACGACGAAGGCTGGGGCCTCGAGGCCGGCTCGATCGAGTATGGGTACAGGGTCTCCTTCGGCGGAATTCACGTCTTCATCGGCTGGATCGGCGAGTCAGGCCCTGAGCCGGACGTCCACACCAACCTCATCGAAACGGCTCAACGCGCTGGGTCATCCCGTGTTCAATCTGTTGTGAAGCATGCTTTCGTAGGCTGCGTCCATGACGGTGAATACTCCGAAGGTTCGATGGAAGGTGGTTAGACGGCCATCTGCTCTGATACTGCATCATCAACAGGTGAGACGGACTCGTTGTACCAACTGCAAGACGGCATGCTCGGGGGCTGTTCCGATGGCAGCAGTATTCCGGACCCCCTTGAGCCGCCGAATTGGGCCGGAGTCTTCATGGCAGGGACACAGCCCGGGCAGAACTCCATCGCAGCGACAGCGGCGGCCACCGGGTCGGCAGCTGCCGGGTCAGGAGACCCCGCGCCCCCCCCGGCTCAGGTTCTAATGGACCTCATGGATAAACTGATGACTCTGTTAACCGCTGCGGTAGAACCGGCGAATAAAGACCAACATGACGCAGAAGTGGCAAGCGTGCGGGAGGAGATGGTGCAAGCTAAGGAAAGTCTAGCCACGGAGGAAACCCGGATGGCAGCAGAACGAGCAACTTTGGATGCTCGTGCTCAGCAGGTTCAAGCAGAAACCTTTCGGCTATCGGTGGATCTTAATGCATCAAACGAGGTCATGAGGAGGAGGCGTCAGAAAGATCAGTCGCGCCTGCCTCTAACGCTGGATCCGAGGAATCTGTTCCATACACCCGGAGCTGGAGGGAGCAACCCGCTAGAGGCAAACCGGGTTACGACGCCCGGTGCACCAGTTCAGCCACACACCATGGAGCCGCCTCGCATGAATACAGCTCCTCCTCGTTATATATCAACACCCCCAGGTCACTTCTCCAACCCCATGAAGAATCTCATTGCGGCGCCGGCTTGTTTGGCAGCTCTCCCAATGGAAGGCGACTCGCCAGCAGCAATCGAAACCCGGAGGGTAAGAGAACTACTTCAAACAGCTTTGGCCCACCAGGATGCATACTCCTACAGCCGAGACAGGATTCATTCAACTCCTCACCCAAGACGGAGCCCGAGTTACAGTAGGCACATGGAATCTGCAGAGATGTCAAGTAATGCTCAACGCCACAACCGACCATATAGGCATGAGCCGGTGCGGGCTGGAGCCCTTAACTTGGCGGATCAGGAGAGGATTCGTCAAGAGGCGGAATGGGCGGCTCAGATAGCAGTAGAGCAGGCGGCTCACCAAACCTTTCCGGCTTATCCAGCAACCTCAGTTGAGGCAGGAGTGGTTACAAGAACTGGAGGCGTACCTTGCCTGGTCCCAGCCATACGCAATGAACGGTTGCCCAAGGATTTCAAGGGACCTCGTAAGGTACCTAACTACACGGCGGACTTAGAGCCGGGGGCTTGGATTGAGAGTTATGAGATGGCTATGGAGCTGTTGGAGGTTAGCGATGCTGCAATGGCCAAGTACTTTACCATGATGTTGGATGGAATGGCTCAGACCTAGTTGAAAGGATTACCACGCAATTCCATCGGCTCATGGGCATAGTTGAAGGCACGGTTCATCCAGAACTTTAAAGACACATGTAAGCAGTCAATATCGATTGTGGACCTGACCAATTGCAAGCAAGAGGATGGAGAATCTACAACCCATTGGGTGCACCGGGTCAAGGAGATAATACATTCATCTGATAAAATGGACGCCGGCTCAGCAGTTTTGATGTTGGAGAAAAATTGCCGTTTGAACCTCTGAAGCAGAAGTTGGGGCGGCTTAAACGTGACTGTAATGACATGGGAACATTGATGGCGGCTCTTGTCAAGTATGCCGATTCTGATACCACCAAAGACCCGGCATCTGATGAAGAAAAAGCAACAAAGGGAAAGAAGAACAGCAATGGCAAGGGTCACCAGCATAACCCGGCGAATCAAGGAGGTAATAAGCGTAAGGCTGATGAGTTTGTTGCTAATACTAATGCGCAGGGTGGTAATCAGTGGCGCAAGGGCAGACAACCCCCTCGATCGGGCGGGTCAGGCCCCACCCTTGAGCAGTTGTTGAACGAACCTTGTCCAAGACACGGCACCCGGGAGAAGCCAGCCACCCACTTGTGGAAGGATTGCACGATCATGAAGGCGTTTAAAAATTCAAACGCATTTGACGGGGGTCACGGCCCGGGCGGCGGCTCAGGTGGAGGCGACTTTTAGGGCCCGGGCGCCGGTTCAAGCGGAGGAGGTTTTCATGGTTAGGGTCATCCTAGTCACCAGGGAGGATATAATCAGCAACACGGCCAAGGGAATCAACAGCAGCAACAATCCGACTATCAGAGCAACCTGAAGCAGTTGAGTAGCGGACAGTATCATGTCTTTACTACCAGTTTATGTAAGAGGGACCAGAAGCTCCACAGGAGGGCCGTTAATGCCGTTGAGCCGGCAATCCCACGTTATTTACGTTGGTCTGAGCAGCCTATTGTGTGGAGCAGAGAGGATCACCCGCCTCGGGTTGATAATCCGGGTCACTTGGCTTTGGTAGTGGCACCTCAGGTTGGTGGGTACAAGTTTACTAAGGTACTCATGGATGGAGGCAGCTGCATCAACATCCTTTACTATGAGACGTTCCGTCGGATGGGATTGACGGATAAAAATCTTAAACAGTCCAACACTGTTTTTCATGGTGTGGTACCCGGTAAGTCGGCATACCCGGTTGGTAAGATCGGGCTGGAGGTAGCCTTTGGGGATGAGTATGACTCTAGAGCAGAAAAATTAACCTTTGAAGTGGTTAAGATCAAAAGCCCATATCATGCTCTGTTTGGGCGGCCGACTTATGCCAAGTTCATGCCTTGGCCATGTTACGTGTATTTGCAGCTCAAGATGCCGGGTCACAAGGGCACCATTACAGTCCATGGGAGCCGGAAGATAGCCTTGGAATGTGAAGAGGGGGATGCTGCCTATGCTGAATCTGTTTGTGCAATAGAGGAGTTGAAATTCTACAAGGATCATGTTGACCCAGCGGATATGACATCATTAAAGAAACCAACAACAGAGCATGAGCCGGAGTTAAAGTTCAAGTCAGCTGATGACACTAAGATGGTTGACTTTGTGCCTGGCGATTCATCCAAATAGTTCATCATCAGCGCAAACTTGGATCCGAAATAGGAAAGCGCGCTCATCGAGTTCATCCGTGAGAACCAGGACATCTTTGCATGGAGACCTTCAGACATGCCGGGTGTCCCGAGGGAACTCGCTGAGCACACTCTTAATATCGATCCAAAGTTTAAACCTGTTAGACAGTTTCTCCGACGGTTCAATGAAGAAAGGCGCAAGGCCATCGGAGAAGAGGTGGCCCGGCTCTTGGCAGCCGGGTTCATTGTGGAGGTTTTTCACCCAGAATGGTTAGCTAACCCGGTGCTTGTACTAAAAAAGAATGGCACCTGGCATATGTGTGTGGACTACACAGATTTGAACAAAGCTTGTCCAGCTGATCCGTTTGCTGTTCCCTGTCTTGATCAGATCATTGATGCTACGGTGGGTTACACACGGTTGAGTTTCTTGGATGCTTACTCTGGTTATCATCAGATTAAGATGGCAGTCAAGGATCAAGAGAAGACAACGTTTATAACTTCTTTTGGGGCTTTCTGCTATGTGTCTATGCCTTTTGGGCTTAAGAGTGCCCAGGCAACCTTCCAGCGGTGTGTGCGGAATTGTCTCCATAATCAAATTGGGCGCAATGTTCATGCATATGTGGATGATATAGTGGTAAAATCCAGGGAAGAGGAAACCTTGGTCACAGACCTGAAAGAGACTTTTGATAATCTTCGGGTTTATAAGATGATGCTTAACCTGGCCAAGTGTGTTTTTGGAGTGCCAGCCGGCAAGCTCTTGGGTTTTCTGGTGTCTAGCCGAGGTATTGAAGCTAACCCGGAGAAAATCAAGGCAATCACATCTCTAGCCAAACCAACCTGCGTCAATGATGTTCAACGACTGGCGGATCATGTGGCTGCTTTGAGCCGGTTCATAAGCCGGTTAGGGGAAAAGGCTATGCCTCTGTATCAATTGATGAAGAAAACGGATGTTTTTGTTTGGAGTGATGCTGCGAAAGCCGCTTTTGAGGATTTTAAGGCGCAACTGGCTGAGCCGCCGGTCCTAGCAGCTCCAATTGAGAAAGAGCCGCTATTGTTATACGTGGCTGCCAACTCATGGGCTGTTAGTGTGGCTATGGTGGTAGAGCGCAAGGAGGATGGCAGAGAGCATCCGGTTCAGCGGCTGGTTTATTATGTCAGTGAAGTGCTAATTGAGTCTAAGCAACGATATCCACATTGGTAGAAACTTGTTTATGGGGTGTTCATGGCAAGCCGGAAGCTTAAGCATTACTTTCAGGGACATCCAATCACTGTGGTTAGCTCTGCTACTTTGGGAGACATTATTCAAAACAGAGAAGCTACAGGGTGAGTTGCCAAGTGGGCAATTGAGCTTGGGTCTCATGGGCTGAAATATGTTCCACGTACTGTAATTAAATCTCAAGCCCTGGTTGACTTCATCAATGACTGGACAGAGATGCAGATGCCAGAAGAAAAGCCGCACAACACATATTGGACTATTCATTTTGATAGGTCCAGGCAATTGGAAGGCTCGGGGGCAGGAGTTGTGTTAACTTCCCCACGAGGTGATAAATTTTGTTATGTGTTACGATTGATGTTTCCATGCACTAACAACGCAGCAGAGTATGAAGCATTGCTCCATGGTCTTCGAGTGGCAAAGGAGATGAGCTTGAGCTGGGTCAGATATCTTGGTGATTCAGATCTAGTGGCTCAACAGGTGTCTGGAAAGTGGGATTCCAAAGACCCTCTCATGGCGGCTTATCGCCGGGAGGTCGATGCTGTTGCAGGATATTTTAAAGGTTATCAGGTGGAACACATTGACCATCGGAAAAACGAAGCAGCTGATGCTTTGAGCCAGCTGGGATCTCAACGTAAGCCGGTACCACCCAACACCTTTTTAGATGTTTTGCATAACCCCTCTGTCAAGTTGCCCACAGAAGAAAATTTAGCTGTTCCTGACCCGGAGGCGCAGTTAGTGGTGGCTCTTCACGTCATCCCAGATTGGACGGTGCCGTTCTTGGCTTACATGACCCGGGGAGAGTTGCCAGCGGATGAGACCCTGGCTCGACAGATAACCCGGCGGTCTAAGTCCATGACGATTTCGGATGGAGAGTTATTTCATCACAGTGTTTCCGGAGCGTTTCAACAGTGTGTTTCCCCCGAAGAAGGTCAAGAAATCCTTCGTGAGATCCATGAAGGCGATTGTGGTCATCACGTCGGGTCAAAATCTTTAGTGGCCAAGGCGTTTCGTCACGGTTTTTACTGGTTGATGGCTCACGCTGATGCAGAAGATCTGGTCAGTAGATGTGATGGATGTCAGAAATTTGCACGACGAGCGCATGTGCCGGCTCAAGAGCTCCGGATGATTCCAATCACTTGGCCATTTGCAGTCTGGGGGCTTGACATGGTGGGACCTTCCAAAAGGTCTAAGGATAAAAAGACGCATCTCTTGGTGGCGGTTGATAAGTTCACCAAGTGGGTTGAGGCGGAGCCTGTGAGTAAGTGTGATGCTGCCACGGCGGTTCAGTTCATGAAAAAAGTAATCTTCCATTTCGGTTTTCCACACAGTATTATCATAGACAATGGCACTAATCTATCCCAAGGGGCTATGGAAGAATTTTGTCAGCGAGAGCACATCCGGCTTGATGTTTCCTCTATAGCTCATCCGCAATCCAATGGTCAAGCTGAGAGAGCCAATCAGGAAATTCCGAAAGGATTAAAACCCCGGGTTATGGTTCCTTTATAGTGAACGCCGGGTTGTTGGGTAGAGGAATTGCCTTCAGTGTTATGGAGTATCAATACTACACCCAACAGGTCTACGGGTTACACACCCTTCTTCATGGTTTATGGAGCAGAAGCAGTATTACCCAGTGACATCCGTCATGACTCGCTCCGTGTGGCGGCTTATGTTGAAGCTAACAATGAAAAAGCCAGACAGGATGCGCTTGACTTGTTGGATGAAGAAAGAGACTTAGCAGCAGTGCGGTCAGCAATTTATCAACAGGACCTGCGTCGTTATCACAGCCGCCAGGTTATGTCCAGGACTTTTCAGGAAGGCGACTTGGTGCTCCGTCTTGTCCAAGATCTTTCAGATGCACACAAGTTATCCCCACCTTAGGAAGGACCCTTTGTGGTCAGTAAAAATTTAAACAATGGGTCCTACTACCTCATTGACGTTCGAGAGCATGCAGACTCACGTAAGTCGGAAGAGGAGACCCGCCGGCCATGGAACATTGCTCAACTTCGGCCATATTACACCTGAGCTACCGGCTCTCAACATGTACATACATTCACATTGTATATACGATGATAAGCAATAAAGTAAGACCATCGGTCTCTTTTCTTTTCACAGATTATACATCTTTATTATTTATTTACAAATGACTATTAAGGAGCTGATCATATTTGAATCAAGTTTAATCTTTTTAGTCCGGCTTATGATCGTATCCGAATCTAGCTACAAATCTCATGGCCACTTGGGGGCTTCCTGTTCAAACATAAGTCGTATTCGAACCAAAGAGAACATAGCTGTCATAACCCTCTTGATCGGCTCAAAGCCAAACTCACTTGGGGGCTTCTTGATCATATCCGAATCATAGCTTAACCCCTTTTGAGTCCGACTTGGATCGTATTCGAATCAAGGTCGTTAAAAACCTCTCAAGGTCATTTGGGGGCTTCCTGTTCAAACATAGGTCGTATTCGAACCAAAGAGAACATAGCTGTCGGTACCCTCTTGATCGGCGCAATGCCAAAGCCACTGGGGGCTATATGGTCGTATTCGAACCTTAGCTTAACCCCTTTGGTACGGTTTACTGATCGTATTCGAATCAGAAACCCCCAACTTTTTTAATACAGAGTTCAAATTATGTTTATTATTTGTTGCTTGCCTTTGAGCTTTTGTTGTTTCAATATTACAAATAAGATAGCCTGGTTTTTTTTGCCGGCTCAATCATTGGACAACCCAGCCGCCCGGGTTATTCAAAGTCGGTGGTTCAAAGGATCCAAAGGTACGAGCTACTAAAATATGATGACCATTGAATATTCAAGGAGTATTAACTTTTCATACATATTGAATTTTTAATTCATCACCCGGGTTATTTAAACCGGCGATTTACGGATCAAACAAAGATAAGGTATGGTTTTTTTACTTATACGCGCTTACCTGCCACGTTAACTCAAGAGTTAGTATTAAACCTTATCCTTTATTTACATTTGTCTCTGTTTTTTCTTATTGAAGTTTATGTGTTGTACATTAGGTGTTTAAGCCTAGTTGGTTCTAAACCGCCTTGCCAGTCTTTTCCTTGTGTTCACAGGAACAGAGTTCAACCATTGCAGAGACAAACATTAAATGATGCATACATTAACATCTGAAACACAGATTCACATAAGAAGTATTTTATGCACGACGACATAAGCAAACATGCAGAGTTTTAACTAAAGTTATTACAAGGCTTTATAAGCCTATGAAGATGATCATTGTCCCTCCCTCATCGGCTCACCACCGTCTGGTTGCTAGAAGTTAGATTTTGACCAATCAAAGCCGTTCATGGCGACAAATTCGGCTTCGTCGTCAATCAGGCCGACCGAGTCAATTTCTGGAGCAAAGGTATCTTCTCTCACAGGTGGGATCAGATCTGCTACTTTATATGAAGGAGTGGCCATCTTCTTATTTTCACTATCAAAACCTGGCTGGTACTTGTCCACATTGGTGTCCTCTCCAAGACTAGTTTCCTGAGGCCAGACTTCGCGTACACATGCTATAAAATCGTCTTGGTCAAACGGAGACCCGTCCTCCTTCACGGTAGGATAGCCCCTTGCTACGTCCGCCGGGTCTAGATCTGGCACCCAAGCCTTGGAGCGGCTTAGAGCAGTCAAAGCTCTGGCTCACGCACATGAGCATTTTACCTCTTGGAACCGACCAGGAAGGATGGACAGCTTCTTTAGGACATCGCTAAGCCGGTTGGGTCCTTGGTTGTCAGGAGAGAGAGCGGCCAGAGCCTATTGTGCACCAATGTACAATTGTTCAACCAAGGTGTATACGGCCTTCAGTTTAATCAACGGGTCTTGGCTCAGATTTTTGCTTCACGGACCTGCATATATTTAACAGAGTCAGTGGGCGGATTATACTCCGGTTTGGCATAAAATACACGAAAGGTCAAACTAGGTAGCTTACCAAAGATAGTAGCGACCATCTGAGACACCCGGCCCTTTAAACCGTTCAGCTCGGTTGATATTTCTTTCAGAGCTATTTCAGCTGTCTCAGCTCGCCGGGTCAGAAGTGTTTTCTCATCTTCCCAAGTTTTTCTTTGGTAGCAAAGCTGGTCTTCAAATTCTCCGTTTCAGAAAGGCTTATTTGCAGTTTGGAGGTGGAAGACTTGATTTTTGATTCCTGACTCGCTAGCTGGGTCTTTGTGTCATTCACTTGAGAGTTTAGTTCAGACAATGCATTCTGTGAAATATTCAGATAAGTCAAGACTTGGTTTTAAATTCCAGCATCCAAATTCAAGATTTAAGTCCCAAGTACTTTACGAATAAACCACTTGGCACTTGGGGGCTAATGTATGCCAAATCAAATTTTTTATGACTCTACCAGCATATTTGAAGTCCCAAATGCTTTACAAAGTAACAACACTTGGCACTTGGGGGCTAATGTATGCAGTTCAGCAAGTTTATCAAGGATAAACCGGAATGTTAAGTACTTTACAGATGGTGTTCAATTCTGAAGTACCGATTCATTAATGATCAAATAAACCGGTCCTTGGGGACTATGGGTGAAGTCTTGTTCTATCAATATCAGGCAAAGATTCAGAAGTAAAGGTCTCGGCTTATATTCTAAGTCTACAGGTTATTCTATTCCTCTCATAATCTACAGACTTGGGGGCTGAAGGAATATTGGTAAACCGGAAACTTTGTACCTCATACTTCAATTGAAGCTGCTTGACCATTTCAATCTCAGAATCACTACTGGAGTGTACATGACTGAGATAGTCGGATAAGATATTACTGGCATTAAGACGGTCATAGTTGGCAACATCAAGACGAACCTTCCGCCTCTCCAAGGCTTCTTGCTTAGCGGTGCACCGTGCCAATACCGTCGGGTTCCCCGGCTCAACAAAGCGGCTCCCAGTAATTTGAACATCTTGAACACAGGGAGACGGTGGGTCGGTTGAGCTTGATGGACCAGCCACAGAAGGGTTAATAGTGGTTTTGGCAAGGGATGGCTCCGGAGGATTTGCTTCATGGACAATAGGCGGGTCTTCTGGGGCGACAGTTAATGGAGAAGGTGGCCTAGCCGGCTCAAATGCCAGTACTAGCGGGTCTTCTGCTAGTTTTGTTGCCTTTGCTTTCTTGGACTTAGCCTGACCGCTAAAGAAAAATATTGCAGGATAGTCAGCATTAAGATAAACAATTGATCAAACTCGGAAAGAAAAGAGGATTTTTAATTACCCAGGAGCAGTCTTGAAAGCCGAAATTGTGTTTGTGATGAGTCGCCTGAGGAACGAGACACCTCTTGAAAAGGTAAAAGAAAGGAGTTAAAAGAAATGCAAGGAGCAGGATTCATTAAAACAAGGTAAGGACAGTAATAAGTAAACCTCGTTCGGACGTTTCCGAGGGGTCTGTTCAGGGACGACAGCCGGCTCATCTTCAATCTCAACTTCATAGCGGCTTTCATGCTGCTGCTTTTTCAAATGAAAGTTGGGATCCAAGTGAGCTAAGGGGTTAGAAAACCTTACTTTACGGATCACTCGTCGAACTTTGTGTCTTGGTAAGGGCTCTGAGTCGGAGGAAATGATAGTTACCTCTGCTTCCCCGGCCTGAATGGCCCCAGTGTCATCCTGGTAAGGATCAGTGTCAATAAGATTGTTAAAAAATTGGCCAAGGGAATCAAGGGCTACCTCTGAGTCAGATGAGTCATCAAGCTTCATTAAATCTTCAACTGTGGTTTTCTTCTTCTTCGATTTCCGGGTCGTCTTCTTGGTGTTCATAGCGGCGGCTTTCGCCTTCTTGGCAGCCTCATGGTCATATTTCACCTTCCAAAAGTCAGAATTGGCCTGCAAAGACAAGAAGAAAGATCAATGCTAAGCAGTATATCTGGGCAAAATACAAAGGAAAAGAGATCGGAATATGCTTACTTCTGGTACCGGGTTAAGCTTGTAGAAGGGGTTTAACCCAACAATGCTGCACTCTTCATATTTCCCGTTCACCAAAAGGTTTGACATTGAAACAATGCCTTCTTCGGTGAGTTCAACTGGGCTATGATGAAGAGAGTCGTCCGGGCCTCCACCATATTCATACATCAGTTTTGATCGACGACTTAATGGAATAACCCGCCATGAGATCCAGCAGCGGGTCAGATCTACTCCAGTTAGACCATTCCCCAACAAGGCATTGATTCTTCTGATGGATGGAAGCAGCCTCTCGCGTTCAGCTACGGTGAGTTTATCCGGAAGGGTGAACTTGGAGTCAAGACGACCGGGGCGGTAACCCGGCAGCGGTTTGTCATTTGCTGGGGAGATATCATGACAATAAAACCAAGTTTGGTTCTAGTCCTTTGGGTGGCTTGGTAAGACAATGAGAGGGAAGACAGGACCCAAACGGCGCTAAATCGAGATGCCTCCAAGTTCTAAGCTGGGACCGTTGGTGCATTCGTTTTGCCAGTTCAGATAAAAATACTCTCTAAACAGCTCTACGGTTGGCTCTTGCTGAAGATACACCTCATAGAGTACTTGGAAGTTACAAATGTTGGAAATAGAATTGGGTCCGAGGTTCTGAGGGTGGAGTTTGAAGAAATGAAGAACCTCTCTGAAGAATTTTGAACCAGGCGGTGAGAAACCACGGTTCATATGGTCAGTGAAAACAATCACTTCTCCATCTTTTGGGTTGGGGCGTTCATCCTCTGGGTTAGGAGCACGATAAGACATGACATTTTTTGAAGGCAGAAACCCGACGATGAAGAACTATTTTAACCGTTCC
This sequence comes from Triticum dicoccoides, assembly GCF_002162155.2. Classification (NCBI taxonomy): domain Eukaryota; kingdom Viridiplantae; phylum Streptophyta; class Magnoliopsida; order Poales; family Poaceae; genus Triticum; species Triticum dicoccoides. Next base: position 463,921,455 of record NC_041386.1, read on the forward strand.
TAAGTTATGGATGAGGGGACCCAGTTACAGACAGTGGGTGTCTTTGACGGCATGACGTGCAAAGAACTGAAAAAGAAATAACATGCCGGTTCATTTTACGGTCAGGTTAACAGCCAAAAGTGGAAGATGTAAAACAAGCAATGGCGGCTTAACTAAGGGCTAATGACATATAAGGAAAAGGAAGCCGGAGAGATAAGCCGCCATAACTATGGACTTTCTTAGAAAGCAACTACAACTAAGTGTTGGCATAAACAAGTTTCACCAAGTTATCATTATTATTTTGGATCAAATGGTTGTTCTGAAAAGAAAAATATTCTAGACCTAAATATCTAATACAGGCGAGTTCGTCAGTTCTAAACAAAGCCTCTGAACAGGAAAAGGAATTTACTTGCATTTGAAGTGGGTGCGAAATAACTACCGCATCGGTTTTATACTATCCAAAGATCAAGAAATGGTGATGGTGATGAAATCTATGAAGAGTTCATGAAGAACAGTGAAGAACACCAAGGAACTCGAAAGTCCTAATGCGGATCTGATGTCGAGGAAGAAAGAGACTTACAGATGCAGAGTTGCAGCGGAGGTTCGTTGCGTTTTCTTCAGGTTGAATCAGGTTGATGCGATGGCCTGAGTCGATGAAGACAAGATCTGCGGCAGCGGCGGCAGAGCTCGAGCGGCAGAGAAGCAGCGAGAGGAAGAAGACGACCGAAGGGGGAGAATGGAAAAGACCTAGGTCGTGCCTATTTATAAGGAAAAGACTGATAAGTGGGCGCGAGAAATGAGGAGACCAAAACATGGTTATCCAGCTACCCAGGCGCCTCGATTTCGGAAAGGCATTAAAGATAAAGATCCGTTCAAAGATGACGTGGTAGCAGGTTTCCGAAAAATCCGGAGATGACGTCATGGCGGGTTACAAGGAAATTTCAGTAAAGATAAGAAGATGGATTTTTGGCTAAGTATGGAAGATTGACAAAGAACAAAGTTCAAAGTCAACCTGGGGCCTAATGTTGGGGATATTACCATCAGTTGAGACCCGCCCAGGAGGGGCCGGGCCAGCTTCAATGGCGGGTTACGCAAGAAGCCCAGTAAATATTCAAAGATTGTAGTTTATTAAGTCTTATAGAAGGCCCAAAGGCTTGGGGCCGGTTTAAGGCCTGATACAATAAACTGCTATATGTAAGGAAATACTTGTACAGAAAGGCATGTAAAGAAAAGTCACCGAGCCGGACACGATTATGAGCCGACCGGGACTCTGTAGGCCACCGGGCGTCAACCCGTGTATATAAGGGGACGACCCGGTGGCGGTTTAGGGCAAGAAACAACCAAGTCGACAACCAAGCCGGCGAGTTGAGCCTCTTGGAAGCCGAAACCTCAGCAATACCAATCCCAACTAGACGTAGGCTTTTACCTTCATCGTAAGGGGCCGAACTAGTATAAAAACTCTCTTGTGTGTCCTTTGTTCCGATCAACCCCTTTAAGCTTCCTAGTGCGATGGCCCTACGACTAAGTCCTTGCTCTTGGACATCTGCCATGTCAACTCCACGACAGGATCCATAGGCCTTCTATGGGCCGTAGGATCCATTGGCCATCTACGGGTCGTAGGATCCATGGGCCTTCTATGGGGTGTATAATCATTTCGCCAAACATGGGTGTACTATTCGTGGACCATAACGGGCCGTTAATAGGCCGTATTTGATAATGCTATGAAAACAACCCAACTAGTTAACGGGCCACAAACGGGCCGAATGTAACCACGGGCTGAATTTGGCCCACAAACGGAACAGCCCAGTAACGGACCGTAACTAACCGAATTCTAGAAATGAGCCCAAGAATAAATGGGCCCTTAGAAGGCTGAAAGTTAACACGGGATGGAAATGGCCTACGGAATAATGAGCCGTTAATGGGTATAAAGCGATACACTGTTCATTATGGGCTAGTTTCATCCCGGACCTTTAATGGGCCCAGAGTTACAAAGGGCCTCCTATGGGCCAAAAGACGTCATGGGCCATACATGGGCCAGAAGTTACAACAGGCTGGTATCATACTGGACGGCCCAGATGATGCTACTGGGCCAAATTCCGGTAGGTCGTGAGTTAGCGGGTTGTAAATAGGCTATATGCGAATAGGCCGTCAACAAGCTTTCCGTAGGCCGGCCCGCTACCTTTTGACCAAGTCAAACGGGCCAGCCTTTTACTAGAATGGGCCTCTATTGGGCCATGCCACGTGTCGATGAATCATAGGCGACTTTGGTCCAATGAGTGGATCACATCTGTCCCAACGGTGAGCCGACACGTGGTTACTTTGGCCATTGAGAATTTTACACGTGGAAAATCCCCATTGGTCCGGGCTGTTAACGGGTTATCGGATCCAAACCGGAACCTGATAGCTCAACGGCGACCCGTTATGGTGGATGCCACGTGTCGGTCACCCTTGAAGAAAGCACTTCTGTGACGCGCGATTTATCATCATGGAAGTGGACACACTTCCGTGATGATAATTTTGGTAATGTCATGGAACACCTCTACGACAGCACAGATATGACTATCTTGATTCTGTCATAAAATCGTCATGGATGTACATGCATGACAAAAAAATGTGACCTACTGTGACAAACATGTATCATCATAGAAGTGTATTTTTTTGTAGTGAAGGCTCCGCCGCCCTGCCAATCAGGCAAACGCCTGCGTGGCGGCATGCAGATCTTCGTGAAGATCATGCCACCGCTCCAGTGCAGTGGCTAGCCAGTCAGCTTGGCGTTGCATGCCTCGTCATCTTGGATGCGTGTCAAGACGGGGTGAGTCCCCAACGGACGGGACATGCTCTATTTCCATCCCCAATAAAGTTAGAGGGCATGCAAGCAGCGCATTTAATGCGTTTTGTCCTAAGACGTCAGTGACAAGCATGTGCATTGTAGCACTTTACACCTCCTGTGTGCCTGCACGCCACTTGTGGTAGCCCCTTGGTATAAATGGAGGCCCAGGGCGATGTAGGAAGGGACTTTTGGACTTTCTGGCCCAGTCTGCATGTGTAGCAACGAGCCGAAGCTCAAGAACAAGGAAATACACCACAAGCAGGATTGGGGTTTTACGCTTCTGAGCGGCCCAAACCTGGGTAAAAATCCCTCGTGTTGATCGTTGGATCTGCTCTTTGTGCACCCCTATTCCCTGCCAAACCGTAGAAGGGGGCCACATGATCCCATAGGTTTCGTTTCCCCGACATCTTTGGCATGCCAGGTAGGGGGTTGAGGTTGTGCAAACCTGATCTAGCAGTGGGTGCGTCGGTTCCTTGATCACCATGGCTCCCAAGAAGATGGCGATCAAGGTGATCGGTTCATCTGCAGCCAATCTGCCTATGCCAGCACAGACGGGTGACGGTATAGATGCAGGTGGTAGTAGAGGTGTGGATCACAAGCATCCACGATGCTCTGGCGATCGAAGCCAGGCGAGTGGCATCGTCCACGCCCGTGACGATGACCCGCGCACCGCTGGATCCAAGGACGGAGCCGTGCTGCCTACGAGCGGCGCGGGGACCTCCAAGGGTGGGAAGGCGACCTCCAAGACACCCCCGCCGGTGCATGCGATGTGGTCCTCCCGGGCCGTGCGCGACGAGCGGTGCCATGACGTTGGAAACCATGAGCGTCCCCATGGAAAGGGCCCTCAGCATCATCCTCGAGATGCACAGGGCCGACATGCATGCCACGACGCTGGTGGAAATGGCGCACAACCATGGAACCATGATGGGGCTCCTTCTGACGTGGTTAGAAGTCCAAGCACCTCCCGTTCCTCGCGCTTGTCGCTGCCCCCCCATTCCAGCAGAGGCGTTGGCACGAGCATAGCTACTCCTCGATTTTCCTCCTACCGTGGAGAAGCAAGAAGAGTGGGGGTCTACTATCCAGAGCCTTATTGGCCACGCCAATAGGGATGGGTACCAGGAGGAAGGTCCTTCGCGGCATTGGTCCACTGAGCCGGCGCGTGTCGACGGCGGAAGGGGCGGAGGTGCTTGTCGGTGTCAAAACCGGAGGATCTCGGGTAGGGGGTCCCGAATTGTGTGTCTAGGATCGATGGTAACAGGAGACGGGGGACACAATGTTTACCCAGGTTCGGGCCCTCTCTATGGAGGTAATACCCTACTTCCTACTTGATTGATCTTGATGAATATGAGTATTACAAGAGTTGATCTACCACGAGGTCGTAATGGCTAAACCCTAAAAGTCTAGCTTGTCTGACTATGATTATCAGGGCCCCTCTCTACGGACCTAGCCCTCCGGTTTATATATACATCGGGAGAACCTAGGGTTACATAGGGTCGGTTACAGAGAAAGGAATCTTCATATTTGGTCGCCAAGCTTGCCTTCCACGCCAAGGAGAGTCCCATCCGGATACGGGTAGAGTCTTCGGTCTTCGTATCTTCATAGCCCATCAGTCCGGCCCATATCCAATAGATCAGACGCCCGAGGACCCCCTTAGTCCAGGACTCCCTTAGTAGCCCCTGAACCAGGCTTCAATGACGAGGTGTCCGATGCGCAGATGTCTTCGGCATTGCATGGCGGGTTCCCTTTCCGAATACTCCAAGATAGTCTTCGGTCATAATGAATGTGTCCGGATCTGCAACACAAGTACCACACACGACTGCAGAGAATATAATATTTGCACAAGCCCAATCTGCTGACAACTTTTTGTAACATGACATCACGTTTGCCCGGTCATTATTTCAGACCGTTTCTTGTCCCGTCGTTCCGCGTTTTATGGTGTGGTTTTTATTGGCATGTTCTGTCGAAGCAGAGATCGTGTCCGCGGGATCCTCATTAATACGAGCGTGGGTAACGCAACCATTCTATTGGAAAGATTCCTTAGGAATAGGCAGGTTTTCAGGCTTAGGAGGAGGCGTTCAATACCCATTGCCTTTATAAAGGAAACACGGACCGTCTTTTTTCGCCAAACCTCTCCTCAACCTTTCCAACCTTGAGTTCTAGCACCCAAGGTTCGACTTCATTGCTTCAAGCTTCCGCATCATGTCCGGACCCAACCCTCAAGCCCGATGGGTGGCTTCCTCCGTCACAGAGGAGGATATTGCAAAGCTTCAAGCGGCCAGATACCTGACCGCGGATATCCCTCATAGGCTTCCTGCTCAAGGACAGGTTATTCCGACCCCCAGATCTAGTGAGAGCGTCGTATTCATCTCTCACTTCCTCCGAGGGTTAGGTTTCGCTCTCCACCCCTTCGTCCGGGGGCTAATGTTTTATTACAGACTAGATTTTCATGATCTAGCTCCGGATTCTTTCCTTCACGTCTCGGCATTTATCATCATGTGTGAGGCCTTCCTCCGAATCCCCCCACACTTCGGCTTATGGCTCAAGACCTTTAGTGTGAAGCCGAAGGTAGTCGATGGGGAACAGGCAGAGTGCGGCGGTGCTGTAATAAGCAAGCTTACCAACACTCCATGTCCAAAAGGCTCTTTCACCAAAACTTCCAACCAATGGCAGCGAGAGTGGTTTTACGTCACGGAACCCTGTAGAACCAAGTGGGCGGCTATACCTGCGTTCCGTTTCAGCCCTCTGTTACAGCTTGCATCATGGATCAATAAGGGGCTGGACTGGGGATCAGTTGATGAAGTGCTGACTCTACAGAGCCGCATCCGAACCCTCCTCGAGAGGGACATCTATCTTGTCAACGTGATTCAAGTAATGCTAATTCGCCGAATCCTGCCATGTCAACGTAGGCCTCTACGCATGTGAGAGTTTAATCTGGAAGGACCACGAACCCTCCAACACTTCTTCGGCGCTACGCACAAAGGGATGTGGAAGATGTTTTTTGGGAAACGAAAACATTGGCCGGACACCACTGAGGACGTCGGCCTTGACTGCAACCGTCCGAATACCCCGGTAAGCACTTGTCTTCTGAACACTTTGTAGTTAAGTATACCGTAATACGTTACCGAGCATACTATCTTCTTTCAGGGCTGGATAAAGAAAGCGGAACTAATTAGGTGTTCGGCCCCCCTTCCCAAGCCTCAGCGGATCCCGTATTAACAAGGATGCTGTCCCCGCACCGTATCAGATGCCTGTGAAGGAGGACAAGACGGCGAGCGGGAGGACCAAAGATGGCCTCCATCCCGAAGATATATTAGACGCTGTGTCCGGGGGATGAAAATCCCATCGCCCAAAGAAAAAAGTAAAGGAGAAGCCAACATTCATTCTTCCTATGGTAAGAAAAGGGCCGTTTCCAAAGATTGGGAGGAAAAGGCTCCCAAGCGAGGCAAGATGCCCCTGTCGGGTGGCTCGGGCCTGAAGGACAACATTATCGCGCAGTCCTTCAGTGAGGCCAAGCCTAAATCATAAGCGAACAAGGGTGTTTTACACATACCCCGTTCCTCTACTGTGACCAGGGTAACATCTAAAATGTATGTTTTTGCATCTCAGCGCACAATCTTTCTCAACAATCATCTTCCTCAGGAGATCTTCTCCCAGAGATGATGCAAAGCGAGACGCCTCCACCAGTCTCCTCGCCCAATAAGGCGTATGACTTCGAGGTGTCGTCCCGGAGGGTCTCTCCTGATCCGCAAGTGATGCGAGGGATGACGAAAACACGAACCGAAGATGATAATTCTGTAGCCCAGGGTCCGGGGACCAACAATAAAGGCCCCGGACTGTCCGGCTTTTAGCCGGAGACAACTCTAGGGGCGAATGAACGGATCCCTTCCAAGGGGGGCCATGCTGCTACGGCTGCTTCCGGAGATCCAGAAGCGCCGGATATATTGACGAACATGCTGCGACAGGCGTCCATCTCCGAAGACCATCGTACCTTAATGGGTACGCTGGTTGAAAAGGTCCTGTCCACGAAAAGCGGATTCAATGAGGCCATCACGAGCCTGCTAAGAGGCTTCGAGGTTTGTGTTGTAATGCTTCCAATTGTGTTTTATTCACAAAATACTCATGTGTATAGATAGTAGCCCCTGAGACTCTGATAGGCTTCCCAAGGGAGGCAATCAGAGGATCAAAAATATTTATCCAGGAAATAATCTGACTACATGGAACACAGGCTGTTACCTCCCCTGCAACTGCCCAATCCGCAGAGGTTGCAGATCTGCAGCGGAAGATTGATGAGGCGGATGATGACATCACCCTGATCAACAGGCGTCTTGACGAGGCGCAAGGTATGTTTTTGGGTCAGCCAGTATATGTATGCATGATAACATGAGCATGAAGCTAGAATTGTATACTGAGACACACATAACTACAGATGGTCCTGCTGCGGTGGAGGCCCTTCACGCTGAGCTTGTCCTAGCCAAGCAACAAACCCAGGTGAGTAATTTGGCTGCCCATAAGGCAGCTGAAGAATTAAAAACCGAACAGGCTACTCGGCGCCAGTGTGAGGAAAGAATTACCACCATGGCGCACAAACTGGAGGAAACCGATGTCCAGTGTGAATTCCTCGAGAAGGATAACAAGGCCAAAGCGGCCGATCTTGACAAGGCATTACAAGAGGCAAAAGAAGCCCGATCTGAGTCGAGAGCGGCTCGGGAAGAGATCCGACAAGCTGGGGAGAAGAGCCCATTCCGAATAGTTACTTTGGTTTGGTGCAGCGGCTTGTGGATGCGGTGTCGCGTATCGACGCCGTTAAGCATTCAACGTGCATTGAAGGTGCACGGATGGACTTTGCCCGTGTCAAAACATACTGGGCCAAGATGAAGGCCACTGGCGTTGCAGCTAGGAGTCCCCTCAAGGGTAAGGACCATCACGCACCCGAACACTATTTCGAGGACGTCTTAGAGGGTGCCCGCTTGATAGAGGGCCAGTGCTCGAAAGATGTGATATTTGAATGAAATGTATTGAATTGTAAAAGACAATATGATGATAATATTATGATTTTTGCATGAAAGCTTTTGGTTCCTCCTGTGCGGCCATTTTTGTATTAATCTAAAAGTTTTCCATTCGTCGGCTTCAGCCCCCACGTAGAAAATACGGGGGTGTTCGGGAAAGCACATGATCACTCTTAACCCAACGTCTTGGTCCATGAAGGAGGTGTCAATGCGGTGAACGAGGCAATCGGACTATAGGCGTTAACACTTTCACTTAGCCATAGGAGTTTTATGGTCGGTCTATGATATAGACCCTGGTATGTACGCTGTTATCCCAATGTGGTGCGTTTACATGTATGACCTAAAGAAAGGTCCTTCGTGCAATACGGAGCGAATCGCGAAAGATTTCGATAAGTCGTCGAGTGGTTGACCAACTCTTGCTGCATCATGACAGTCAGTTTTCGGCTTTCTCTACTAACGTGCTCGTCTGGGTAAACCAGGGCACAATCACAGTAGTTCTCACTTTACTACCTTAGCCGATAGAGTGGAACATAAGGTAGAAAGCATAGGAGCCGGGCAAACCAGCTATTGACCCAAGACATGATTCGGAGCTGATGCATATAAGGCCAAACTCGCGACGCCGAAGTATGCTATAAAGTTGTTTGGACTTGTTGGCAATTTAGTTTGTTCCCATATCGATCCCCTGGCGGGGCGTGTGAAATAACACAAGGAGCAAAATACAGTTTTTTTAGAGAAAAGTGAATACGGGATATAGATTATATTCACTAGAACTTGAGTGACATGCCAATCATTGTTTTGTATATAGTAACATCATGACCCTGGCTATTTGACATGCCAAGGGTCGATGGCTGAGGTAGAAGGCACTTTATAGGCTCGCAAAATAGAGAGTGCGGTCTAAAAAATATGTTTTGGACCTCCTGTCACACGTCTGCGCCACCTTTCCTTGATGAAGGGGCTCCTTAAAGGGATTAACTTTTGGATGAATGTACAAACCGGAACTTCGATGGAGTCGGTGAGATGACCAGCCTACGAGTCACCTGTGATAAAGGATAATGAAAAAAGAAAAAGTGGTCAGAAAAGAATTGAGAAGAAAGGGGTTATAGAAGTACTTGTAGGCCCGTCCGTATTGTGCCTCCGCCGATGCCCATGGTATTTTAAGATGAAAAACATTACTATAAATAACAGCAAGCAAATCCTAATAAAACAAAATGACGCTCCAAGCAAAACACATATCATGTGGTGAATAAAAATATAGCTCCAAGTAAGGTTACCGATGAATGAAGACAAAAGAGGGGATGTCATTCGTGGCATCCCCAAGCTTAGGCTCTTGGTTGTCCTTGAATATTACCTTCGTGTGCCTTGCGCATCCCCAAGCTTAGGCTCTTTCCACTCCTTATTCCATAGTCCATCAAATCTTTACCCAAAACTTGAAAACTTCACAACAGAAAACTCAACAGAAAACTCGTAAGCTCCGTTAGTATAAGAAAATAAATCACCACTTAGGTACTGTCAAGACAAGATTCATAATTTTTCTCACATGAATCCTACTGTAACCTATCATTTATACAATTTATATTAAGCAATATAAGCCATAGAAACTAGAAAACAAGCAAACTATGCATCGAAAACAGAATCTGTCAAAAACAGGACAGTCTGTAGTAATCTATAACTCTCGAATACTTCTGTAACTCCAAAAATCCTAAGAAATTAGGAAGTCCTAAGCAATCTGTTTATTAATCTTCTGCAAAAATAATCAGTATTTTATCATGATTATGTTAAAAATGAGAATTGTTTTCCTGAGCGCAAAAGTTTCTGTTTTTCAGCAAGATCAAATCAACTATCACCATAGATCATCCCAAAGGTCTTACTTGGCACTTTATTGAAACAGAAGCTATAAAACATGATTAATACAGTAGCATAATCATGTGAACACACAAATACAATAGGTATAAATATTGGGTTGTCTCCCAACAAGGGCTTCTCTTTAATGCCTTCAAGCTAGGCATGATGATTTCAATGATGCTCACATAAAAGATAAGAATTGAAACATAATGGGAGCATCATGAAGAATATGACTAGCACATTTAAGCCTAACCCACTTCCTATGCATAGGGATTTTGTGAGCAAACAACTTATGGGAACAAGAATCAACTAGCATAGGAAAGCAAAACAAGCATAGCTTCAAGATTTTCAACACATAGAGAGGAAACTTGATATTATTGCAATTCCTACAAGCATATGTTCCTCCTTCATAATAAATTTCAGTAGCATCATGAATTAATTCAACAGTATAACTATCACATAAAGCACTATTTTCATGAAGCACACGCATATAAATTTTATTACTCTCCACATAAGCAAATTTATTCTCATCAATAGTAGTGGGAGCAAACTCAACAAAATAACTATCATGTGAGGCATAATCCAATTGAAAATTAAAATCATGATGACAAGTTTCATGGTTATCATTATTCTTTATAGCATACATGTCATCCCAATAATCATCATAGATAGCAACTTTGTTCTCATAATCAATTGGAACCTCTTCCCAAATAGTGGATTCATCACTAAATAAAGTCATGACCTCTCCGAAACCACTTTCATCAACATAATCATCATAGAAAGGAGGCATGCTATCATCATAATAAATTTGCTCATGAAAACTTGGGGGACTAAAAATATCGTCTTCATCAAACATAGCATCCCCAAGCTTGTGGCTTTGCATATCATTAGCATCATGGATATTCGAAGAATTCATACTAACAACATTGCTATCATGCTCATCATCCAAAGATTTAGTGCCAAACATTTTAATACATTCTTCTTCTAACATTTTGGCACAGTTATCGGAATCCTTATTTTCCTGAAAGACATTAAAAAGATGAAACATATGAGGCAACCTTAATTCCATTTTTTGTAGTTTTCTTTTATAGACTAAACTAGTGATAAAACAAGAAACTAAAAGATTCGATTGCAAGATCTAAAGATATACCTTCAAGCACTAACCTCCCCAGCAACGGCGCCAGAAAAGAGCTTGATGTCTACTACACAACCTTCTTCTTGTAGACGTTGTTGGGCCTCCAAGTGCAGAGGTTTGTAGGATAGTAACAAATTTCCCTCAAGTGGATGACCTAAGGTTTATCAATCTGTGGGAGGCGTATGATGAATATGGTCTCTCTCAAACAACCCTGCAACCAAATACCAAAGAGTCTCTTGTCTCCCCAACACACACAATACAATCGTAAATTGTATAGGTGCACTAGTTCGGCGAAGAGATGGTGATGCAAGTGCAATATGGATGGTAGATATAGGTTTTTGTAATCTGAAAATATAAAAACAGCAAGGTAACTAATGATAAAAGTGAGCACAAACGGTATTGCAATGCTTCGAAACAAGGCCTAGGGTTCATACTTTCACTAGTGCAAGTTCTCTCAACAATAATAACATAATTGGATCATATAACAATCCCTCAATATGCAAAAAAGAGTCACTCTAAAGTCACTAATAGCAGAGAACAAGTGAAGAGATTATTGTTGGGTATGAAACCACCTTAAAGTTATTCTTTCCGATCAATCCATTGGGCTATTCCTATAAGTGTCACAAACAGCCCTAGAGTTCGTAGTAAAATAACACCTTAAGACACAAATCAACCAAAACCCTAATGTCACCTAGATACTCCAGTGTCACCTCAAGTATCCGTGGGTTTGATTATATGACATGCATCACGCAATCTCAGATTCATCTATCCAAACCAACACAAAGAACTTCAAAGAGTGCCCCAAAGTTTCTACTGGAGAGTCAAGACGAAAACATGTGCCAACCCCTATGCATAAGTTCACAAGGTCACAGAACTCGCAAGTTGATCACCAAAACATACATCAAGTGGATCACGTGAATATCCCATTGTCACCACAGATAAGCACATGCAAGACATACATCGAGTGTTCTCAAATCCTTAAAGACTCAATCCGATAAGATAACTTCAAAGGGAAAACTCAATTCATCACAAGGAGATAGAGGGGGAGAAACATCATAAGATCCAACTATAATAGCAAAGCTCGCGGTACATCAAGATCGTGCCATATCAATAACACAAGAGAGAGAGAGAGATCAAACACATAGCTACTGGTACATACCCTCAGCCCCGAGGGTGAACTACTACCTCCTCGTCATGGAGAGCGCCAGGATGATGAAGATGGCCACCGGTGATGGATCCCCCCTCCGGCAGGGTGCCGGAATTGGGTCCCGATTGGTTTTTTGTGGCTACAGAGGCTTGCGGCGGCGGAACTCCCGATCTAGGTTATTTTTTGGAGGTTTGGGTATTTATAGGAATTTTTGGCATCAGTCTCACGTCAGGGGGGTCTCCGAGTCGTCCACGAGATAGGGGGACATGCCTAGGGGGCTAGGGTGCACCCCCACCCTCATGGATAGCTCGGGACTCTTCTGGCCCAACTCCTTTACTTCGGGGGCTTCTTTTGGTCCATAAAAAATCATCAAAAATTGGCACGTCAATTGGACTCCGTTTGGTATTCCTTTTCTATAAAACTCAAAAACAAGGAAAAAACATAAACTGGCACTAGGCTCTAGGTTAATAGGTTAGTCCCAAAAATCATATAAAATAGCACATAAGTGCATATAAAACATCCAAGATTGATAATATAATAGCATGGAACAATCAAAAATTATAGATACGTTGGAGACGTATCAGGGGACTTCAATTTCATTAGGTCACCTGAAGATAGAAACCAACCTGGTGGGGATGTTAATTAGATGCTACTATTCAAAGAAGCTATTAGTAATTTGGGGTTAATTGAATTTCCTCTTAAAGGTAGGAAGTTCAGCTGTAGCAACATGCAAGACAACCCTTTACTTGAAAAATTGGACTGGTTTTTCACTTCTGCAGCCTGGATGACAAGTTACCCTGATACCACTGCTCTACCACTAGCAAAACCAATCTCAGATCATCTGCCATGTGTAATCAAAATTGGCACAAACATCCCCAAGTCAAAGGTTTTCAGATTTGAGAATTATTGGTTAAATCACAGCTCTTTCAAAGAAATAGTTCAAGCAGCATGGAATATTCCTGTTGGCTATACTGACCCAGCCAAGAAGATTAATGCCAAGTTCAAAAAATTGAGAAGAGCACTCAAACTCTGGGCCAAAAGTATGTCTTGTCTTAAAAAGTAGATTGAGGAATGAAACGAATGTATTTTCTTGTGGGATTTCTTGGAGGAGTACAAAGTCCTCACCATGTTTGAGAGAAATTGTAGAAATGTGTTGAAAGAATTCTTATTGATAGTTCTCAGCAATCAGAAGATCTATTGGAAGCAGCGAGGCAAAATCAAGGGTGTTAAATTTGGAGATGAGAACACAAAATTCTTTCATACAAAGGCCTCAATTAATCACAGACATAACAAAATTGCCATGCTCCTGAATGAGGACCAAGTGGAAATAACTAATCATGAAGGAAAGGCTGCAATTCTCTAGGAGGCTTTTAAAAAGAGACTAGGACACTCCAATGGCCATACCATGCACTTTGATTTACATGGTCTGTATGAGAACAGAGTGGATCCACAACTTTTTAAAGATCTTGAGAAACCTTTCACTCAGGAGGAAATTGATGAGGTAGTTAAGAACTTACCCACAGAAAAATCACCAGGGCCTGATGGATTTAATAATGAGTTTCTCAAAGCTTGTTGGGATATTATCAAAGAGGATGTTACTACTCCTATTTTGGCCTTTCATGCTGGTACTGTTAATCTAGAGAGCATAAACACTTCTTATATCACTCTCATCCCAAAAAAGGAAGTCCCAGTCTCCCCTAATGATTTTAGGCCAATATCCTTACTTAATGGTGTGCTCAAAATCATTAGAAACTTTTGGCAAATAGACTGCAAAAAGTGATCCTCAAGCTGGTACACATCAATCAGTATGGAATTCTAAAGAGCAGAGTGATACAAGATTGTCTTGGTTGGGCCTATGAATATATTCACCAGTGTCATAAATCAAAATAAGAAATGTTAGTAATCAAGCTGGAATTTGAAAAGGCTTTTGACACTATTGAGCACCAAGCTATTATTGACATTCTAAGAGCTAAGGGATTTGGAGAAAAGTGGATATCTTGGATGCAATTACTTTTCACATCTGCTTCATTTGTTGTGATGTTAAATGGAGTGCAGGGAAAAAATTCTATTGCAGAAGAGGAGTAAGGCAAGGGGACCCTCTTTAACCTTTAATCTTTGTTCTGGCAGCTGATTTGCCTCAATCAATTCTGAACAAAGCTATGAGAAGAGATTTAATCATACCACCACTTCAAGTTAACTCTTGCCCAGACTTCCCCATAGTTCAATATGCAGATGATACACTAGTTCTCATGCAAGCTAATGCTAGGTAGTTAGTGTGCCTCAAAGCCCTTCTAAACACCTTTGCAACTGCTACAAGACTAAAGGTTAACTATGGAAATCAATCATGGTGCCCATAAATATTGCAGAAGACAGGGTTAACATTTTCACAAATACTCTGTAGTGTGCCAGGGGATACTTTCCTTTTACTTACTTGGGACTACCATTGGGGATTTATAAACCAACTGTGGAGCAATGTTTGCCTCTAGTCAATATAATTGCTAAGAGGATTGCTGGTATTTCTACTTTTATGACTCAGGCGGGGAAGGTGCTGCTAGTTAAATCTGTGTTGGCATCCTTAGTAGTCTACTTTATGTGTTGTTTGGACATTCCTATCACTATAAAACACCAGATCATTAAATATTTGAGGCACCGCTTTTGGAGGAGTCCTGACATGGAACATAGAAGACCAGCACTAGTGGCCTGGCACACAGTTTGCAGACCAAAAATCAGGGTGGACTGGGAGTCCTAGATATCTTCACACAAAATAAAACTCTACTCGTGAAGAATCTACACAAATTCTTCAATAGACATGATATTCCTTGGGTGAACCTAATTTGGGAAACTTACTACAACAATGGACAACTCCCAGGGGATCAAAAGGTGGGCTCCTTCTGGTGGAAGTCAAACCTGGCCCTCATTGATCAGTTTAAAGCTATTGCCAGGTGTAATGTGGGTGATGGCAGAAGTGCTCTATTCTTGGATGATATGTGGCATCGTTATGTCCTCAAACACAAATTTCATCACCTTTACTCCTTTTTCAGAGATCCACTCACAAGTGTACAACAAGTGATCAACACAGAATATCTTCAAGATCTTTTATACTTGCCTCTGACTACACAAGCATATGAGGAGTTCCTACAAATGGAAGACATATGTATTTCTTTAAGGCAATCTGAGTACTTGGATGCAATGGATACATGGAGTTACATATGGGGAAATGAAGTTTATTCATCAATGAAAGCCTATAATGTGCTTATTGGACAAAAACAAACTCCACCTCACTTCTCCTAGATTTGGAAAAGCTCTTTCCAACCTAAGCACAAAGTATTCTTCTAGATGTTACTACATGACAGAGTTAACACAAGGAATCTTTTAAGAAGGAAAAACTTTGAATTGGAAGTTTATAATTGTGCAGTCAGGGATTGCCAACAAGAAGAAACTTTGCATCATCTTTTTTGGGGGTGTCCTTTTGCAAGCAGATGTTGGGATTTTATCTGTCCCACCAGAACACCAAATTTGTCTGTACTGGAAGCATATCAAGACCTCAAAGTCAAGCTCAACTACCCTTTCTTTATGTAAATCATCATATTGGGATCATGGGCCATTTGGATATCTAGAAACAACAAAATCTTTGAGAATATCACACCATCTTTTCGAGGCTGGAAATTTATATTCACAGAAGAGCTCAAGCTTCTGAAATTCAGGATAAAGAAGAAATATGAAGTGCAATTCTCTGCTTGGTTGGATACCTTGTTGTAATTCATTTCTAGCTTCTTTTATATTTTTATTTTTCTTCTTATTTTTTAGGTAGTTTTAGCTTCTTTCCTAGTTTCTTTCCTCTTTCTTTTCTTTATTTTGGGCTTAGCTCAAGCCCTCCAGACTACTGCTTTGTTTCTGCCATATTATTTAAATAAAAGTTGCAGTGGGGTTTACCCTACTGTTTATAGTCAAAAAAATATTTCACTTTCTAAACCCAATGTGAAGCTACCACTAGGCATGATATGATTTCAACTTCACGACACTCAATTTATTCAACAATTTACTCATAGGATATAAGTGAAGCACAAGAGTAAATGACAAGGTACTCCAAAAACATAAAAGTGAAGATCATGAGCATAATATTTCTTTCTCTCAAATTAATTTTAAGTCAATCAAGAGAGAATTTCTTCAAAAATGCTAAAGCACACCGTGATCAAAATATATAAGTGAAGCACTAGAGCAATTCCATAGAAAAGAGCTTCGTTGACGGGATGTGAATGCCGTTTACCTAGCCTCCCTGGTAACTATTAGAGGACTCTAATTTATTTAAAAACTTTTAGATCTAAGCATTTTATTAAAACAGCTAGCAAAATGAAAATAAAATGACATTCTAAGAATAGCACAACTCATGTGAAGAAGCAAAAACTTAGGCTCAACCGATACTAACCGATAATTATTGAAGAGGAAAGGTGGGATGCCTATCGAGGCATCCCCAAGCTTAGATGCTTGAGACTTCTTGAAATATTATCTTGGGGTGCCTTGGGCATCCCCAAGCTTGAGCTTTTGTGTCTCCTTAATTATTCTCATATCATGGTTTTCCTAAATCTCAAAAGCTTCATCCACACAAAACTCAACAAGGACTCATGAGATAAGTTAGTATAAACCAATGCAAAACTTTATCATTTTCTACTGTAGCAAATCACTAAAATTATTATTCAACATTGCATACTAAATGCCTCTGCATATTTAATACTCCTATCCTCAAATAGAATCATTAAACAAGCAAACATATGCAAACATAACAGCAATCTGCCAAAACAGTATAGTCTGTAAAGAATGCAAGAGTATCAATACTTCTTAAACTCCAAAGATTATGAAAATTTACCACACTGTAGAAAACTTATCAGAGCTTATTTTGCAAAAAATTTAGTATCAATACCATGAAAATGATCACACAAAAAAACAAATATATACACTATAAATATGAAATATTTGGGAAGTCCAACAACACTTGGTGACATAGTTCACTATCAATTCATCAAATAAAAATTAAGCAACACTCTACTAACTTAAACTAAGGGTAAAATTCATACACATGACCTTTGTTAGAAGTTCACACTATTAAGAACGGGAAGTCCAACAAGACAACTAAGTGAAGATATGGGCAGACATATATAAGAAAAATGCTATTTAAAATACAAGATCAAGCTACATTAAAATACCTGGAGAAGGTTTTGAAGCCATGACAACACAACCCCCTTGATGAATGGAACTCCAAACCCTAGAATAACCTGCTAAAAATAGGGGATAGATTGCATATAGTTAGCAAGTAAAAAATCATACAACAAACAAAAAAAGCAACTAAATCAAACCCTAGGATGAAACAACTAGAACACACCAACAAGTATGAAAAGATGAACAGTAGCACATCTAGGCAAGCACAATAAAAAAAGTATCCATAAACTAACTAGCATGTGACAGACACAATCTAGACTTCGAAATCAACAGCACTAATACAATTAGATACATCAGATCCAGCATCATCCATCACACCACACCCTCTGTCCCTCTCTTACATGCATCTGACTACTGAAATCACCAAAGGGGAAATGAAATCCACCCAAGTCTGAAGGGAGAAATAGCACACACAAGCATCTCACAGACAAATCTGACCATGGAGGAATGAAATCCACCCACCACACGCACAAGAACCCTACCTAATCACCCACCCATCCGTCAGAAGACGAGGTAGGAGGCGGACGTGAGAGCACACAGAAGAAACATGCACAAGAAACTAAGAACAAGCATTAGGGGGAGGTAGCATTTGTACCTCTCCAAACAACCCTCATACGCACGAATCCGCGATGGTTCTTCCACTCCCCACGATGCCATGTGCACCTTGGAACCGCGTAGGCAGTTGCCGCCCTCGCTTCAGAGCAGAACAGAGCGGGCTAAGGGAGGGAGAGCGGGGCGTGGGCCAGAAATAGGAGCGAGGGCGTGCGCCGGTTACTCCACTCACGAGGGCAGGGGACAACGGCGGAGAAATCGGCGGGAGTTGGAGGGGACGAAGGCAGCGGAGCGACGGAGAGGGGGAAGAGAGCGAGCGACAGGGAGGGGGGTTTCTAACAGGTGGTGGCTAGAGAGATGGACACTTAATGCCTCTCTGCCGTAGGATGTTGCAGTGCCGGCGAAATTATAGTTTTACCCCCCAACAACTAAAAAAGTAAATGCATCTATTGATAAATTAATGCACCATTTTAATGCATCTATTATAAAAAGATAAGATCACACAACAACATTGTTGGTATCCTTAAAACCAAAAATTGATGGCAAATACACTACCAAGGGAAGAAAAATACATACACAAATATGCACCTACAAAACCAAGAGAAAGAAGTTCACAAAATAAAAAAATAAAAGTTCAAGTACACTAATTAGGGAAGTCAAGGCATATGAATAAATAAACACTAAGAAACAATAAGAATAAGTTCAAATGCAAAAACAGATGAGTTCCATATCTAACTAAAATACAAAACTTAGAAAAAATATAGAAGTTCAAAATTCAAATACACACAAAGTACACATGCGGCTCGGGCTCGGGCTACCGCATTGCTACGCGCTAGGTTTTGACAGGACGCAATGTAGTTATTCTGTTTCCACCCCCACCGCACGCACCTAGAGCCACACCCCTAAGATAGATAGTGGGGTCACGAATGTGACGGACTCGCCTCCGCATGCGACGACGCGGCACACCACGTCGTCGCCTGCTCTGGCTCGTTCCTGTCTCGACCTCGCAGGGGGAGGGGGGTCCCGACCCCCTCGCCCTGCTCGGCCTTGCGCTACCGCATTGCTGCGGGCTAGGTTTTGACAGGACGTAATGCGGTTATTCTGTTTCCACCCCCACCGCACGCACCCCAGAGCCACACCCCTAAGATAAATGGTGGGGTCACAGATGTGACGAACTCACCTCCGCATGTAACGACACGGCACGCCGCTCGTCACCTGCTCTGACGCGTTCCTGTCTCGGCCTCGCAGGGAGAGGGGAGGGGGTCCCGACCCCCTCCCCCCCTGCTTGGCCTCGCACTACCGCATTGCTGTGCGCTAGGTTTTGACAGGACACAATGCAGTTATCAATGAATAAACAAAATTAAATCCAAAAAAAATTATTGATGAAGTTCAAATTGTAAAAACACAGAAGTTCGGGGGTTTGAAAAAACATAAAATGAACATGTAAAAAACAAATTATACAGAAGCAAAAATCTTGTAAGTTCAGGTTAAAACATACTGAAGTTCTACCACTGTTCGAAGTATGCAAACATGTTACAAAAACTAAAAAGGTATGCATGCATGTTTGGGAATAATCCCATAGTTGCCCACGGAACAAACTTAAACCCAAATTCAAAAATTGAAAATTAAAAAAAATATAGAGCGCAATGTTGCACCGCCTTGCAATGTGGAAACCAGGAAGTTCAATCACTGGTACCATAGAAGTCCAACTTCTACTACAAAACATGGATGATCCAAAAAACTAATCCCGAAGACAGAATAAATATAAAAAAGAGGATATGTGTGTCTATGGACTAGCTCCACATTTACACATATGAGTACTCTGAAAAACAAAAAATGTACACAATTTTTTTATAACAACACCAACCCGAACAGATCGTATTGCAGCATCACCTGAAAAACATGCATAAAAACGACGGAAGTTCTAGCACAAAAGGTGCAGAAGTCCAACTTGTAAGACATACAGTAGAATCATTGGAAAAATACACACTATCGAATTTGCTTTTCATATTTAATCACTTGGGTGACTAATAGTCCGCGACCTCGAACGATATCCTAGTCCGCCTAACATCAAAACGATAAAGCCACCAAGTTGTCTCATCGGAGAACCGAACTAACGCTGGCAGAAACGAGATCCAATTGCCCGATTTCAGGATTTATGCGCTTGCCCGGCCAAATTAACAACATATGAAGGATACAATCTCACTACTGCGAGCAAATCCGCCCTCTATGTTCACAGAAAAACAAGAAATCCACAGAAGCCGCGGAAACCACTCCCGCGGACGAAGAACACAAAACCCAAAATCAAATCCGTTGAAATTAACGACAGATTGTCCATGAAACTCGTACCTACACCAAATTCCCATCATGTTAGAAGTCCGAGAACATCAAGTGCATGCATTAAACTTGCAAACGGACACAAGTTCATCCGCCCCAAGAGCGAATCCGCCAAAATGCAAAATTCCGAATCAAAATGAGCATTTAGATGCAAGTATGGGTATTTGGATTACACTCACATTCCAAACAACACGACTGACCGGAATAATTCATGGGGGAAGCCACGGTTGCGAAGATAGCATGAAGGTCGGGTTCGTACAAAGGGAAGTTCAGGCGCGTAACTCAGGCATGTCAGGTTGTGATCAAAATATTATTCTCATACCGTGATCAAAATAGTGTTTATGTATATAGGTCTCTCCATCACATAGTGCTTGCCAAAACAAAAGGTGTAAAAAGGAAAGGTGAAGATCACCATGACTCTTGTATAAGGGTAGAAGATAAAAGTAAAAGATAGGCCCTTCGCAAGGGGAAACAGAGGTTGTCATGCACTTTTATGGTTGGATGCACAAAATCTTACTGCAAAAGAACGTCACTTTATATTGCCGCTCGTGATAAAGAACTTTATTATGCAGTCCGTGCTTTTATTTCTTCCATATCACAAGTTCGTATAAAGCTTATTTTCTTCACACTAATAGATCATACATATTTAGAGAGAAATTTTTATTTCTTGCGCCGTTGACAACTTACTTGAAGGATCTTACTCAATCCGTAGGTAGGTATGGTGGGCTCTCATGGAAAAACTGGTTTGAGGGATGTTTGGAAGCACAAGTAGTATCTCTACTTGGTGCAAAGAATTTGGCTAGCATGAGAGGGAAAGGCAAGCTCAACATGTTGGAGGATCCATGACAATATAAGTTCTATTCAGATATAAGCAAACATAACTCATTATGTTGTCTTCCTTGTCCAACATCAACTTTTTAGCATGTCATATTTTAATGACTGCTCACAATTACAAAAGATGTCCAAGATAGTATATTTATATGTGAAGCCTCTCTTTCCCTATTACTTCCTATTAATTGCAACAATGACCAAAACTATGTTTGTCAAATCTCAACAAATTTTATTCATCATACTCTTTATATGTGAAGTCACTACTCTCCGTAATATCAATATATGATCTTTTTATTTCGTTCTTTCTTTAATTCCATCAAGATCATAGCAAGAAAGCAAGGCCCTCAACTCAAAACTACTCTTTATTATATAGCTCACGGACTCGATTACATAGATAGATCTCGAAGCAAAACTCAAAGCTAGATCACACTAAAAAACTTTATTCTACTAGATCAAGATATAACCAAAAGGATCAAACTAAGAAAACAATAAAGGTAAAGGTGTGATGGTGATATGATATCGGGGCACCTCCCCCAAGCTTGGTAGTTACCAAGGGGAGTGCCCATACCCATGTATTTATATCTCTTTCTTCAGAGGTGGTGATGATGGAGTTTCGGTTAGCTTGATTAAGCTACCCTTCAGATCCTGCAATTATTGGATTACACGTTGAAGCATAATTGCATTCTTCTAAATTTCCTCTAAAAGATGCTTATTTTCTGGCCACCATGAGCTTTTCCCTGCATCACTTTCACTTGGGCGGGATATGTCCCAATTGGAGGGTATGTGTGTGCGAGGTGTATTCTCCACTCCATAGTTATGAACCAAATTATGAAAGTTGTTCCGATGTAACCTATGTAAGGGCCTCCTAGGAGGAAGTCCTTCTTGTATTTGGTGGCCTTCATGGTTGTTTGCAGTCCCTACAGCTTGATGGGGATTGGAAATAGTGCAGATGGTAGCCAGAGTGCCTCTCTCCGAAGCCGGAGGGTGGACCTCAAGCGAATCCCCTTGATCTTCTTCCATCGTGGCTTCCTCGATCTCCGCCCTCCTGAGTTCCATCTGCATCAACCAAGTATCGTTTTCCCTATTGTTGGAGGAGGAGGAAGAAATGATGCCTAGCCTTGAAAACTCTGGCAGAAAATAGCTCAAAACAAAAACATGAGATATTGTCGTGGTACGGTGGTCAGAACCTCCGGGAGATTATATAATAAATTGACCAAAAGAAGTATTGTGCAAGAAAACAGAGTCCGGAGGGAACATGAGGTGCCCGCAAGGCAGAGGGCGCGCCCTCCACCCTTGTGGTCTCCTTGTGCATCTTTCGGACTACTTTTAATTTTCCTAAATTTTTAAATATTCCAAAACGGAGAAAAATTGCCATAGGAAATGTCTTGGAGTTGGTTTACTTGCCGTACAACATACCTATTCCTTTTCTGGAAAGTATCCCTCATGTACTCCTCCAGTGTTATGGTATTAATAATATTGGTCTCAACATTTATGGGAGTACCTGAGATATAATGTTTGATTCTTTAACCATTTACCACCTTCGAATTTGTGCCTTCGGCGTTGTTGATCTTGATGGCCCCACAATGATAGACCTCCTCGATAATATAAGGACACTCCCATTTAGAGAGAAGTTTTCCTGCAAAAAATCTTAAACGAGAGTTGTATAGCAAAACATGATCACCAACATTAAACTCACGCTTTTGTATCCTCTTGTCATGCCATCTTTTAACCTTTTCTTTAAACAACTTGACATTCTCATAGGCTTGGGTTCTCCATTCATCAAGTGAGCTAATGTCAAATAACCTATTCTCACCAGCAAGTTTGAAATCATAGTTGAGCTCTTTAATAGCCCAATAAGCTTTATGTTCTAGTTCGAGAGGTAAGTGACATGCCTTTCCATAAACCATTTTATACGGAGACATACCCATAGGATTCTTATAAGTAGTTCTATAAGCCCATAATGCATCATCGAGTTTCTTAGACCAATTCTTTCTAAATATATTAACAATCTTTTGCAAAATCAATTTAATTTCTCTATTGCTCAATTCTACTTGACCACTAGACTGAGGATGATATGGAGATGCAATTCTATGATTAACATCATACTTAGCAAGCAGTTTACGGAAAGCACCATGAATAAAACGTGAACCACCATCAGTCATCAAATATCTAGGGACTCCAAACCTCGGGAAAATAGCTTCTTTAAGCATCTTGATAGAGGTGTTATGATAAGCACTACTAATTGGAATAGCTTCTACCCACTTAGCGATGTAATCAACAGGAACTAAAATATGTGTATAACCATTAGAGGAAGGAAAAGGTCCCATATAATCAAAGCCCCAAACATCAAATGGTTCAATAACAAGTGAATAAGTCATAGGCATTTCCCGACGTCTACTAATATTACCAATTCTTTGACATTCATCATAAGACGAGACATACTTACGAGCATCCTTGGAGAGACTCAAGAGAGTAGGCCAATATAAACCAGATTGTAATACCTTGTGTGCAGTTCTATCTCCCACATGGTGTCCTCCGTAGGCCTCGGAGTGGCACTTGTGTAGGATCTGTTCATGTTCATGCTTAGGTACACAACGTCTAATAACCCCATCTACTCCTTCTTTATAAAGGTGTGGGTCATTGAGGGAGTCCTGGATTAGGGGGTCTCTGGACAGCCGGACTATATCCTTTGGCCGGACTGTTGGACTATGAAGATACGAGATTGAAGACTTCGTCCCATGTCTGGATGGGACTCTACTTGGCGTGGAAGGCAAGCTAGGCAATACGGATATGTATATATCCTCCTTTGTAACCGACCTTGTGTAACCCTAGCCCCCTCCGGTGTCTATATAAACCGGAGGGTTTTAGTCCGTAGGACAACATACAATCATACCATAGGCTAGCTTCTAGGGTTTAGCCTCTCCGATCTCGTGGTAGATCAACTCTTGTACTACTCATATTATCAAGAATAATCAAGCAGGACGTAGGGTTTTACCTCCATCAAGAGGGCCCGAACCTGGGTAAAACATCGTGTCCCCTGCCTCCTGTTACCATCTGCCTTAGACGCACAGTTCGGGACCCCCTACCCGAGATCCGCCGGTTTTGACACCGACATTGGTGCTTTCATTGAGAGTTCCTCTGTGTCCTCACCGTTAGGCTTGATGGCCCTTCGATCATCGATAGCGATGCAGTCCAGGGTGAGACTTTTCTCCCCGGACAGATCTTTGTATTCAGTGGCTTCGCACTACGGGCCAACTCGCTTGGCCATCTGGAGAAGATCGAGAGTTACACCCCTGGCCACCAGGTCAGGTTTGGAAGCTTAAACTACACAGCCGACATCCGCGGAGACTTGATCGACGGATTCGAGCCCCTGCCGAGTGCGCCGCACGGTCACGATGAGCATGATTTAGCTCTACCATCGGACAGTGTTCAGGAGACCGCACCGGCAACCGCTCCGACCCTCAATTCGGAGCCAATTGCGCCATCCATGGACGGGCGGATAGACCCTGCCACGGAGGCCGTATTCTTAGCGGCGGTCGAGCCGAGTATCGACCTTACCCTTCACGGGAGCCGTGACACTGAATTGCCGGATTCTTCCCTGGCCCCGGACTCCGAACCGCATGCGCCCGTGCCTATCGCATCTGACTGGGCGCAGATCATGGAGTTCACCTCTGCGGATATCTTTCAGCCTGCGCCCTTCGGCGACATACTGAACTCGTTAAGGTCTCTCTCCTTGTCAGGAGAGTCCTGGCCGAACTATGTTCGGCAGGATTGGGATGCGGATGATGAAGAAATTCGCCGCCCACCCACCACCCACTTAGTAGCCACTATCGACAATTTGACCGACATGCTCGACTTCGACTCCGAAGACATCCACGGTATGGATGACGATGCGGGAGACGAAGAGGAACCACTGCCCATAGGGCACTTGAAAACCACCTCATCATATGATATATATATGGTGGACACACCCAAAGAAGGCAATGGCGACGAGACAGTGGAGGATGACCCCTCCAAGAAGCAACCCAAGCGCCAACGTCAGCGGCGCCGCTCTAAGTCTCGCCAAAGCAAAAGCGGTAACACTGGCACAGGAGATAATAGCACTCCGGACAGTGCCGAAGACGACAACAATCCCCTCCAGCAAGATTTAGAGCAGGAGGATGGAGAAGCCAGCCCTCCCGAGAGAGCGGCAGATGGAGAGGCGAAGGATGATAATTACATGCCTTCCTCCGAAGACGAGGCAAGCCTCGACGATGACGAATTTGTCATGCCTGAGGATCCCGTCGAGCAAGAGCGCTTCAAGCGCCGGCTTATAGCCACGACAAATAGCCTTAAGAAAAAGCAACAACAGCTTCAAACTGATCAAGATTTGCTAGCTGACAGATGGACTGAAGTCCTCGCGGCCGAGGAATATGAACTCGAACGCCCCTCCAAGAGTTACCCAAAGCGCAGGTTGCTACCCCGACTGGAGGAGGAAGCATTAAAACCTACATCTCCAGCGTAGGATGCGGCTGATCGGCCACCTCGTGGCCGCGACAAAGAGGCATTTCAGCCAAAAGCTCAGCCCGCACCCCGACGCCACTCAAATAAAAATATCAAGGCACGGGGAAACACGCTAGACCTGCGAGATGTATTGGAGGACAAAGAAAAACACGCAATATCGATCTACGGATCACGAGGGCGCGCCACTACGCGGGACGATAACTGTCACGCCGGATACAGTAAAAGTAAATCTGGCCGGGCCGAACACAGCGGACAAGACTCATTTGAGCCACGCCGCAACATAGCCCAGTACAGAGGCGCCGCACACCCCCTATGCTTCACAGACGAAGTAATGGATCACCAAATCCCAGAGGGTTTCAAACCCGTAAATATCGGATCATACGACGGCACAACAGATCCTGCGGTATGGATCGAGGACTTCCTCCTGCACATCCACATGGCCCGCGGTGACGATCTACACGCCATCAAATACCTCCCATTTAAACTCAAATGACCAGCTCGGCATTGGCTCAACAGCCTGCCAGCAGAATCCATTGGCTGTTGGGAAGATCTAGAAGCCGCATTCCCGGACAACTTCTAGGGCACTTATGTGCGACCACCGGATGCCGATGACTTGAGCCACATAATTCAGCAGCCAGAGGAATCGGCCAGGCAATTCTGGACACGGTTCCTGACAAAGAAAAATCGAATCGTTGATTGTCCAGATGCAGAGGCCCTAGCAGCTTTTAAGCACAACATCTGCGACGAGTTGCTCGCCCGGCACCTTGGCCAGGAAAAGCCGAAATCCATGGCAGCCCTCACGACACTCATGACCTGCTTTTGCACGGGAGAAGACAGATGGCTGGCTCGCAGCAATAACATATCAAAGAACTGCGGTACTTCAGATACCAAGGATAGCAATGGCAGGTCACGTCACAACAAACATAAGCGTTGCGTCAACAGCGACAATACCGAGGATACGCCAGTCAATGCCAGATTCAGAGGCTCTAAACCCGACCAGCGGAAAAAGCCATTCAAAACAAGCACTCCGGGCCCGTCTAGTTTGGACCGTATACTCGATCGCTCGTGCCAAATACCTGGCACCCCCGACAAGCCAGCCAACCACACCAACAAGGAATGTTGGGTGTTCAAGCAGGCCGGCAAGTTAAACGCCGAAAACAAAGATAAGGGGCTACATAGCATTGATGAGGAGCCCCGGCAGCCGAACACCGGAGGGCAGAAGAGGTTCCCCCCACAAGTGCGGACGGTGAACATGATATACGCAACCCACATCCCCAAGAGGGAGCGGAAGCGTGCGTTAAGGGATGTATATGCGTTGGAGCCAGTCGCCCCAAAGTTCAACCCATGGTCCTCCTGTTCGATCACCTTCGATCGCAGGGACTATCCCACTAGTATCCGTCATGGCGGATTGGCCGCACTAGTCCTAGACCCAATCATCGACGGATTTCACCTCACTCGAGTCCTTATGGACGGCGGCGGCAGCCTGAACCTGCTTTATCAGGACACAGTGCGCAAAATGGGTATAGACCCCTCAAGGATCAAACCCACAAAAACGACCTTCAAAGGCGTCATACCAGGTGTAGAGGCACATTGCACAGGCTCAGTCACACTGGAAGTGGTCTTCGGATCCCCGAATAACTTCCGAAGCGAGGAGTTAATCTTTGATATAGTCCCATTCTGCAGCGGCTATCATGCACTGCTCGGGCGAACCGCATTTGCGAGATTCAACGTGGTACCGCACTACGCATATCTCAAGCTCAAGATGCCAGGACCTTGGGGGGTCATCACAGTCAATGGAAACACAGAGCGCTCTCTCCGTATGGAGGAGCACACTACGGCCCTCGCAGCAGAAGCGCAAAGCAGCCTCTTAAGGCAATCCACCAGTTCGGCGATTAAAGACCCGGACACCTTCAAGCGCGCCCGGAGTAATCGGCAACCAAACCGCCTGGCACGTTCTGAGCTCGCATAACAATGCGGCCCCCACCCCAGTCCTAGCCAAACGGTGAAATTTGTGCCACGCATACATAATTACGCACTGAAAATACCATGGGCACATGTGGGGAGGGGGGCACGACTACGGCACGCCCCAAGACGCGGCTCAACCGCACTAGGGGCTTCTCGCTTTGTTATTTTTCACTCTTTCATGACTTTAATCTCTGGAAACCCCGTCCGGCAGCATGATTGCCGGACACACGATGCAACAACCAAGGAGGCAGAAAGCCACGTTGCACCATGGAACTCCCAGGTGGTCTCCTATAACGAGTGAAATACTTGCTTTAAATACCATTCCTCAGCTTGCCCTTGGAGGGGACATGTCAAATAGTCCTACTTTTTGCTTATTGCACTACTTGTATCATTCTACTTCGACGCACCTTTTTGAATAAGCAATGCATAGCACTAGACTATTACCACATTCTCTATTCTTTCTTTATATATACATATATATATATGTGTGTGTGTTCATTCATGACATTCAGCACCCATACACTCTGGTACGGCCCGTACGCCAGGGGCTTAAGTGTATCCCATAATACGGCGTGAGAAGTCTGAACACTTTCGACAGTGCGGCACCCCGAACTTATAGCATTATATGCATTAGCTCCGAATCATGTCTTTGGGTCTATAGTTGGGTTTGCCCGGCTCCCATGTTTTGGTACCTTACGTTCCACTCTATCGGCTAAGGTAGCACTGGGAGAACTACTGCGATTGTGCCCCGGTTCATCTGGGCTAAGCACCTCAGTAGAGAAAGCTAAAACTAACTGTCATGATAAGGCGAGATCTCGTCACTGTTCGAGATGTCTCGAGTCCCTAAAGACTTATGCCGCTTAGAGCGAGGAGTCGGCTTTGTCCGGCTTAAGGCGTGTATAGCGCCCCGAATTCGGCCTTCCGAATACTAGGGGCTTCGCCAAAATTTAAAATTGTAGACTTCTATGGCTAAGTGAGAGTGATAAAGCATTATAGTCCGATTGCCTTGTTCGTTGTGTTGAGCACCTCCCTCGAAGGACCCAACAATGGGGAAAAGAGTTCTTAGATTTATCCCGAACACCCCAGCACTCGTGGCATGGGGGCAGAAGCCGACGACTCGCCATCTCTCAGATTTAACAAACAGCCGCACAGAAGGTAATATTTTAAATTCCAACAAGCGTTGCATAGCGCATATGAACAAGTTTTCATAATACAGGATCGCACGAGCAAGTTCATTCAAAAATTACATCCTTCGCACACTCGTCCGCCACAAGACGGGCACCCTTCAGGACACCCTCATAATACATCTCAGGGTGGCGATGCTCCTTGCCCTGCGGTGGCCCGTCCTTCACCAGCTTCTCAGCGTCCATCTTGGCCCAGTGCACCTTCGCACGGGCAAAGGCCCGGCGAGCACCTTCGATGCAGACGGATCGCTTTATGACATCCAGCCGTGGGCAGGCATCTACAAGCCGCCTCACCAGGCCAAAGTAGCTGTTGGGAAGGGAGTCGCTAGGCCACAACCAGACTATAAGGCCCCTCATGGCCTATTCGGCCACCTTGTGCAGCTCGACCAGTTGCTTCAGCTGGTCGCTCATAGGCATCGGGTGTTCGGTCCCAGTATACTGAGACCAGAACAAATTCTCCGTCGAGCTTCCCTCCTCGGCCTGGTAATATTTTGCGGCATTGGACACGCTGCGGGGCAAATTTGCGAATGCTCCTGGAGAGCTCCGGACTCGGGTAAGTAACAAGTAATTTACTTTCACATGCTTGCTTTGCATATTGAATGCCTTACCCGCCGCTATCTTCCTCATCGCCTCAATTTCCTGGAGGGCCTTTTGGGTTTCAACCTTGGCATGCTTTGTGCTCTCGAGGGCCGCGGCAAGCTCGGACTCTCGCGTCTTCGAGTCAAGCTCCAAAGCCTCGTGCTTCTTCACGAGAGCCTAGAGCTCTTGCTACACCTTGCCCACCCGTGCCTCTTGTTTTTCCCGCTCGGTGCGCTCCTTGGCCGCTTTGTTTTCGGCCTCGGGCAGCGCTTGCTTCAGGGTCGCCACTTCGGTCGTGGCCCCTGGCACATCCATGATGATCCTATCACTTCGCAACTGCATCTTATATATATATATATATGGACAAGGTATTACTTACCTTTGTTCTCCTCGAGCTGCCTCTTGGCAAGGCCGAGCTCTTGCTCAGCCCGCTCGAGGTTCTGCTTCAGTGCGACGACCTCCGCGGTCAGTGCGACAGAGGTCAGCAGCGAAGCCTACATACGCATACAGACATACTTATATTAGACTCCTACAGATATTATTTGATCCTCTATTCGGCCTTTCTTTGTGAACACCAAACAGAGCATCAGGGGCTACTGTCTATGCGGTAGTATTTTTCCTATATTTTAAATACTTACCTCAAAGCCTGTTAGAAGGCTGGAACAAGCTTCAGTCAGTCCATTCTTGGCGGACTGAACCTTCTTGATCACCGCACTCATAATAGTGCGGTGCTCTTCGTCGATGGAAGCACCGCGAAGCACTCCCAGCAGGTCGTCCGGTGCCTCTGGATGGACAGAGGTCACCGGCACAGACAGCTTGCTCCTCTTGGAAGGGGACTGCCTGCCCGAGTCCGGAACCACTAGAGGTTCCGGTACAGGTGTTCGGCCGAGGGCCGAACTTGGAGCCCCTGGGAGCGTTGCTCCCTTTGCTCCTGGAGTCCGGAAGGTCGCCTTGAGGCGCCTCCGGGACTATCTTCCCCCGGTTCGGTGCCCCTTGAGACAATACCTCGACATTGTCCGTAGGGCGAGGAGAGGAGGCGGATGGAAGTGGATTGCTATCCATATCCGACGAGTCCAAGGAACCGTCCGACGAGGATACGTCGATACGGGCTTGGGGCGGACTGCATGATCATATTTTACGATTAGGAGAAGCAGTGCAATAAAAGTATGCTATGAGTTACTCTGGTATCCGAATACTTACGACTTCACCAGGGGGCTTGGCCCTGAGTAACCACTCGTCTTCGCCGTCGGCGGCGGTGGTGGAACAGTCTGGAAGGAGAGTCCTTCCCTTCTTAGACCCTTCGGCCTCCCCGGTTGGGGTGGCCTTCCTTTTCTTGTCTCCCCTGACTGGAGGGGGAGAGTCTTCATCTTCCTCCTCCTCGTTTTCACGGGAGGAGGGCGTCTTGGAGTTATCGGACGATGAGTCCTATACCACCTGGCGCCGGGAACTCTTTCGGGTTCCCTTGGCCTTCTTCTTGGTCTTCTCCGGCACCTCATAAGGAGCCGGAGTCTGCATCTCCGTCAGGAGAGCATCTGCAGGGTCTTCGGGCAGAGGGGCCGGGCAGTTAATCTGCTCCGATGTCTCCACCCAGTCCTGTCAAAGGCATGGGAGCTCAGACCCCGCACATGGTTAAGCTATGGGAAATAAGTACCCTATGCACAGAGTTTACCGGATTCGTAGGGCGCTTCACGCTTAGCCCGCGGTCCTCGGTAAGAGAAGGGAGGACCTCGGCGCCCTTGAATAGCACCTTCCAGACATCCTTATGTGTCGTGTCAAAGAGCTCGCACAGAGTCTGGTGCTGGGCCGGGTCGAACTCCCACAAGTTGAAAGCCCGTTGTTGACACAGGAGGATCCAGCGGAAGAGCATGACCTAGACTATGTTGACAAGCTTAAGTTTCTTGCTTGTCATGTTCCGGATACATTTCTGGAGTCCGTCCAGCTCCACCGATGAGCCCCAAGATGGGCCCTTCTCCTTCCAAGAAGCAAGCCGCGTGGGGATTCCGGATCGAACTCGGGGGCCGCCACCCAGTTGGTGTCGCGTGGCTCGGTGATGTAGAACCACCCCGATTGCCACCCCTTTACGGTCTCCACGAAGGAGCCCTCGAGCCATGTAATGTTGGGCATTTTTCCCACCATGGCTCCGCCGCATTCCGCTTGTTGGCCGCCTACTACCTTCGGCTTGATATTGAAGGTCTTCAGCCATAGGCCGAAGTGGGGCCAGATGCGAAGGAAAGCCTCGCACAGGACGATGAACGCCGAGATGTTGAGGATGAAATTCGGGGCCAGATCATGAAAGTCCAGCCCATAATAGAACATGAGGCCGCGGGCAAATGGATGGAGGGGAAACCCCAGTCCGCAGACGAAGTGGGGGAGGAATACCACCCTTTCGTGAGGTTCTGGGGTAGGGACGATCTGCCCCGCGGCTGGCAGCCAGTGCGCGATATCCGCGGCTAAGTATCCGGCTCCACGTAGCTTTTTGATGTGCCCCTCCGTGACGGAGGAGGCCATCCACTTGCCTCCCACTCTGGACATGTTTGGAGAGAGTTGAGGAGAAGGATGTGGACTTGGGCGCTGGAGCTCGAGTGCGCAAGAATGGATGAGCAAGGAGGAAGAAGGCGTGGGTAGAAAAAGGTGAAACCTTATCCCTTTATAAGGGCAGACGAAACTATGCGCCCCCACCAGCCTGGTAAAACTCGCTTATCCCCCAAGCACCGTAATTGATGGCGCGGTTGGGTTACCCACGTCCGTATTGATGGGAATCCCGTAATAAGGGGACACGATCTCTGCTTCGACAAGACGTGCCAAGGAAGCCGCCTCGCAAAACACGCTGAGATAGGTTATGAAAAATGATTCGAATAAAGACTTGGCTATGGTGTGATGTCACACTACGGGGTACACCAGCAGATTAGATTCGTGGAAATATTATTCTCTCTACGGTGGTATGTGGAACTTATTTTGCAGGGTCGGACACTATCCTTGCATTCAAACTCTTCCGTGGTGTATTCGGAGGAGGAACCCGCCTTGCAATGTCGAAGACAACACTGCGCGCCGGACTCATCGTCATTGAAGCCTGGTTCAAGGGCTACTGAGGGAGTCCTGGATTAGGGGGTCTCCGGACAGCCGGACTATATCCTTTGGCCGGACTGTTGGACTATGAAGATACGAGATTGAAGACTTCGTCCCGTGTCCGAATGGGACTCTACTTGGCGTGCAAGGCAAGCTAGGCAATACAGATATGTATATCTCCTCCTTTGTAACCGACCTTGTGTAACCCTAGCCCCCTTCGGTGTCTATATAAACTGGAGGGTTTTAGTCCGTAGGACAACATACAATCATACCATAGGATAGCTTCTAGGGTTTAGCCTCTCCGATCTCGTGGTAGATCAACTCTTGTAGTACTCA
This sequence comes from Triticum dicoccoides, assembly GCF_002162155.2. Lineage (NCBI taxonomy): Eukaryota > Viridiplantae > Streptophyta > Magnoliopsida > Poales > Poaceae > Triticum > Triticum dicoccoides. The sequence goes on from NC_041386.1 coordinate 463,953,961, forward strand.
TATTATCAAGAATAATCAAGCAGGACGTAGGGTTTTACCTCCATCAAGAGGGCCCGAACCTGGGTAAAACATCGTGTCCCCTGCCTCATGTTACCATCCGCCTTAGACGCACAGTTCGGGACCCCCTACCCGAGATCCGCCGGTTTTGACACCGACAGTCATCCCAAAAGTAATGTCTTAAATCATAGAAAACCTTTTTCTTTTGCTGGTATGTGAAACTAGGTGGTATAAATTTAGCAACAATGCAATTAGCATAATCAGCATACCATGGAGTATTATGAGAAGCATTTATGACAACTAATTATTCATCAGGAAAACAATCATCAATAGGTAGTGGGTCATCAAGAACATTTTCTAACCTAGACAAGTTGTCTGCAACGAGGTTCTCAACTCCCTTTCTAACAATAATATGCCAATCAAATTCTTGTAGCAAGAGAACCCATCTAATAAGTCTAGGTTTAACATCTTTCTTTTCCATAAGGTATTTAATAGCAGTATGATCAGTGTGAACAATTACTTTGGAATCAACAATATAAGATCTAAACTTATCACAAGCAAAAACAACTGCTAAAAATTCCTTTTCAGCGGTAGCATAATTTCTCTGGGCACTGTCTAGAGTTTTACTAGCATAATGAATAACATTCAATTTCTTATCAACTATTTGCCCTAGAACAGCACCAACAGGATAATCACTAGCATCACACATAATTCCAAATGGTAAATTCCAAGCAGGTGGTTGAACAATAGGTGCAGAAATCAAGGCTTTCTTAAGTATTTCAAATGCTTCTACACAATCGTCATCAGAAACAAAAGGAACATCTTTTTGCAAGAGATTAGTGAGAGGCCTATAAATTTTAGAGAAGTCTTTAAGAAACCTCCTATAGAAACTAGCATGACCAAGGGAACTTCTTATACCTTTGATGTCTTTAGGACACGGCATCTTTTCAATAGCATCAACTTTTGCTTTGTCAACTTCAATACCTCTTTCAGAAATTTTATGCCCCAAGACAATACCTGCATTAACCATAAAGTGGCACTTCTCCCAATTCAAGACGAGATTAGTTTCTTCACATCTCTGCAAAACTCAATCAAGGTTGCTTAAGAAATCATCAAAAGAAGTTCTGTAAGCAGAGAAATCATCCATGAAAATCTCAACAATCTTTTCACAAAAGTCAGAGCATATAGAAGTCATACATCTTTGAAAGGTAGCAGGTGCATTGCATAAACCAAAAGGCATACGTCTATAAGCAAAAGTACCGAAAGGGAAACTAAAAGTGGTCTTTTCTTGGTCCTCTTTTGACACAGGTATTTGAGAGAAACCAGAATAACCATCTAGAAAGCAAAAATGTGTATGTTTTGATAGTCTTTCTAGCATTGATCAATAAAAGCTAGAGGGTAATGATCTTTCCTAGTAGCTTTATTTAATTTGCAAAAATCAATTACCATTCTATAACCTGTAATAATTCTTTGTGGAATCAATTCATTCTTATCATTAGGAACAGCAGTAATACCTCCCTTCTTAGGGACACAATGAACATGACTAACCCACCTACTATCAGCAATAGGATAAATTATACCTGCCTCCAGAAGCTTTAGTATTTCATTTCTTACCACTTCCTTCATCTTGGGTGAAAGTGCGTTATATTGACTAGAGGGGGGGTGAATAGGTGATTTTTATGAAAGTCTTCAAAACGTGGAAGTTATGAAGACAAACGACAGAAATAAACCTACTACCCTGCAGCGGAAGGTAGACTACACTAGGCAAGCCATAGTCAAGTAATCAATAGAGTGAAAGCACAATGACTAATAGCAGCAATGTAGTAAGGATCAGGTAGGAAGATATTGTGAAGCCACACAGAACACGCAGTCACTCAGTGAAGACAAAAGATAGTGCGAACATACAATGACTTCACAAGGAGTAACAGTAAGTAAAGGGAAGGGAAGATGAAACCAGTGACTCGCTGAAGACAATGATTTGTTGGACCAGTTCCAGTTGCTATGACAACTGTACGTCTGGTTAGGGCAGCTAGGTATTTAAACCTTAGGACACCCAGTCCCGGACACCCAGTCCTCACCGTATTCCCCTTGAGCTAAGGTCACACAGACCTCGCCCAATCACTCTGGTAAGTCTTCAAGGTAGACTCCCAAACCTTCACAGACTTTGTTCACCGTCAATCCACAATGTCTCTTGGATGCTCAGAACACGACGCCTAACCGGCTGGAGGATGCACAGTCCTCAAGTGTAATAAGTCTTCAGATCACACATACAAGAAGACTTAAGTGATGCCTAATTCTCTTTGGCTCTGGGTGGTTAGGGCTTTATACTCGCAAGGAATTCTCTCTCAAAGGCTTCGAGGTGGGTTGCTCTCAAACGACAAAAGCCGTACTCTGAATCTGAGAAGCCAACCGTTTATGGTTGTAGGGGGTGGGCTATTTATAGCCACTTGGCAACCCGACCTGATTTGTCTAAAATGACCCTGGGTCACTAAGGAACTGACACGTGTTCCAACGGTCAGATTTCAAACTCACACGGCAACTTTACTTGGGCTACAAGCAAAGCTGACTTGTCCGACTCTGGACAAGATTCGCTCTCATAGTCTTCACTCGAAGACATAGGTTTTGGTTAAGCATCACTTCAGTCATTCTGACTGGTTCACTTGGACCCCACTTAACAGTACAGTGGTTCCTATGACTCAATACAGAAGAAAGAGAACTACGAAAGATCTAAGTCTTCGAGCTCCATAGGCTTCATGTGGTGTCTTCTCTTGTCATAGTCTTCAATGTGAATATCTTCATATACCACCTTTGACTTCAATGTCTTCATACATTTTTAGGGGTCATCTCTGGTAGGAAAACTGAATCAATGAGGGACTTCTACCTGTGTTATCCTGCAATTCTCACAAACACATTAGTCCCTCAACTAGGTTTGTCATCAATACTCCAAAACCAACTAGGGGTGGCACTAGATGCACTTACTATCTCCCCCTTTTTGGTGATTGATGACAAATTAGTTGAAGTTTTCAACGGGGAATATAATCTGTGAAATTGTAAAGGATAAGAAATTGTCTTCATAAGTTGCAAGGGCTCCCCCTGAAGATGTGCATATAAGTAATTTGCTTTTGGAATGCAAATGCACATGGCAGGTTGTACTTGTGGAGATCCACTTCAACTTATGATGACAATCCACTATGCGTGTGAAAGTATATGAAGATAATGACATGCATAATGGAAAATGGACGTCTGCAGAATGATCTAAGTGCGGAATTTATCGTCGCACATGCGGAATTTATCATCGCAACACAAGGTGGCAGATAAGTAGCAGACCACCATCGAGTTTAAGTGTTACAACTCAAAGAACCAAATGTAGCAAAACGAGAGTTGTAAGCACGAAGCAAAATATAAAGTACCCGCCCATATGGACCCGCTTGAAGACTATCAACCTCATATGCTTCTCCCCCTTTTGTCAGTAAGGACCAAAAAGGTTTGAAGACATAGAGCATCTACTCGTTCCCATGAGGAGTAGGTGAAGCAGCAGGGTCGTTGGTGGTGTTTGGCGGTGCTGAAGAGCTTGGAGCAGAGTCGAAGCGTGCTGAAGGAGGTGGCGGTGAAGTAGCATCGTCTTTATCCTCGATCACTCTGGCATTCACAGTTGCAACAGAGGAAGAGAACTCAGAGTCTTCAAGGGATGGAGTTCGTCGCAGCACTGCCCTTCGAGGAGGTGTGGAGTCAAACTTGAATCGCTCAGTGAAGCCATCCTCTTGAAGATCATCTTCAGAACACATCAGCGTTAGCCCTTTCCATGTGCGGCGAGAGGTTTCATGGGCAACAAAAGCATTCTTGGTGGCAAGATTGCGAATGCGATTAACATCCACCAAGAGGCTTTGCATCTGACGCTTCAGCCAGTCATGATGCCTATCCTGTTTCTGATGAAGAGCCACAAGAAGCTCTCGGTCGTTGAGAACTCGAGTGCGCGTCTTGGGTCGTGGAGCAGTTGTACTGTCAGTGGCTTCAGTGAGAGCAGGATGCGGTGCACGTGTAGTGCCAGCCAAAGGATACACACGAGTTACGGTTTCCACGCCTTCAACATTCTGAGTAAAACTTTGATGCTCTGCATTCTGAAGACTTAGGGGTTCCTTGGCAGGCTCAGGATAGATGGCTTCAATCGACATATCCACATCAGGCAGAAAAATCCGATGATTGCGAGCAGATGGCTGATATGAGATAGTGGAGTGAAGTTTGATCAGCCGCATGACCCATGGGGCGTAGAACTTCAAGCCAGACAGATCAGAGCCTGATGCAGCAAGTTGGCGAATGAAGAAGTCCTGTGCATTGAAGCATTTTCCATGAAGAATATAGAAGACCAAAGTCTTCATTGCACCTTCAAGCTTGGCATGTGGAGAGTGTCCTTTGATTGGGCAGAGAGTTCGCCTTATGATGTGATAAATGGTTCTTGGCAGATACTCAAGGTCTTCAACGAAGAACTCCGTGGGATAAGCAGCATCTTGCGGCAATGGCTTCATCATACTGAGCATCTGACTCATATTAGGTTCAGTCTTCTGAAAGATGCTCTCAATAGCTTCACTATGAAGCTGACAGCCATGCTCGTAGAGATCGCCAGGAGTGGGCAAACCAGTGAGCTCGATGATGTCAAAGGCTTTGGCTTCATGATGAACGTTTCCTGTCATCCACTCCAGGACCCAAGTCTTCGGATCTCTGCTATACCCGCGGATGTGAAGTGTGGCATAGAATTGGAGCAGCAACTCTTCATTCCAATGCTCTTGGTCAGTGACGAATGGCAGCAATCCAACTTATTTGAAGCAATCCAGAGCTTCTTCCAGACAGGGCAGACCAGCTATAGCTTCAATGTCAAGACGCTTGTGGGGGAAGATGCGACCTTGATTGTATAGAATGCAGGAGTAATAGCTTCGCTGCGGATAGCTCCAGAACCGATCAGATGATATCCTTTCCCTTGAGTAGGGGTTCCTGGAGCTATTGAAGAATGTGTTGTCTGCTTTGAAGCCATTGATATTGATGGAGCCAGGTGCTGATGCAGGACCTGGGAACCTTGGCAATCTTGGGATTGGCTTCTGTACCTAAGGTCTGTGCTCAACATGATAGTCGAATTGGGGACCGACAGCAGACGCAGGAACAGAAACAGCGGGATCAGTGGCTTCGCTGACTTCTGGTGCTTTTGTTGGTGAGGGCTCCACATTTGCTTCAGCCATGACAGCGTCAGTGGCTTCAGTGGTGTTGGTGGTGGCAGCCGCAAGATTTTCAATCACGTTCTCCTCGAGAACTGCTTCTTGGTGGGACAGGGGAGTAGCAGCTTGTGGGACTTCTTCTTCATCGGCTGATGCAACCGGAATGTCTTCAGCAGATTCAGCTTCAGACGCAGAGACTGGAGGCCTTGGTCCTTTGCGAAGCCTGCGCAATGCAGACGACGCCTGTGTAGTTGGAGTTGGCTGGGCCTCAAAGTCTTCTTCCTCTTGTGGGCGATCAGCCCATGAAGCATCCTGAGCGATTGGCGTCAGAGGATGACCAATGCTGATGAGTTCGCTGTTCTCAAGCTGAGGAAGGACTGCACCATCTTCTACATGGTCATGTTGACCAATGTCTTCAGCAGCGATGGGATCAGCTGCTGGAAAGTCTTCAGCTTCATGAGCCTCGGTGAAAGCAGGCTCATGGATTGTCAGTTGGCGTTCAGCGTCAGGACGAACCATGGAAATGGGTTCAACTATCAAAGGCTCTGTGGGAGCAGCCCGATATTTCTTGGTCTTCCTCTTCTTCTTGGAGGGGGCATTAGGAGAGGCTTCAGGATATTTCCTCTTCCTGGCTTCAGCCTCAGCAGTCCTTGTTTTCTTGAGCTCTGAAGTGGTTGACCGGCTTTTTGGCTTCGAGCCAGTCATTCTAGTTGGGAAGACAATGGGATCTGCTTCCTGCCTTGGTGCGTCAGGTTCAGCCGTAGCGGGCTTCTTCATCTTCTTTGCTGCCATCCTGGGGTCGATGCCAGGACGCCCAAGGGCCTTGCGCTTCTCAGCCTCATTGTAGGCCTGCACACATTTGTCAGCCAGAACCTTCATGCGCTCACGAGAACCTTGAGCTTCTGCATGTTTCTTGAGAAAGGCTTCCTTGAGCTCGTGCAGCATAATCTTGAAGTTCTTCACCTCTTGCATGCTGAGCTTGGCCATATGCTTCTTGAACTGAGCCTTTTCATAGTCAATCTTTTGCTTCAGTTCAACAATGTGCCGGGCGATAGCTAACTCTGAAGCAATGGCACCATGGAAGGCGACACTGAGGCCAATGGGTAGTTGGAGATCTTCGAAGCTGATGTTTGGCGTGTCAAACCATTCATCAATGAAGTTGTGGATGATTGTTACATCAAAGAGAGGCAGATCATTGAAGATTTCTGCTTCTTCTTTGCTCTTGATGAGTTGCTCAAGAGCGTCATCTGCAAGATCTTCATCACTTGACAGATCAATGGCATCATTGCGCAGAATGGCAGCAGCTGTTACATCTTGGCCGGTGTATGGCAGAGGCATCTTGACCTTCTGGGGCTTGGAGATACGTGATAAATCTTCGGACTGCACACTGTCTTCAGGAGGTGCAGTTGCCAGTGGCTTCGCCTGTGAGATTTTTGGTGAAGGGGCAGGCTTTGAAGCTTTAGGCTTCTTCAACTTCTTTGGCTTCGGCGCTGCAGGCACTTCATCTGATTCAACGTCAGCTGCAGGCTCATACACTGCAGTCCCTTGAACCAAGATATGGGTGATGAGGCCTTCAAGGTTGTAGAAAGGACCGACGACATTGGGTTCTGCATCTCGTGTGCCATCAGCCCTTGGAGCTGAGGGACCAGGGTTGAAGTCTAGTCCCAATGTCTTCTTGTTTTGCTTCGCTGAGTTCTGGGCAAACTGGAAGTTGCGCTTGAACAGAATGTCATCACGACACCATAGTAGTGACGATGGGTATGCATCAACAGGCTGTGGCCCACGGACCATGCAGGGATAGAAGCCTTGTTCAATGGCTTCATCTCTGGACCTGGGTTGAAGATTCTTGTATAGGATGTCTCCCCACGGTCTCTTGATGGCATTTTTCTCAGCATATTCCTGGGTTACAAACCGGTATTTGAACCATTGTTCTGCCCAATATCTTCGAATCCATTGGATTCGGGTCTTGCGCTGATTGTAATCCTCTTCAGGATCTGTCTTGTATAGTTCTGAGAGGTCATCTGGTAGATCTCTAGATGTTTCTCCATGACGCTTTCTGCCACCCTTCCTTGCTGATTTCTCTGAAGCCATGAACTTTAAACTGAAAGGCTTCAACACGTTCAAAGGCTTCAAAGATTTTCGCTTGCTAGACAAACAGGAACTTGCTTCGGGAGAATTTATATGATGTTGTAAGAATTCTGCAAATGAATGCAGACTATGAGAACCAAGGGATTCTCCCACGGACATGTACCTGTGACATCATTAAGGTGCGAGGGAAGGGGAAGAGGTCATATGCATTCTCAGAAGATTTTGAATATAAATCAGTTTAGAAGACATTGACCTCATCGTGCGAAGACATTCACTCATAGATAAGGAGTTGGTTCCAGATTTGTACGAATCCAGAGATCAGTACAAGTGAGGAATCTAACTACTTTGTGAAGCATAAGTGAATATACTAGGCATGTTATGAGATGCAGTATGAGAGAGATCTAACTTGTGTGAATAGAAACTGCTTGTGGTAGAAAGTGACAAAGCCATAGGATCAATGGTGCCGTAAAAAGGAAGTTTTAATTACCACACTAAGAACTGCTAGACGGAGTGGAAGATGAGGCCAAGCAGTTTGATCTTCCGTGCCCTAACTTGGCGATGGAGGACACCTACGGCGACGGCGGAGAGGACGATGTCCGCGGTCGATGTGAAGACGGCGTCGGAGAGGTTGCGGCAGCGAAGCGCTTCGTCACTAGCGTCGTCGAGGGCTAGCGGTGGCGCTAGGGTTCGTGCGAGAGTGGAAGAAGAGATAGTGACTGCCGTGAAGTGTGTATTTATAGGTACAGGGGCGGCACTGCGTTATTACACAGGTGCCCCTGGCGATTCGCATCTGAGGAACATGTGGCCATTATGCGGAATTTTGGGGTTTGTTCCACGTCCCACGCACGCCTGGATTGTCGGGTGGTCGTTCCTACTTCTCCGGGATTCATGTGGAGGAATGAGCATTGAAGGTGGACTTAAGGTTTGTCTTTGTATCTTCTGCCGACAAGGATGCAGAGAAGACATTCGACAGTTTCAATAGAATGCATATGATTTGGAGAGATAGAGTTTGAGATAGATAGCATAGAGAGGTTAGGGTCCGATCACATTCACTTAGTTCAAAAGATTCAACAAGAAGACATAGCTATAAGTGAATGCTATAGAGGACAGAACACTAGTGTATATATATATATATATATATATATATATAATCAACATAGTGAAGATAATCATGAAGACATGTTGAGATTGAAGCCAAACCAAATGTGAAGACATGGCAAGGTAACGCCATGAGTGAAACACTTCAAAATAGAACATTTGGTGGTGGCGTTACCCACCGTATAGGAAGTATTAGACCCAGACACGGCGCACAATTATCGTGGCGCTCTGAAGTCAAATTCGACATTAATGTATTCACACTTAGAATGTATGTCTTCATTGATCGAAGATATACTTTACTTCGTGTGTTGCACATCTAAGTCATCAATATGCATAAGGGTTAGGATGTGTGCCTGATCACAGGACATTTGAGGATTCCAGAATATTTAGCTCACACCGTAACTTGCAAAATCTCTTCTCATCCAAGGGCTTGGTGAAGATATCTGCCAATTGCTCTTCACTGTTGACGTGTATGATATCAATATCTTCCTTCACAACATGATCTTTGAGAAAGTGATGACGAATTTCAATGTGCTTTGTCTTCGAGTGCTGAACTGGGTTGTTGGCAATCTTGATGGCGCTTTCGTTGTCGCAGTAGAGTGGCACTTGCTTCAGATGAATGCCATAGTCTTTGAGCGTTTGCTTCATCCACAGAAGCTGAGCGCAGCAAGATCCAGCAGCAATGTATTCAGATTCAGCAGTGGAGAGAGATACACAGTTCTGCTTCTTTGAAGACCAACATACAAGTGATCGTCCCAGAAAGTGACATGTGCCTGATGTAGATTTGTGATCAACTTTGTCACCAGCATAATCAACATCCGAGAATCCAACCAGATCAAACTCTGAGCCCTTTGGATACCATAATCCTAGAGTTGGGGTGTGAGCCAAATATCGAAGAATTCGCTTCACAGCTAAGTGATGCAACTCCTTTGGTGCCGCTTGAAATCAAGCACACATGCAAACACTAAGAATAATATATGGCCTAGATGCACATAGATAAAGTAAAGAACCAATCATGGAGCGGTATACCTTTTGATCGAACTCTTTACCATTGTCGTCAGGACCCAGATGATGCTTGGCTGGCTTTGGCATCGTGAAGCCTTTGCAGTCTTGCATACCGAACTTCTTCAGGCAATCTTTGAGATACTTCTCTTGAGATATGAAGATGTCGTTGCGTTGTTGTCGTATTTGAAGACCGAGAAATAACTTCAGCTCTACCATCATAGACATTTCATATTACTCTTGCATCATATATCCAAACTCTTCACTGTACTTCTGATTGGTGCAGCCGAAGATAATGTCATCCACATATATTTGGCACACAAACAGTTCACCATCATATGTCTTCGTGAAGAGAGTGGGGTCGAGAGAACCACGTATCAAGCCTTTGCTCTTCAAGAAGTATTTGAGTGTGTCATACCAGGCCCGAGGGGCTTGTTTGAGGCCATACAGTGCCTTGTTGAGCTTGTATACCATGTCAGGATGTTTTGGATCTTCAAAGCCAGGAGGTTGTCTAACATACACTTCTTAAATCTTGCCATTGAGGAAGGCGCTCTTCACATCCATTTGATAAAGAAGTATGTTGTGATGATTTGCATAGGCCAGCAGTATGCGTATGGCTTCAAGTCTAGCCACAGGAGCAAATGTTTCATCGAAGCCAATGCCTTCCACTTGAGTATATCCTTGAGCAACGAGACGAGCTTTGTTTCTGACAACTTGACCGAGCTCATCTTGCTTGTTGCAGTATGTCCATTTGGTGCCTATTACGTTGTGCTTCCGAGGATCGGGATGCTTGACCAGTTCCCATACGTTATTCATCTCAAACTGTTGAATCTCGTCTTGCATAGCTTGAATCCATTCAGGTTCCATGAAGGCTTCTTCAACTTTCTTGGGTTCTGTTATTGAGACGAATGCGAAGTGCCCACAGAAATTTGCTAGCTGAGTTGCCCTTGAACGAGTGAGTGGACCGGGTGCATTGATGCTATCAATTATTCTTTCAATCTGCACTTCATTGGCAACGCGAGGATGTACAGGGCGAAGATTTTGCTCTTGCTGATCATTGTCGTTGTTAGAAGGAATGTCTTCAGGCTAAGCATTGTCTTCATGTTGATCAGGTGCTGAGATGATAAGTTCTTCTTCAGGATGAGCTTCAGAAGGTATAATTTCTCCAGTTCCCATTAGCTTGATTGATTCACTGGATGGAACTTCATCTAGCACATTTGGCAGTTGCTCTCTTTGTGAACCGTTGGTCTCATCGAACCGCACATCCACTGTTTCAACCACTTTGTAATGAAAGAGATTGAAGACTCTGTAGGAGTGCGAATCCTTTCCATATCCAAGCATAAAACCCTCATGTGCTTTTGGTGCAAACTTTGAGGTGTGATGTGGGTCCTTGATCCAGCACCTGGCGCCAAATACTCTGAAGTAACTGACATTTGGCTTCTTGCCAGTAAGGGGCTCATAAATTGTCTTGTTCAGAAGCTTGTGAAGATAAACACGATTGATTGTATGGCATGCAGTATCAATGGCTTCAGGCCAGAATTTTCTTGGAGTCTTGTATTCATCTAGCATCGTTCTGGCCATCTCAATGAGTGTTCTGTTCTTGCGTTCGACGACCCCATTCTGCTGTGGCGTGTACGGGGCTGAGAATTCATGTGTGATGCCCAAGGTATCAAGATATGTATCAAGGCCAGTGTTCTTGAATTCAGTGCCATTGTCACTTCTGATATGCTTTATCTTGGCGCCATAGTTGTTCATTGCTCGATTGGCGAAGCGTCTGAAGACATCCTACGCTTCACTCTTGTAAAGGATTATGTGCACCCAAGTATATCTAGAATAATCATCAACAATGAAAAAGCCATAGAGACAAGCAGTAGTAGTAAGAGTTGAGTAATGAGTGGGACCGAAAAGGTCCATGTGAAGCAGTTCGGAGGATCGAGTAGTGGTCATGATTGTCTTCGAGGGATGTTTGGCCCTCGTCATCTTTCCTGCCTCACAGGCACCGCATAAGTGATCTTTCTTGAACTTGACGCCCTCGATGCCTATGACATGCTTCTTCTTTGCCAGGGTGTGGAGGTTCCTCATGCCAGCATGCCCAAGCCTCCGATGCCAGAGCCAGCATTTTGAAGCTTTTGCTAGAAGACATACGACAAGCTGTGGTCCTGCTGAGAAATCTACCACATACAAATCATCTTTTCGATACCCTTCATATACTAGAGACTTGTCAGATTCCATTAGAACAAGGCAACGATATTTTCTAAATATTACGATCATGTTTAAATCGCAAAGCATTGAGACAGACATTAAGTTGAAGCCAAGGGATTCAACAAGCATGACTTTATTCATGTGTTGATCCCTTGAGATTGCAACTCTACCTAGACCCAATACCTTACTTTTACCAGTGTTAGCAAATGTGATGTGGCTCTTGTCGGATGGACGTAAGGTTGAGTCCATAAGAAGGCTTCTTTTGCCAGTCATGTGATTTTTACACCCACTATCTATAATCCATTCTGAAGACGCTGGTGTCGTACCCTACAGTGTAGTTAGGGGGATAGGCTTCACGAAGAGCATTGTGAAGCAAAAACATTTGACGAACCAGTGGGTTATGAAAGCTTAGATCTAGATTAGGACTAATAGGGAGAGTAGCAAGCGATTTAGGAACGAAGTACATAGTAAGACCATTCGGGCATTTGATCTTGCGCCCTACAAGATGTTTAAGGTCCCCAGCAATAGCGTCAGACGATTTTGGTTTTCTGCTGGAGACCTTTCCCTGCAAAAGAGAGTTAAGCTTTCTTAGCCACCCACATCTTCAAGGGTGGCTTAGAAGCAATAAGTCTAAGTGCAGCATCTGAGAACTTTGGCTTTGGAGCCCTAGCAAACAGTCTTGCAGGCGGACAATAGTACTCATAAGAATAAGCAAAATAGTTCTTGGTCTTATGAACATGGCGGTTTGATGAACCGCTCTCATATTCATATGCCTGAGTATGGTTTCCCTGCAAAACATTTGCGTTAGTGCGACTCAGGTGAGTCCTCTGTCTGTATGAAGCCTTTGGACCATATGAAGCCTTTGGTCTGAGGTTTGTCTTCTTCACGTGAGGTGTCATGATGACATTCACAGGAAGATTCTCCAGACACCTTTTCGGAACCCAGATCTTCTTCATAGGCGGTCCATTCCTGCAGTTAGTACCAATGTACCTGGCAAACACTTCACCATTCTGATTCTTAAACAGTTTATAGTTTGCATCAAGGGATTCATCAATGATAATGGGGTTAGCACAAGTGAAGCCAGATAGATTGGATGGATCTGCTGAAGGTTCCTTTGCAGCAACCCACGTGGTTTTGGGGTACTGCTCAGGTTTCTAGTAAGAGCCATCAGCATTCATTTTCCTTACGAACCCAACACCCTCTTTCCTGGGGTTTCGGTTCAGAATATGCTTTTTGAGGACATCACATAGTGTCTGATGCCCTTTAAGACTTTTATACATCCCTGTTTCAAGCAATGTCTTTAACCTAGCATTCTCATCAGCAATAGCAGTGGTATCCTCGGCAGACGGGTTAGTTACCACATCAACAGTTGAAGATATTACAACAGTAGTAGCAGTAGAACATTCAGCAACAGAAGCAGCATTATCACGCTCAATGCATTTAAGACATGGTGGTTCAAATCCTTCCTGAGCGGAACTGGTCTGTTTGGCGTGAAGTGACTCGTTTTCCTTTTGAAGATCTTCATGAGCCGCTCTCAATTTCTCAAGATCTTGCTTCCTTTGAAGATAATCATAGGAAAGCTTTTCATGAGTTGTTGAGAGAGTTTCATGACGACTTTCAAGTTCCTCATACTTAGCGTGAAGATTTTTTATGTCTTCAATTAAGGATTCAGATCGAGTCATTTTAGCACCTAACAGATCATCGCTTCTGTCTAACAGTTTTTGAATATGTTCCATAGCTTTGTGTTGTTCAGTTGCAATTTTAGCAAGTGTTTTGTAGCTGGGTTTTGAACCACAATCAGAGTCATCGTCACTAGATGTTTGATAGTGAGTAGTGCGTGTGTTTACCTTGGCACCGCGTGCCATGAAGCAGTGGGTATAAGCGGAATAGTCCTTGTCATTTCCATCGGTGTCGGTGATGAAGTCATTGTCTTCAGTGTTGAAGATGGACTTGGCAACGTATGTTGTAGCCAGACTTGCGACGCCTGAATCGGACTCCTCCTGAGACTCCACCTCCGCCTCCTCAGAAGCGGACTCCTCTTGTGAATCCATTTCCTTGCCAACAAACGCACGTGCCTTGCCAGATGAGCTCTTCTTGTGTGATGAAGACTTTGAGGAAGACTTGGAAGAAGACTTTGAGTATTTCTTCTTCTTCTTGTCGTCAGAGTCATATTCCTTGCTCTTCTTCTTCTTTTTGTTCTCATTGTCCCAATGTGGACACTCAGAGATGAAGTGGCCAGGTTTCTTGCACTTGTGACATGTTTTCTTCTTGTAGTCGTGAGCAGAAGCTTCATCATTCCTTGAGCTTGATCGGGAAGACTTTCTGAAACCTTTCTTCTTGGTGAATTTTTGAAACTTCTTCACAAGCATAGTCTTCAGGATCATCCGAACTGCTGTCAGATTCTTCTTCAGATGAGGAGACAACTTTTGCCTTCAAGGCACGAGTTCGCCCATAGTTTGGACCGTAGATATCTCTTTTCTCAGAAAGCTGAAACTCATGTGTGTTGAGCCTCTCAAGTATGTCAGACAGATCGAGTGTCTTGAAATCAGGACGTTCTTGAATCATCAGGGCTAGGGTGTCAAACGAACTATCAAGTGATCTCAGTAGTGTCTTGACGACTTCATGTTTGGTGATCTCAGTAGCGCCGAGGGCTTGAAGCTCATTTGTGATGTCAGTGAGTCGGTCAAATGTGAGCTGGACATTCTCATTGCCATTTCGCTTGAAGCGGTTGAAGAGGTTGCGAAGGACACTGATTCTCTGATCTCTCTGGGTTGAGACACCTTCATTGACCTTGGAGAGCCAGTCCCAGACCAGCTTAGATGTTTCCAAAGCACTCACACGGCCATACTGTCCTTTGGTCAGATGACCACAAATGATATTCTTGGCAGTAGAATCTAGTTGAACGAACTTCTTGACATTAGCAGCAGTGACACCTTCTCCAGCCTTGGGAACACCGTTCTTGACGACATACCATAGGTCGACGTCAATGGCTTCAAGATGCATGCGCATCTTATTCTTCCAGTAGGGATATTCAGTTCCATCGAAGACGGGGCATGCAGCGGAGACTTTAATTATCCCTGCAGTCGACATAGCTAAAACTCCAGGTGGTTAAACCGAATCACACAGAACAAGGGAGCACCTTGCTCTGATACCAATTGAAAGTGCGTTATATCGACTAGAGGGGGGTGAATAGGTGATTTTTATGAAAGTCCTCAAAACATGGAAGTTATGAAGACAAACGATAGAAATAAACCTACTACCCTACAGCGGAAGGTAGACTACACTAGGCAAGCCATAGTCAAGTAATCAATAGAGTGAAAGCACAATGACTATAGCAGCAATGTAGTAAGGATCAGGTAGGAAGATATTGTGAAGCCACACAGAACACGCAGTCACTTAGTGAAGACAAAAGATAGTGCGAACATACAATGACTTCACAAGGAGTAACAGTAAGTAAAGGGAAGGGAAGATGAAACCAGTGACTCACTGAAGACAATGATTTGTTGGACCAGTTCCATTTGTTGTGACAACTGTACGTCAGGTTAGGGCGGCTAGGTATTTAAACCTTAGGACACACAGTCCCGGACACCCAGTCCTGAACACGCAGCTCAGGACACCCAGTCCTCACTGTATTCCCCTTGAGCTAAGGTCACACAGACCTCGCCCAATCACTCTGGTAAGTCTTCAAGGTAGACTCCCAAACCTTCACAGACTTCGTTCACCGTCAATCCACAATGTCTCTTGGATGCTCAGAACGCGACGCCTAACCGGCTGGAGGATGCACAGTCCTCAAGTGTAATAAGTCTTCAGATCACACAGATAAGAAGACTTAAGTGATGCCTAATTCTCTTTGGCTCTGGGTGGTTAGGGCTTTATCCTCGCAAGGAATTCTCTCTCAAAGGCTTCGAGGTGGGTTGCTCTCAAATGACAAAAGCCGTACTCTGAATCTGAGCAGCCAACTGTTTATGGTTGTAGGGGGTGGGCTATTTATAGCCACTTGGCAACCCGACCTGATTTGTCCAAAATGACCCTGGGTCACTAAGGAACTGACACGTGTTCCAACGGTCAGATTTCAAACTCACACGGCAACTTTACTTGGGCTTCAAGCAAAGCTGACTTGCCCGACTCTAGACAAGATTCGCTCTCAAAGTCTTCACTCGAAGACATAGGTTTTGTTTCAGCATCACTTCAGTCATTCTGACTGGTTCTCTTGGACCCCACTTAACAGTACGGTGGTTCCTATGACTCAATACAGAAGAAAGAGAACTACGAAAGATCTAAGTCTTCGAGCTCCATAGGCTTCATGTGGTGTCTTCTCTTGTCATAGTCTTCAATGTGAATATCTTCATATACCACCTTGGACTTCAATGTCTTCATACATTTTTAGGGGTCATCTCTGGTAGGAAAACCGAATCAATGAGGGACTTCTACCTGTGTTATCCTGCAATTCTCACAAACACATTAGTCCCTCAACTAGGTTTGTCGTCAATACTCCAAAACCAACTAGGGGTGGCACTAGATGCCCTTACATTGGGATTTAAGCGTCGTTGGTGATCAACAACTGGTTTAGCATCAGGCTCCAAATTGATTTTGTGCTGACATAGAGTGGGACTAGTGCCCTTAAGATCATCAAGAGTATATCCAATAGCTACTCAGTGCTTCTTCAGAGTTTTCAATAATTTCTTTTCTTCATGCTCTGAAAGGTTAGCACTAATAATAACAGGATATATCTTCTTTTCATCAAGATAAGCATATTTCAAAGTATCAGGTAATTCTTTAAGCTCAAACACGGGATCAACTTGGGTGGAGGAGGATCCCCAAGGATTTCAACAGGCAAGTTGTGTTTCAACATAGGCCCTTGATTAAAGAATATTTCATCTAATTCCTTTCTTTCATTCATAAACATATCATTTTCATGATCTAGCAAATATTGTTCTAAAGGATCAGTAGGAGGCACGACAATAGAAGCAAGACCAATAATTTCATCCTTACTAGGCAATTCTTTATCACGGGGTTGTCTATGAAATTTAGAGAAATTAAAATCACGAGACAGATCCCCAAAACTGACAGCAACAATTTCCTTCTCGTAGTCTATCCTAGCATTAAAAGTGTTCAAGAAAGGTCTACCAAATATAATGGGACAAAAATCATCTTGTGGGGAACCAATAACAAGAAAACCACTAGGGTATTTTATTTTCCCACACAAGACTTCAACATCTCTAACAATCCCAATTGGTGATATAGTGTCTCTATTGGCAAGCTTAATGGTAACATCAATATCTTCTATCTTAGTAGGTGCACTATCATTCATAATTTCTTGATATAAAGTAAAAGGAATTGAACTCACACTAGCACCCACATCACATAGGCCATGATAACAATGATCCCCTATTTTAACAGAAACAACAGGCATGCCAACAGTAGGTCTATGTTTATCTTTAGTATCAGGTCTAGCAATTCTAGCAGCTTCATCACAGAAATAAATAACATGCCCATCAATATTATCGTCCAAGAGATCTTTAACCATAGAAATACTAGGTTCAACTTTAATTTGTTCAGGGGGTGTAGGTGTTCTAGTGTAACTCTTATGAACCATGGTTGAAGCTTTAGCTTGATCCATTATTCTAATAGTAAAAGGTGGCTTCTCAATATAAGCAGTAGGAACAATAGGATCAACATTATAAGTAATAGTTTCTTCTTTAACTTTAATAGGTTCTACTACTTTCACCTCAATGGGAGGATGATATTTAAACCACTTCTCCTTAGGGATACCAACATGAGTAGCAAAAGATTCACTGAAAGAAGCTACTATCTCAGATCAAGTCCATATTTAGTGCTAAAATCATGAAAAGCATGGGTGTGCATGAAAGATTTAACACAATCAAACTTAAGGTTTATACCTGACTCCTTACCTTCATCGAGTTCCCAATCTTCAGAGTTGCGTTTAATTCTTTCCAATAAATATCATTTGAATTCAATATGCTTCTTCATAAAAGAACCAGTACAATAAGTATCAAGCATGGATTGATCATTACGAGAAAGCCAAACATAAAAATTCTGAATAATAATTTCTTTTGAGATTTCATGATTGGGGCATGAATATAACATTGACTTAAGCCTCCCACAAGCTTGAGCGATACTTTCTCCTTCACAAGGCCAAAAATTATATATATATAGTTCCGATCACGATGAACCAGATGCATAGGATAAAGTTCCAATTTCAATCCGTTGTAGTTCCATGATCGAATATCATCACATAGCCTATACCATGTCAATGTCTTTCCCTTCAAATATAAAACTAAGACTTTCTTCTTGATAACATCCTCGGGCAAACCTGCAAGCTTAAATAATCCACAAACTTCATCCACATAGATTAGGTGAATATCAGGATGTAATGTTTGAAGGAAATATGCCCTAGAGGAAATAATAAAGTTGTTTATTATTCATGCTAGAATTGTATTAACCAGAAACTAGATACATGTGTGAATACATAACAAAACAAAAGTGTCCTAGTATGCCTCTACTAGACTAGCTCGTTAATCAACGATGGTTTAGTTTCCTAACCATAGACATGTGTTGTCATTTGTTGAACACAATCACATCATTAGGATAATGATGTGATGGACAAGACCCATCCATTAGCTTAGCATAATGATCGTTAAGTTTTATTGCTATTGCTTTCTTCATGACTTATACATATTCCTTTGACTATGAGATTATGCAACTCCCGAATGCCGGAGGAATACCTTGTGTGCTATCAAACTTCACAACGTAACTGGGTGATTATAAAGATGCTCTATAGGTATCTCCGGAGGTGTTTGTTGGGTTGGCATAGATCGAGATTAGGATTTGTCACTCCGAGTATCGGAGAGGTATCTCTGGGCCCTCTCGGTAATGCACATCATGATAAGCCTAGCAAGCAATGTGACTAATGAGTTAGTTATAGGATGATGCATTACGGAACGAGTAAAGAGACTTGCCGGTAACGAGATTGAACTAGGTATGAAGATACCGACAATCAAATCTCGAGCAAGTAACATACCGATGAAAAAGGGAATGACGTATGTTCTCATTGTGGTTTGACCGAATATGTAGGAACCAATATGAGCATCCAGGTTCCACTATTGGTTATTGACCGGAGATGTGTCTCAGTCATGTCTACATAGTTCTCGAACCCATAGGGTCTGCACGCTTAACGTTTGATGACGATTCATATTATGAGTTATGTGTTTTGGTGACTGTCGGGGATATACCCCACGGTATGACCCGGCCAGAAGTATGACCCGACCGGACTTGGCGCTTCACCGTGACCCACCGAAGGACTGGCTACTCACAGGTCTGGCGGCTTACTGGTCAGACGACTCACAAGCCTGACGACTCAAGGACTGACCCCGATGGCGGGTCATATGGACAACAAGGCCCAAAGCCCAGAAGGCCGGCTCACGTTACGATTGGCCGGATTAAGGAAAGGGATGATGAGTATTTCCTTTACAAGGAAGCAAGACCCGGACTTGTAATCAACTTGTAAGATAAGATAGACTAGTCCTAGTCCTACTAGGACTCCACATGTAACCCGCCCCTCTAACTTATATAAGGAGGGGCAGGGCTCCCCAAAGAGGGAGGGGGCAAGAAGAAACAATCTCTAGGGCTAGACACAACTAGGAGAGCCGGCTTACGGCGACTCACTCATGATCATAATGAGACCTAGCCATAAACAACATGTAGGGTTATTATCGGATGATGTTTCCTGGGGCCCGAAGCTGTCTAAATCCTCGTCTTGTGTGTTGCGTCTCTCGATTCCGCTCAACCGCTTCAAGCTACCACATAGATGCGTTGGCCTCGTGATTAAGTCCTTTCATGAGGACATATGCCGTGACAAATCCACGACAGTTGGCGCCCACCGTGGGCCCTACGCCCGGTCCTTGCGAAGGTTAAAACGGAGTAAAATTGACAAACTATGGTTGTGGTTTTGATGCGTAGGTGAGATTGGTTCTTGCTTAAGCCCGTAGCAGCCACGTAAAACTTGCAACAACAAAGTAGAGGACGTCTAACTTGTTTTTGCAGGGCATGTTGTGATGTGATATGGTCAAGACATGATGCTGAATTTTGTTGTATGAGATGATCATGTTTTGTAACCGAGTTATCGGCAACTGGCAGGAGCCATATGGTTGTCGCTTTATTGTATGCAATGAAATCGCGATGTAATGCTTTACTTTATCACTAAACAGTAGCGATAGTCGTGGAAGCACAAGCTTGGCGAGGCGACAACGATGCTACAATGGAGATCAAGGTGGCACGCCGGTGACGATGGTGATCATGACGGTGCTTCGAAGATGGAGATCACAAGCACAAGATGATGATGGCCATATCATATCACTTATATTGATTTCATGTGATGTTTATCTTTTATGCATCTTATCTTGCTTTGATTCATGGTAGCATTATAAGATGATCTCTCACTAATTATCAAGAAGTGTTCTCCCTGAGTATGCACCGTTGCGAAAGTTCTTCGTGCTGAGACACCACGTGATGATCGGGTGTGATAGGTTCTATGTTCAAATACAATGGGTGCAAAACAGTTGCACACGCGGAATACTCAGGTTATACTTGACGAGCCAAGCATATACAGATATGGCCTCGGAACATGGAGACCGAAAGGTCGAGCGTGAATCATATAGTAGATATGATCAACATAGTGATGTTCACCAATGAAACTACTCCATCTCACGTGATGATCGGACATGGTTTAGTTGATTTGGATCACGTGATCACTTAGAGGATTAGAGGGATGTCTATCTAAGTGGGAGTTCTTAAATAATATGATTAATTGAACTTAAATTTATCATGAACTTAGTCCCTGATAGTATCTTGCTTGTTTATGTTGATTGTAGATAGATGGCTCGTGCTGTTGTTCCGTTGAATTTTAATGCATTCCTTCAGAAAGCAAAGTTGAAAGATGATGGTAGCAATTACACGGACTGGGTCTGTAACTTGAGGATTATCCTCATTGCTGCACAGAAGAATTACATCCTGGAAGCACCGCTGGGTGCTAGGCCTGCTGCAGGAGCAACGCCAGATGTTATGAACGTCTGGCAGAGCAAAGCTGATGACTACTCGATAGTTCAGTGTGCCATGCTTTACGGCTTAGAATCGGGACTTCAACGACGTTTTGAACGTCATGGAGCATATGAGATGTTCCAGGAGTTGAAGTTAATATTTCAAGCAAATGCCCGGATTGAGAGATATGAAGTCTCCAATAAGTTCTTTAGCTGCAAGATGGAAGAGAACAGTTCTGTTAGTGAGCATATACTCAAAATGTCTGGGTATAATAATCACTTGATTCAATTGGGAGTTAATCTTCCAGATGATTGCGTCATTGACAGAATTCTCCAATCACTGCCACCAAGCTACAAGAGCTTCATGATGAACTATAATATGCAAGGGATGAATAAGACTATTCCCGAGCTCTTCGCGATGCTGAAAGCTGCGGAGGTAGAAATCAAGAAGGAGCATCAAGTGTTGATGGTCAACAAGACCACTAGTTTCAAGAAAAAGGGCAAAGGGAAGAAGAAGGGGAACTTCAAAAAGAACGGCAAGCAAGTTGCTACTCAAGAGAAGAAACCCAAACCTGGCCTAAGCCTGAAACTGAGTGCTTCTATTGCAAGCAGACTGGTCACTGGAAGCGGAACTGCCCCAAGTATTTGGCGGATAAGAAGGATGGCAAGGTGAACAAAGGTATATGTGATATACATGTTATTGATGTGTACCTTACTAATGCTCGCAGTAGCACCTGGGTATTTGATACTGGTTCTGTTGCTAATATTTGCAACTCGAAACAGGGACTATGGATCAAGCGAAGATTGGTTAAGGACGAGGTGACGATGCGCGTGGGAAACGGTTCCAAAGTCGATGTGATCGCAGTCGGCACGCTACCTCTACATCTACCTTCGGGATTAGTATTAGACCTAAATAATTGTTATTTGGTGCCAGCGTTAAGCATGAACATTATATCTGGATCTTGTTTGATGCGAGACGGTTATTCATTTAAATCAGAGAATAATGGTTGTTCTATTTATATGAGTAATATCTTTTATGGTCATGCACCCTTGAAGAGTGGTCTATTCTTGTTGAATCTCGATAGTAGTAACACACATATTCATAATGTTGAAGCCAAAAGATGCAGAGTTGATAATGAGAGTGCAACTTATTTGTGGCACTGCCGTTTAGGTCATATCGGTGTAAAGCGCATGAAGAAACTCCATACTGATGGACTTTTGGAACCACTTGATTATGGATCACTTGGTACTTGCGAACCATGCCTCATGGGCAAGATGACTAAAACGCCATTCTCCGGTACTATGGAGAGAGCAACAGATTTGTTGGAAATCATACATACAGATGTATGTGGTCCGATGAATATTGAGGCTCGTGGCGGATATCGTTATTTTCTCACCTTCACAGATGATTTGAGCAGACATGGGTATATATACTTAATGAAACATAAGTCTGAAACATTTGAAAAGTTCAAAGAATTTCAGAGTGAAGTTGAAAATCATCGTAACAAGAAAATAAAGTTTCTACGATCTGATCGTGGAGGAGAATATTTGAGTTACGAGTTTGGTGTACATTTGAAAAATTGTGGAATAGTTTCGCAACTCACGCCACCCGGAACACCACAGCGTAATGGTGTGTCCGAACGTCATAATCGTACTTTACTAGATATGGTGCGATCTATGATGTCTCTTACTGATTTACCGCTATCGTTTTGGGGATACGCTCTAGAGACGGCCGCATTCACGTTAAATAGGGCACCATCAAAATCCGTTGAGACGACGCCTTATGAACTGTGGTTTGGCAAGAAACCAAAGTTGTCATTTCTAAAAGTTTGGGGCTGCGATGGTTATGTGAAAAAGCTTCAACCTGATAAGCTCGAACCCAAATCGGAGAAATGTGTCTTCATAGGATATCCAAAGGAGACTATTGGATACACCTTCTATCACAGATCCGAAGGCAAGACTTTTGTTGCTAAATTCGGAAACTTTCTGGAGAAGGAGTTTCTCTCGAAAGAAGTGAGTGGGAGGAAAGTAGAACTTGACGAGGTAACTGTACCTACTCCCTTATTGGAAAGTAGTACATCACAGAAAACTGTTTCTGCGACACCTACACCAGTTAGCGAGGAAGCTAATGATGATGATCATGAAACTTCAGAACAAGATACTACTGAACCTCGTAGATCAACCAGAGTAAGATCCGCGCCAGAGTGGTACGGTAATCCTGTTCTGGAAGTCATGCTATTAGATCATGATGAACCTACGAACTATGAAGAAGCGATGGTGAGCCCAGATTCCGCAAAGTGGCTTGAAGCCATGAAATCTGAGATGGGATCCATGTATGAGAACAAAGTATGGACTTTGGTTGACTTGCCCGGTGATCGGCAAGCAATTGAGAATAAATGGATCTTCAAGAAGAAGACTGACGCTGATGGTAATATCACTGTCTACAAAGCTCGACTTGTCGCAAAAGGTTTTCGACAAGTTCAAGGGGTTGACTACGATGAGACCTTCTCACCTGTAGCGATGCTTAAGTCTATCCGAATCATGTTAGCAATTGCCACATTTTATGATTATGAAATTTGGCAGATGGATGTCAAAACTGCATTCCTGAATGGATTTCTGGAAGAAGAGTTGTATATGATGCAACCAGAAGGTTTTGTCGATCCAAAGGGAGCTAACAAAGTGTGCAAGCTCCAGCGATCCATTTATGGACTGGTGCAAGCCTCTCGGAGTTGGAATAAACGCTTTGATAGTGTGATCAAAGCATTTGGTTTTATACAGACTTTTGGAGAAGCCTGTATTTACAAGAAAGTGAGTGGGAGCTCTGCAACATTTCTGATATTATATGTGGATGACATATTACTGATTGGAAATGATATAGAATTTCTGGATAGCATAAAGGGATACTTGAATAAAAGTTTTTCAATGAAAGACCTCGGTGAAGCTGCTTACATATTAGGCATAAAGATCTATAGAGATAGATCAAGACGCTTAATTGGACTTTCACAAAGCACATACCTTGACAAGATTTTGAAAAAGTTCAAAATGGATCAAGCAAAGAAAGGGTTCTTGCCTGTATTACAAGGTGTGAAGTTGAGTCAGACTCAATGCCCGACCACTGCAGAAGATAGAGAGAAAATGAAAGATGTTCCCTATGCTTCAGCCATAGGCTCTATCATGTATGCAATGCTGTGTACGAGACCTGATGTGTGCCTTGCCATAAGTTTAGCAGGGAGGTACCAAAGTAATCCAGGAGTGGATCACTGGACAGCGGTCAAGAACATCCAAAAATACCTGAAAAGGACTAAGGATATGTTTCTCATATATGGAGGTGACAAAGAGCTCATCGTAAAAGGTTACGTTGATGCAAGCTTTGACACTGATCCGGACGATTCTAAATCGCAAACCGGATACGTGTTTACATTAAACGGTGGAGCTGTCTGTTGGTGCAGTTCTAAACAAAGCGTCGTAGCGGGATCTACATGTGAAGCGGAGTACATAGCTGCTTCGGAAGCAGCAAATGAAGGAGTCTGGATGAAGGAGTTCATATCCGATCTAGGTGTCATACCTAGTGCATCGGGTCCAATGAAAATCTTTTGTGACAATACTGGTGCAATTGCCTTGGCAAAGGAATCCAGATTTCACAAGAGAACCAAGCACATCAAGAGACGCTTCAATTCCATCCGGGATCTAGTCCAGGTGGGAGACATAGAGATTTGCAAGATACATACGGATCTGAATGTGGCAGACCCGTTGACTAAGCCTCTTCCACGAGCAAAACATGATCAGCACCAAGACTCCATGGGTGTTAGAATCATTACTGTGTAATTTAGATTATTGACTCTAGTGCAAGTGGGAGACTGAAGGAAATATGCCCTAGAGGCAATAATAAAGTTACTATTTATTTCCTTATATCATGATAAATGTTTATTATTCATGCTAGAATTGTATTAACCAGAAACATAATACATGTGTGAATACATAGACAAACAGAGTGTCACTAGTATGCCTCTACTTGACTAGCTCGTTAATCAAAGATGGTTATGTTTCCTAACCATGAACAAAGAGTTGTTATTTGATTAACGAGGTCACATCATTAGTTGAATGATCTGATTGACATGACCCATTCCATTAGCTTAGCATCCGATCGTTTAGTATGTTGCTATTGCTTTCTTCATGACTTATACATGTTCCTATGACTATGAGATTATGCAACTCCCGTTTGCCGGAGGAACACTTTGGGTGCTACCAAACGTCACAACGTAACTGGGTGATTATAAAGGAGCATTACAGGTGTCTCCAAAGGTACATGTTGGGTTGGCGTATTTCGAGATTAGGATTTGTCACTCCAATTGTCGGAGAGGTATCTCTGGGCCCTCTCGGTAATGCACATCACATAAGCCTTGCAAGCATTACAACTAATATGTTAGTTGTGAGATGATGTATTACAGAACGAGTAAAGAGACTTGCCAGTAACGAGATTGAACTAGGTATTGGATACCGACAATCGAATCTCGGGCAAGTAACATACCGATGACAAAAGGAACAACGTATGTTGTTATGCGGTCTGACCGATAAAGATCTTCGTAGAATATGTAGGAGCCAATATGGGCATCCAGGTCCCGCTATTGGTTATTGACCGGAGATGTGTCTCGGTCATGTCTACATTGTTCTCGAACCATAGGGTCCGCACGCTTAAAGTTACGATGACAGTTATTATGAGTTTATGCATTTTTTATGTACCGAAGTTTGTTCGGAGTCCCGGATGTGATCACGGACATGACGAGGAGTCTCGAAATGGTCGAGACGTAAAGATTGATATATTGGAAGCCTATATTTGGACATCGGAATCGTTCCGGGTGAAATCGGCATTTTTCCGGAGTACCGGGGGGTTACCGGAACCCCCTCGGGGGTCTATTGGGCCTACATGGGCCTTGAGGGAGAAGAGAGAAGGAGGCAAGAGGTGGCTGCGCGCCCCTCCCCTTCCTAGTCCGAATAGGACAAGGGAAGGGGGGCGACGCCCCCCCTTTCCTTCCTCTCTTCCACCTCTTTCTCCTCTCTCCTTGTCCAACTAGGAGTCCTACTCCCGATGGGAGTAGGACTCCCCCCTGGCGCGCCCACCATGGCCGGCCGCCCCCTCTCCCTGGCTCCTTTATATACCGAGGCAAGGGGCACCCTAGAACACACAAGTTGATCCTCGTGATCGTTCCTTAGCCGTGTGCGGTGCCCCCTTCCACCATATTCCACCTTGGTCATATCGTTGTAGTGCTTAGGCGAAGCCCTGCGTCGGTGGAACATCATCATCGTCACCACGCTGTTGTGCTGACGGAACTCATCCTCAAAGCTTTGCTGGATCAGAGCCCGGGGAGCGTCATCGAGCTGTACGTGTGCTAAGAACTCGGAGGTGCCGGAGTAACGGTGCTTGGATCGGTCTGATCGGGAAGAAGACGTACGACTACTTCCTCTACGTTGTGTCAATGCTTCCGTTGTGATCTACAAGGGTACGTAGATCATACTCTCCCCTCTCGTTGTTATGCATCACCATGATCTTGCGTGTGCGTAGGAATTTTTTTGAAATTACTGCATTCCCCAACATTTATAACCCAACAATTTTGGTAATCATAAACCGGCAAGTTTTATAACTTCAAGTCAGCTGAATATATGTTGAATATTTGAAGACCAATATTTTTGTCAAGTCAGAGCATTGAAAGCCGACTCAAGTGGATTATCTCTTACAATATTTCTCAACAAGAGACCAATGTCAGAAAATTGACTCTGAAGCTGGCCTATTGACCCAGATTTTCTAGATGAAGGAAATGACAATTGGACTTAAGGATAATCAGGTCCGACTCATGAGAATATTTAACCCGGAGCACAAGGAATTAAGGATGATCAGGTGCCGGCTTACAAGAATTTTTAATCCGGAACACAATCTGTCAAATTTGTTCTTGTGTTTGTTTTACAGGATCAGTTTAACATGGATAAATCCAAATTAAACTCGGGGCTAATGTCGGGGATATACCCCGCGGTATGACCCGGCCGGAAGTATGACCCGGCCGGACTTGGCGCTTCACCGTAACCCACCGAAGGACTGGCTACTCACAGGTCTGGCGGCTTACTGGTCAGACGACTCACGAGCCTGACGACTCAAGGAGTGACCCCAATGGCGGGTCATATGGACAACAAGGCCCAAAGCCCAGAAGGCCGGCTCATGTTACGATTGGCCGGATTAAGGAAAGGGATGATGAGTATTTCCTTTACAAGGAAGCAAGACCCGGACTTGTAATCAACTTGTAAGAGAAGATAGACTAGTCCTAGTCCTACTAGGACTCCACGTGTAACCCGCCCCTCTAACTTATATAAGGAGGGGCAGGGCTCCCCAAAGAGGGAGGGGGCAAGAAGAAACAATCTCTAGGGCTAGACACAACTAGGAGAGCCGGCTTACGGCGACTCACTCATGATCATAATGAGACCTAGCCATAAACAACATGTAGGGTTATTACCGGATGATGTTTCCCGGGGCCCGAAGCTGTCTAAATCCTCGTCTTGTGTGTTGCGTCTCTCGATTCCGCTCAACCCCTTCAAGCTACCACATAGATGCGTTGGCCTCGCGATTAAGTCCTTTCATGAGGACATCTGCCGTGACAAATCCACGACAGTGACCGAATATTTTTCGGAGTCCCGGATGAGATCACGGACATGACGAGGATTCTTGAAATGGTCTAGAGGGAAATATTGATATATTGGACGATAGTATTCGGACACCGGGATGGTTCTGGAGTGTTTCGGTACGCATCGATGTACCGGGGGGTTACCGGAACCCCCGGGGGAAGATATGGGCCATAGGGGAGAGGCAAGGCAGCCCACAAGAGGTGGTGCCCCCCCCCATGGAAGGAGTCCGAATTGGACAAGGGGAGGGGGCGGCGCTGTGATAGCCTGGCTTATTAGGGATGATAGACTACTCATATCAATAAGGAACTCCTTCTTTTCTGGAAGCCTATTCGGACAGAACTCCAAAGTTATGCGTGCTCGGCTTGGAGTAATTTCAGGATGGGTGACCGACCGGGAAATTTCTCCCGGGTGCGCACGAGTGAGGACAAAGTGCGCAGAAAAGACTAGTATTGATCTGTGGGGCCAGTCTAGATCCCACCAGGAGTAACGACCACCGGCAGGTGTGTCCAGAGCGTTACAGGCGCCGCTTTCCTTCTCCTCCTCCCTCTCCTTCCCCCCTTCCCCTTCCGATAAAAGGAAAGGGGGTCCAAATTAGACTAGAGGTCCAAGTAGGACTCCTCCCACTTGGCGCGCCCTAGGCCAGCCTCCTCCCCTCTCCCTGCTTATATACGGGGGCGGGGGCACCTCTAAGGCACATCAATTGTTCTTAGCCGTGTGCGGTGCCCCCCTCCACCGTTTACTCCTTCGGTCATATTGTCGTAGTGCTTAAGCGAAGCCCTACACGGATCACTTCACCATCACCGTCACCATGCCATCGTGCTGACGAAACTCTCCCTCGGCACTTTGCTGGATCAAGAGTTTGAGGCATGTCATCGAGCTGAACATGTGCCGAACTCGGAGGTGCCATACGTTTGGCACTTGATCGGTTGAAACGAGAAGACGTTTGACTACATCAACCGCGTTAAACTAACACTTCCACTTTCGGTCTATGAGGGTACGTGGACACACTCTCACCCTCTTGTTGCTATGCATCTCCTAGATATATCTTGCGTGATTGTAGGATTTTTTTAAATTGCATGCTATGTTCCCCAACAATGTTCCATCTCCTGCATAAGGATTAGCTAGCAGTTTCTCTATCATACCCGAACGAATTTCATAATAAATATTTTCAGCAGGTGCAGTAGGTTGAGGAGCAACTCTTTGCTCTTCTAGTCGAGGTTAAGATACCCCGAACAAAGCCCTCAAAGGATTATTTTCCATAGTAACAAGTGACAGCAAATTTCAGCACACTATATAAATGTTTCCTTACCAAATTCCACTTACCAAAGGCGCTTCACTCCCCGGCAACGGTGCCAGAGAAGAGTCTTGATGACCCACAAGTATAGGGGATCTATGTAGTCCTTTCGATAAGTAAGAGTGTCGAACCCAACGAGGAGCGGAAGGAAATGACAAGCGGTTTTCAGCAAGGTATTCTCTACAAGCACTGAAATTATCGATAACAGATAGTTGTGTGATAAGATAATTTGTAACGGGTAACAATTAACAAAAGTAACTAGGTGAAGTAAGGTGGCCCAATCCTTTTTGTAGCAAAGGACAAGCCTGAACAAACTCTTATATAAAGCAAGGCGCTCCTGAGGAGACATGGGAATTACTGACAGGCTAGTTTTCATCATGCTCATATGATTCACGTTCGTTACTTTGATAATTTGATATGTGGGTGGACCGGTGCTTGGGTGCTGCCCTTTTTTGGACAAGCCTCCCGCTTATGATTAACCCCTCTCGCAAGCATCCACAACTACGGAAGAAGAATTAAGATAAATCTAACCATAGCATGAAACATATGGATCAAATCAGCCCCTTACGAAGCAACACATAAACTAGGGTTTAACCTTCTGTCACTCTAGCAACCCATCATCTACTTATTTCTTCTCAATGCCTTCCCCTGGGCCCAAATCATGGTGAAGTGTCATGTAGTCGATGTTCACATAACACCACTAGAGGAAAGACAACATACATCTCATCAAAATATCGAACGAATACCAAATTCACATATTCACATGATTGCTTATAACAAGACTTCTCCCATGTCCTTAGGAACAAACATAACTTCTCACAAAGAATATTCATGTTCATAATCAGAGGAGTATTAATTATCATTAAGGATCTAAACATATGATCTTCCACCAAATAAACCAACTAGCATCAACTACAAGGAGTAATCAACACTAATAGCAACCCACGGGTACCAATCTGAGGTTTTGAGACAAAGATCGGATACAAGAGATGAACTAGGGTTTGAGAGGAGATGGTGCTTGTCAAGATGTAGATGGAGATTAACTCCCTCTCGATGAGAGGATTGTTGGTGATGACGATGGCTTCGATTTCCCCCTCCGGGGGGAAAGATTACCCAGCAGAACAGCTCTGCCGGAGCACTAGATTGGTTTTGCCCAAGTTTCGCCTCGAGACGGTGGTGCTTCGTCCCAAAAGCTTCCTCCTGATTTTTTTCCAGGTCAAAACACACCATATAGCAGAAGATGCACATTGGGGGCCTGCTAGGTGGCCCACAAGGCAGGGGGCGCGCCCCCCACCCTTGTGGATGGTAGGTGGGCCCCCTTTGGTGCTTTCTTCGCCCAATATTTTTTATATATTCCAAAATAATTCTCCGTGAAGTTTCAGGACTTTTGGAGTTGTGTAGAATAGGACTCTAATATTTGCTCATTTTCCAGTCCAGAATTCCAGCTGCCAGCATTCTCCCTCTTCATGTAAACCTTGTAAAATAAGAGAGAAAAGGCATATTATTGTGCTATAATGTGTAATAATAGCCCATAATGCAATAAATATCAATATAAAAGCATGATGCAAAATGGACGTATCAGCCATCTAGCATAGGTCTTCTGTATTAGTCATGTATCAAACGACTCCAGACTCTTGTAACCCTAGCCATGGTCGAGTATATAAGGCGTGGCATGGACTCCTCAATCGATACCTTCAATCTACACCACAATACTTCTCGGTATACCCCTTGTACGCACACAAATCCTAGTTCTCATACGAGGCTAGATCCATCAATACAGACAAGTAGGAAGAAGGTTATTACCTTGATTCGAGGGCATGAACCTAGGCAAATATCTCCTCATGTGCACCACCTATTGGCATGCCAGGGAGGGGTTGCGCACGCGAAAAGTAGGGTTCGGATCCAGAGCTTTCGCTTTGGATATCTGAACTTATCGCCAAAGCGGTCGGACACCTCGCTATTGGGGCACGCGGTATGCTACTCTAGCGGAAAATAAAAATTTCTACCGCAAAACCAAGATCATATTGTTGGGGATAGATCACGGGATCTGGTTTAGCACTAGTCACGATAGTGGAAGTAGAGTTGGTGATGCGTGTTGCCGATCAGCCAAGTCATCTCCTGCCATTCTCCCTCAAACGGCTCCTCGCGGATCTTCTCGTGGATCATCCTAGTCATCTCCTTGCGTATCCCTCGCGGATCTCCTGTTGGGCCGACTCTCGGCCTGCTGGCGCACCCCTGATACTGGCACCATCATAATCTATCTTTTTCCACGCATGTGTAACTTATGTATATGGCTTCTCGGTGGAGTTATGGGTTATATCCTTCAAGCACAGGTAGATGTCTTCTTGGTGGAGTTTTTGGTACGATATTACAAATACTAGATGAATAATGTGATTCAAGAATATATAATAAATTAATTATGGATAGTTTATTGTTTTTGTTTTTTTACAAAAACTCGGCCTAGGCTGGATTTCAGTGATGAAGTAAGAGTAATAGTATATATTATTGCTTTAATAGCATGATGTTTTTTATGGGAAGGCTTACTTTATTACTCAAATGATAGATACATCGTCTGCTAGCAATTTCACAATGAAATCAGGCGAGGCATCAATCCAAAGAGATGGATTGTTAACACGTCCCCATCTAGCCAGCTCATGAGCTACAAAGTTTGACTCTCTAATACAATGCTCAATAGTAACCCTCCCGAAATCTACTAGATTACTTCAACATTCATCAATGACCAGCGATGCCACCATAGAATAACCTCCATTGTGGTTTAGTGCATCCACCACCGTGGTATTGTCCGATCTCACCACCAAGTTATAGCAGCATGTGTCCCTTGCTAGCTTCAATCCTTCGAGCAAAGCTGCCGCTTCTGCCGTAAACACATCAACTACGTGTTCTAATCTCACCATGGATGCCGCTATAAAGGACCCCCGGTGATCACGAATAACGGCTCCACATGACCCTGCATAGTCGCCCTCTGTGAATGATGCATCCACATTTAGAATTAGCTACCCCGCGAGAAACGCCGACCACTTATTTATCTTGGGTGTGATTTTAACTTCGGTTCCACGAACATAGTTCAACGCTAGGGCAACCACAACAGGTGCTATTCTTCCTGGTGTCAATATATCTTCCCCTCGCACAAAATGTCTTCTTTGCCACCATAAAAACCAGCATGCTATCGATATAAGCTCCGGTAATTCAACCACTCCAGAGTAGCGTCGCCGATAAGAACCACCGCAGAGAATAAAACCTAGGACCGCCGAACCTGACCAATCAGTCATTCTAGCGAAAGTAATATCAGGTGCGATTCCCAGAGCCTCTTAGACTGCCTGCGATCTTGCACACTTGAACAACATATGAGATAAGTCCTCCGCCCCATCTGGACAAAATGGGCATTGGGAAAGAATCCCAACATGGCGATTCATCAGAGTACTCCGACATGGAATGGCCTTGTGCAAGCATCTCCAGATAAAAAATTTAACTTTTGCTGGTACTTTCAAACTCCACAAATTCCTCCAGACTGGGTGGGGCGCCGTGGAATAGCTGGCGAGACCGCTTTCCTCGCTATCATAGTTCACTTCCCATTGCTTGTAATAGGCAGATCACACTGAATATACTCCGCTCTTCGTGAGGTGCCATGCAATATAGTCCTCCGTCTCCACATGAAACAACGGAATTTGTAATATATGCTCTGCATTGATATGCCAAACGTTCTCCCGAATTAACATCTCATCCCATTCTCCTGTAGTTGGGTCAATCAACTCATTCACTTTAGTAAGTACTTGATTCCCCCTTACTGTTAATATTTTCTTGGAAGCACTGTTTGGGATCCATCAATCATCCCATATATTAATCTTGTCTCCATTGCCTACTCTCCAAATATAGCCCTTCTTAAAAGTTTGAATGCCGGACCAAATGCTTTGCCACACATAAGACGACCCCTTCTTCAATTGACAGTTCAAAAGGTCTCCTATGGGGTAGTACCTTGCTCTCCTCTCTTCTTCAATAGCATGATGTTTTTGTAAAATGGAGTTTCTACGTATGGCGGCATCGGTGCACGTTATCCCCGCCGTTGTAAGATGCCTGGAGATGGTCTGAACACGTACCCGCCTTTTATGACCCAGATTGTTCGTCGCAAATACCAGGTGTATTCGCTGCGTGTTTAGGTAGGAGACGGGCACAGGTTGAGTTAGAGATACTTGAATCCTTCCATCAGGTACAAGTGCCCGATGGCTAGCAGGCGACCGAGGACCGGCCCATGTGAAGATGGATGTGTGCTGGATTGGGCCCGGATTTTCGTACAGTCCAGCTGGTAAGCATAAATGCTACGTCTTGGCCACCCATCTCTCTCTCATCCATTAGGGCATCTACAATGCAGACGCTTAGAGCAGGCGCTAAGGAATAAAATCCTAGCCGATCTGGCAACTACCTGTTTTAATCCCAGCATCGGCCGGCAACTGGCTAGCATCGCTGCCTTAAGAGGAGTCGGACGGACGCTTAGGCTAGTTTGCTGCGGATTGTTGCTTTTTTAATACAATCCAAGCGGCTGTTTAAGCGGCCGTGCGTTGGAAGCTCAAACTTTTGCGGTCGGTGCCTAATAAGATCCCACTGTTTTTCCTCTTTAAGCGCCTACTTAAGAGGCTGTGCGTTGGAGATGCCCTTATCCCCAACACCACCCTGCCGGCGGTACCGGTGACGAGCGCTCTGCTGCTTCAACAATAATTCCGTGAGATACCGCCGACGAGCCAAGAACCTCCAACCTGCTAACGTGGAGATGGCAAGGGGCGGCCGGATCGGTTGGCCGGCGTCTCGGCGACCTATTTCCTTCCGTGGCGGCAAGATCTCGCTGGAGGAGCAAGCAGCCGGCCGGTGCAGATCCCAGGCGTGAGGAAGGTGGAGATGGATGGGGGTGTGCATCTAGTTACCCATCTCGGAGCACGGAGGTGGCAGCGGCCATGGAGGAAACGGGATCTCAGTTCATGTCGCTGCGGCTGCCAGATCCTGATTCGGCCATGATGAGGTCCTGTATTCAGGCCGGGATTGTACAATACATAGCCTCAAGGTGATGCTTCACATGCCGTATAGGATTGGATATGACATAAAGTAGGTTTAGATAGAGAAGTGAGATCCTCTTCAGAAAACGGGTGCTTGAAGAAAAAAAATGTGGTTTTGTAACAAAAGCTAAAAATATTGAAATGAAAAGTAGAGATACGTGTGTACTAAAGTTTTTATTGTCTATTTTTTAATGAGGCCTACTAGCGGCAGCTTGCATTGAAAAGAAAAAATAAATATAAATGCCTCAAATTACTTTTTGTTATGGTGCATATGTATTCATATGTCACCATTGTACATACCATAAGATATGGCTTGTTGCTGAACGCCTTTGAATTTCCTTTCTGGATTCCTTTTCTGGATTTTTACAAGCGGGGTGATGGATAGTCCCAGGAAAGTAGATATGGGGCAGTACAATTTTCCTTTTTGATTTGTAGTGCAAGAATCGTTGAATCAAGAGCTAGCTATGTTCATACTCATACGAGTCTTTAAAGCTCGCCTTATGAATCACCTAAAAAAAGCTCACGTTATGAATGCATGTTTATTATTGCAAGTTTTCCCCCCACGATCTTGTTACTATTTTGTTCAAATTGTAACAGAAGCTTGTATGTCATTATTTGTAATGTTTAGATATTTTCTACATAGTCGTCTCTCCTATTTCATTGATCACCTTTTCTCTACAGGGTAATCGATATTCTTCTCTCCGGCGGCATTTTCCTTAATCTCTTCCTTTTATGAAAATGTCTTGGTCTGTGAATTTTAACTGCCCCCAACCCTCGTGTAATTTTATGACCAGTGAACATTTTTACGGTGCCAATCTGTGATGTTTTGTTGCATATAATCCTGAAAAAAGCAAGAAATCTCCAAGTACTCTTTGGAGCAGCATTCTAACTTTCTCATCATCAAATGCTTAATCCTGCAAGATCTGTGACTTTCTTTGGATGATGTTTTTTTTTCACTTGGACATGAGAGTACTTGTGCTAGTGGTAATTGTGCAATAAAAAGTATTTTGACTGCTTGATGCAATGCGGGGCCAAAACTTGAATCTGCATGTCTTGTGCTTACTCACAAGAAGAAGAAAAATATGACAGGCCTTAAATGCTTTGTTCGGGCCATGAAAATTTGTAGTAGCTGGTGGGTATTCTGTTCAGAACTTGTGCCGGTAACCGTGGTCAAATCCACTAATAATCGATGTTTCCACTTGTGTTAGTCTTTTCGCAATTGAATTTATATGCCTGGTTACCCATGACTAATTATGAAATTATTTTCCATGGCTTGTCTTGTTCACCAGTACTAGCTTTTTCCAACCGGGCTCACACCCCTTTTCATTAATTTTACAATCAACGAAAATACAAAAGTCTGTTTTTGAGGTTCAGTCTAGTAGTTCTCTGGGTAACATACCCAAAATAGAATGACCAAGGACCAAAATAGGACTGAAAGGGGGGGAACGAGCTGGAGCACCGTAAAAAAATCCACCGCTGGAGGACCCTGAAACAGACCATCCGCCATGGGGCGAAAACCTACAACACTAACAAGCCACCACCTAAACCAGAAAGTTGAAGAACTGAAAACTACGCGACCACCCAGGGGCATAAAGAAGCCATATACCAAACACTTACCAAACACCTGGTAGATTCCAGAACGGGCATCAAACCCTAGTGGAAGATTACTGAACTGGCAGGAAGAGCAGGTTAGCCGATCTGGATTCCATCTCCATCCCTCAAGAACATCCTGTGCTGCGAGTAAGACCTGTCCGCCATAGCTGCTGCCGCATATGCCAACCCTTTCACCCCAGCCTGGAACATCGCCCTGTCTTCTCCTTTCAGCAATCTTGCCCAATACAACATAAAAGAACAAACACTGAAAACAGCCTCTAGCGGAGTACGAGCAACCCACTCGGGGCGCGCGTGTGTGTCGTGACGAGGCGAGGCGTGGCAAGGCGGGCGGAGGAGGAGGAGGAGCGCGCGTGTACATCTCCTATTCCCAAGCTCCCAATAGCAAGTGATGGAGCATCCCTTATAAAGAGGTCACACTCTTCTTACTGTAGCAGTATGGTACTAAACTTCTCACACTTCCCACTACTTGCCGTACACATGCATGGGCCTTAGAGATTGATCAGGAATTATTGTCTTATATGGGTCTAAGCCCATCCATAATCCATCATGTCTCGGCGACTTGGTCCACCCCCCACACATGGCATCACCAGTACTAGCTTTGACATGGCAATTTAGCTTCTTTTGTTTCTTTAATTTCTAACGCATTAAGTTTGTTTTATCAGATGCATCGACATGTCTTCTCTATTATTGACTACTTTGATGGGCCTACAGTCTATGACAGCTGCAGTGCATATCAATTGTGCCAATTATTTTTACAATGAAATAAGGGAATTGTTTGTAATCGGCGCACCGGCCGAAAACTCAGCCGGTCGCTTTCCCTCGCGCGTACGAAGGAAGCAATGGCCCATGCAAACCCACTTCCGTACCTTATATTCTTTCGTTTCTCTTTTTTCTCAGCCGTTCGTTCTCCTTTTCTTCTTCCTCCTTTGCTTCCTTCCCCCAATCCTCTCTCTCTCCTGCAGCTACAACGATCACCATCGCCGCCCAGCCGCCGCCGACTCAGCAAATATCACCGGCGCGCCCTGCCGCGACTCATTGGATGTTGCGTCCACCAAGCCAAAAAGTTGCAACCGTCCCCGCAGAAGCTGCAACCTCAAAATATGAGAGCTGTGCATGGATGTTGCCACCGGTGATGGCCGGAGTTACATGGAGGCGACCACCGTCGCCACTACAATCACTTTTTGTACAACCCACGACGTCCAGATGCTGCAACTGTGGCGTCCAAGTGCTGGAACCATGATGAACAGATGCTGGAAGCTGGCAGCTGCCGGTGGTGACCACACACGACGGGGGAGTGCTACAACCATGGCATCCAAATGCTGGAACCGCAACGCCTAGATGTTGGAACCATGTTGGCCTTTTGCTACATGCATTCACGATGGAGCTGTGACTAGCGACGTCGGTGGCGATGTTTTGCTGGAACCATTGCTGAATTTTGCTACAACTGACAAGTAAATTTGCTACCTACATTCACGGCGGAGCTGCGACCCACACGACGGCGAGGACATTTTGCTACAACTGTGTCAGATTTTGCTACAACTGCCAAGATGTTTTGCTACATCCATGAGGGCACAACGACGACCTGCGGCGACGGCGGTGGCATTTTTTGCTGCAACCGCCATCAGTTTTTCTATGACCAGGCGAGAAATTTGTTACATCCATTTTGGATGGCAGAGAGGCAGCGGGACCGGCAGTGCTTCCACATGCATCAACTGCGATGGTATTTTTGCTGCAACTATCTTTGTTTTTTGCTACGTCCCCTGAAGATTTTGCTACTTCCATGTAGGGCTACCACAATGGTGAGTAGCACAAGATGCTGGCATAGGGGGAGAGACAAGCCGGCCGGCGGCTGGAGGAGATGCATCCGGGGGAACCGTCGTTGGGAGAGGCACAGCCGCACAGCGCCCCGTGGCCATGTGATCCTACAATGGCCTGTTGTGGAGAAGGAGACGGGGGCTAGACTGCGTCCTTGAACGGGGCCGTGGTGATGCGGCGGAGCTACGACGAGCGGTGGCGCGAGGAGGGAAGCGGAGGTGCTGCTGCCCTCGCTGGAGGGCGCGCTGGACGGGGCACAACCAGATCGAGCTTTTTCCGTGTTTGCGTTGACTTACGAAAGGAAAACGATGTTTTTTGGAGGCAGATCGGACGGGTGCTGGCTGCTGAATCACACGGCTGCCTGGCGACCGACCCAAATTTGGGCTGGTGCACCGGCGCCTAGCAGTTCCCATGAAATAATCCCTACAAAGTTTTCTTTCATGCATTTGTTTTGTAAGTGGTAATCATTTGTATAAATGATGTGCACAAAATATCAACACTGAAAATGTTGATTTTACTGATGAATCTGGAAATATATAAGATGCATCGGCATTTGTTCAGATATATACTCTCTAAATTGGCATGCTAAAAGAATACAAAACTTTGAAACACAGACAAAAAATAATATGTCGCCTGGCTGGACTGGAGCTGAACAGTAAATGTGGGTGTTGGGTGGTAGTAGGTTGGAGATGGACTGAGACTGAACCGTGATGAATGGGCATCTAGCGTGGCGACGTGTGAAGTTGGAAAAAAATGTGTCAGGGGTGAGGGGCATCTCTGAGAATCTGGCTGAGGGCTGGTGTACTGAAGCCTAATCAAAAGTCATGAACCGATTCCAACGCTCTACGCTTCAACTAAACATGAATGGCTCTCGCTCTCGCTCCCGGTCTCGCTCCCGCTCCCGCTCCCGCTCCGCCCTCCTTGCCGGCCACCCCGCCGGCCTCCGGCAACGGTCCAGCCACCAAAAACCCGCCGGACATCTCTGCACCTGACCTACCTCTTACCACAAACTCCCTAGACGAGCTCATACCATATGTGGCTCCACCACCTTCGCCATTCTTCGACCTACCTTATGTCAAGGCCGGGCAGGTTGCGCTCTGCTGCTTCCTGGGCTGCGGCAACACCGTGGGCTTGGAGTTTGAAGATGATTGCTCCTACTACCTCCGCCTCGACATCACCACCCCGGCCCTCCACCTTGCCTCACCGCTCTACATCGCCTTCGGCTACTCCAACCATCACCTCGATGCCATAGTTGTCGCTGCGATGTTCTAGGCCGTCCTGGGTGGATCTACTGCTCACTTCTTTGCCGCGCAATGCTCTCCTCTGGTCTTCCGTTTCCATGTCGCTTCTGCGCGCGTGGCTGAGATCATCCTCGCTCAAACCACTCTCAGCTTCCACAACTATTCCTTCTCTTTCGCTAGGGCTCTGCCCTCCATCCCGTCTCCACCGTGCTCTACCGCTACATGCATGATGCTTGCCCGGCTGCTCCAAATCCCCAACGACCTGGGTCTCCAGTTCAAAGCTATGGCTTGGTCACAGCTTCGTTCCCACGTTACCGCCCGTTCATGCAGCCAGCCTCATGGCTGCCGAATGTACGTGCGTGTAATCCAATTCCCCTTCACTCTCAACGCCATGACCATGGCATTTGTCCTCGCTCACTTGTTTGGGGACTCCTACCTCCAATTCGACGTCACTGACGACAGAGACTCCTGCTTCTCCTTCACCGTTGCATCGCCCGCCGTAACCAAACTGATCGCCTCCATGGGTGACTACCGCAAGAGGAGCATGCTGATCCGCTTCCCCTGGCCTATGCTCATGAGTGGTGCCCGACGCCTTCTTCGTGCTGATGGCATGCCCTCGTCGCTTGGTTCCACGCCTTCCTCTTTGTCGCCGGTCGTCTCTGCATCACTGCCACCAGTGCCATCAACTCTGGATCTGCCTAAGGTGAGACGAAAATGGCCCGGTATTAGTTTCTTTTACCGTATGCTAAATGTTAGTTGCTTTAACCAGCTTCCACCTCATGTGCACTACACTCACCATACACATCCTTTTTGGATTACTTTCATGCCAATCACTGTCAGACCTAATGAACTGCTAGTTGAATTAGCCCTAAACCACTGTTTTTCCATTCAACAAGATTTTCACGCAATTAAGGTGCATGATCTAATTTTTAAATCTGGCATCTCCTCCCGCCCAGTCAAATTTGAAATTCTCAAGTTGGGGTCACTTGACTTTGGCGGGTTTCGTCTTTTTCTTTTTGACCAGCTCGATTTGGCCGTTGCTCACTGCAGTCATTTGATACGTCTTCGTCGTATCTACTTTTCCAAACACTTTTGCCCTTGTTTTGGACTCTAACTTGCATAATTTGAATGGAACTAACCCAGACTGCAATTGTTTTCAGCAGAATTGCCATGGTGTTATTTTTGTGCAGAAATAAAAGTCTCAGAATGACCTGAAAATCAACGGAGAATTATTTTGGAATATATAAAAAATACTGGAAGAAAGATCTACGCCAGGGGGCCCACACCCTGTCCACGAGGGTGGGGGCACGCCCCCTGCCTCGTGGGCTCCCTGGAGCTCCACCGACCTCAACTCCAACTCCATATATTCATGTTCGGGGAGAAAAAAATCAGGGAGAAGGATTCATCACGTTTTACGATACGGACCGCTGCCAAGCCCTAAACTCTCTCGGGAGGGCTGATTTGGAGTCCGTTCGGGGCTCCGGAGAGGGGAATCTGTCGCCGTCGTCATCATCAACCTTCCTCCATCACCAATTTCATGATGCTCACCGCCGTGCGTGAGTAATTCCATCATAGGCTGGCTGGACGGTGATGGGTTGGATGAGATTTATCTTGTAATCGAGTTAGTTTTGTTAGGGTTTGATCCCTAGTATCCACTATGTTTTGAGATTGATGTTGCTATGACTTTGCTATGCTTAATGCTTGTCACTAGGGCCCGAGTGCCATGATTTCAGATCTGAACCTATTATGTTTTCTTAAATATATGTGAGTTCTTGATCCTATCTTGCAAGTCTATAGTCACCTACTACGTTTTATGATCCGGCAACCCCGAAGTGACAATAGTCGGGACCACTCCCGGTGATGACCGTTGCTACCTTTTGAGCACTGCGTTGGTTTTCCCTTGAAGAGGAAAGGGTGATGCAGCAAAGTAGCGTAAGTATTTCCCTCAGTTTTGAGAACCAAGGTATCAATCCAGTACGAGGCTACGCGCGAGTCCCTCGCACCTGCACAAAACAAATAAATCCTCGCAACCAACGCGATAAGGGGTTGTCAATCCCTACACGGCCACTTACGAGAGTGAGATCTAATAGATATGATAAGATAATATTTTTGGTATTTTCATGATAAAGATGCAAAGTAAAATGAAAGCAAAGTAATAATAACTAAGTGTTGGAAGATTAATATGATGAAGATAGACCCCGGGGCCATAGGTTTCACTAGTGGCTTCTCTCAAGAGCATAGGTATTTTACGGTGGGTGAACGAATTACTATTGAGCAATTGACAAAATTGAGCATAGTTATGAGAATATCTAGGTATGATCATGTATATAGGAATCACGTCCAAGACAAGTAGACTGACTCCTGCCTACATCTACCACTATTACTCCACTCATCGACCGCTATCCAGCATGCACCTAGAGTATTAAGTTAATGAAAACGGAGTAACGCCTTAAGCAAGATGACATGATGTAGAGGGATAGACTCATGCAATATGATGAAAACCCCATCTTGTTATCCTCGATGGCAACAATACAATACGTGCCTTGCTGCCCCTACTATCACTAGGAAAGGACACCGCAAGATTGAACTCAAAGCTAAGCACTTCTCCCATTGCAAAAAAGATCAATCTAGTAGGCCAAACCAAACTGATAATTCGAAGAGACTTGCAAAGATAACCAATCATACATAAAAGAATTCAGAGAAGATTCAAATATTGTTCATAGATAATCTTGATCATAAACCCACAATTCATCGGTCTCAACAAACACACCGCAAAAAGAAGATTACATCGAATAGATCTCCACAAGAGAGGGGGAGAACATTGTATTGAGATCCAAAAAGAGAGAAGAAGCCATCTAGCTAATAACTATGGACCCGAAGGTCTGAGGTGAACTACTCACACTTCATCGGAGGGGCTATGGTGTTGATGTAGAAGCCCTCTGTGATGGATACCCCCTCGGGCGGAGCTCCGGAACAGGCCCCAAGATGGGATCTCGTGGATACAGAAAGTTGCGGCAGTGGAATTAGGGTTTTGGCTCCGTATCTGATCGTTTGGGGGTACGTAGGTGTATATAGGAGGAAGGAGTACGTCGGTGAATCAACAGGGGGCCCACGAGGGTGGAGGGCACGCTTGCAGGGGGGTAGACGCGCTCCCCTACCTCGTGGCCTCCTCCTTTGTTTCTTGACGTATGGTCCAAGTCTCCTGGATCATGTTCGGTGAGAAAATCACGTTCCCGAAGGTTTCATTCCGTTTGGACTCCGTTTGATATTCCTTTTCTTCGAAACCCTAAAATAGGCAAAAAAATATAGCAATTCCGGGTCGGGCCTCCGGTTAATAGGTTAGTCCCGAAAATAATATAAAAGTGGATAATAAAGCCCAATAATGTCCAAAACAGTAGATAATATAGCATGGAGAAATCAAAAATTATAGATACGTTGGAGACGTATCAAGCATCCCCAAGCTTAATTCCTGCTCGTCCTCGAGTAGGTAAATGATAAAAACAGAATTTTTTATGCGGAGTGCTACTTGGCATAATTTTAATGTAATTCTTCTTAATTGTGGTATGAATATTCAGATCCGAAAGATTCAAGATAAAAGTTCATATTGACATAAAAATAATAATACTTCAAGCATACTAACTAAGCAATTATGTCCTGTCAAAATAACATGGCCAAAGAAAGTTCATCCCTACAAAATCATATAGTTTAGTCATGCTCCATTTTCTTCACACAAGAATCCTCTCATCATGCACAACCCCGATGACAAGCCAAGCAATTGTTTCATACTTTAGTAATCTCAAACCTATAAACTTTCACGCAATATATGAGCACGAGCCATGGATATAGCACTATGGGTGGAATAGAATATGATGATGGGGGTTATGTGGAGAAGACAAAAAGGAGAACATCTCATATCAACGAGGCTAATCAATGGGCTATGGAGATGCCCATCGATTGATGTTAATGCAAGGAGTAGGGATTGCCATGCAACGGATGCACTAGAGCTATAAATGTATGAAAGCTCAACAAAAGAAACTAAGTGGGTGTGCATCCAACTTGCTTGCTCACGAAGACCTAGGGCACTTGAGGAGTCCCATTGTTGGAATATACAAGCCAAGTTCTATAATGAAAATTTCTCACTAGTATATGAAAGTGACAAAACAAAAGACTCTCTATCATGAAGATTATGGTGCTACTTTGAAGCACAAGTGTGGCAAAGGATAGTAGCATTGTCCCTTTTATATATTTTTTACTTGGCCTTCCTTTTTTGGCCATTCTCTCTTTTTTAGGACAATGCTCTATGAATGATGGTCATCACACTTCTATTTATTTACAACTCAAGAATTACAACTCGATACTTAGAACAAGATATGACTCTATATGAATGCCTCCGGCGGTGTACCAGGATATGCAATGAACCAAGAGTGACATGTATGAAAGAATTATGAACGGTGGCTTTGCCACAAATACTATGTCAACTACATGATCATGCTAAGCAATATGACAATGATGAATGTGTCATGATAAACAGAATTGTGGAAAGTTGCATGGCAATATATCTCGGAATGGCTATGGAAATGCCATAATTGGTAGGTATGGTGGCTGTTTTGAGGAAGATATAAGGAGGTTTATGCGTGAAAGAGCGTATCATATCACGGGGTTTGGATGCACCGGCGAAGTTTGCACCAACTCTCAATGTGAGAAAGGGCAATGCACGGTACCGAAGAGGCTAGCAATGATGGAAGGGTGAGAGTGCGTATAATCCATGGACTCAACATTAGTCATAAAGAACTCACATACTTATTGCAAAAATCTAAAAGTCATCAAAAACCAAGCACTACGCGCATGCTCCTAGGGGGATAGATTGGTAGGAAAAGACCATCGCTCGTCCCCGACTGCCACTCATAAGGAAGATAATCAAATAACACCTCATGTTTCAAATTTGTTGCATAATGTTTACCATACGTGCATGCTACGGGACATGCAAACTTCAACACAAGCATTTCTCAAATTCACAACTACTCAACTAGCACGACTTTGATATTATTACCTCCATATCTCAAAACAATCATCAAGCATCAAACTTCTCTTAGTATTCAAAACACTCATAAGAATTTTTTACTAATCTTGAATACCTAGCATATTAGGATTATTTAAGAAAATTACCATGCATTTAAGACTCTCAAAATAATCTAAGTGAAGCATGAGAGATCAATAGTTTCTGTAAAACAAATCCACCATCGTGCTCTAAAAGATATAAGTGAAGTACTAGAGCAAAACTATATAACTCAAATGATATAAGCGAAGCACATAGAGTATTCTAACAAATTCCAAATTATGTATGGCTCTCTCAAAAGGTGTGTACAGCAAGGATGATTGTGGTAAACTAAAAAGCAAATACTCAAATCATACAAGACGCTCCAAGCAAAACACATATCATGTGGCGAATAAAAATATAGCTCCAAGTAAAGTTACCGATAGAAGTAGATGAAAAGAGGGGATGCCTTCCGAGGCATCCCCAAGCTTTGGCTTTTTGGTGTCCTTAGATTATCTTGGGGGTGCCATGGGCATCCTCAAGGTTAGGCTCTTGCCACTCCTTGTTCCACAATCCATCAAATCATTACCCAAAACTTGAAAACTTCATAACACAAAACTTAAAGTAGAAAATCTCGTGAGCTCCGTTAGCGAAAGAAAAGAAAATACCACTTCAAGGTACTGTAACGAACTCATTATTTATTTATATTGGTGTTAAACCTACTGTATTCCAACTTCTATATGGTTTATAAACTATTTTACTAGCCATAGATTCATCAAAACAAGCAAACAACACACGAAAAACAGAATCTGTCAAAAACAGAACAGTCTGCAGTAATCTGTAGCTAGCGCAAGATCTGAAACCCCAAAAATTCTAAAATAAATTTCTTGACGTGAGGAATTTATCTATTAATCATATTCAAAAAGAATTAACTAAATAGCACTTTCCAAATAAAAATGGCAGCAGTTCTCGTAAGCGCTAAAGTTTCTGTTTTTTACAGCAAGATATCAAGACATTCCCCAAGTCTTCCCAAAGGTTCTACTTGGCACAAACACTAATTAAACACAAAAAACACAACCAAAACAGAGGCTAGGTAAATTATTTATTACTACACAGGAGCAAAAATCAAGGAATAAAAATAAAATTGGGTTGCCTCCCAACAAGCGCTATCGTTTAACGCCCCTAGCTAGGCATAAAAAGTAAGGATAGATCTAGGTATTGCCATCTTTGGTTGGCAATTCTTCAATGAGGCATCTACCATCTTTAGGAATTTCTTTATTTTTATTGATTATCAAACTTTTAGGCAAAAGATCGAAAAATTCATTTGTAACAAATGGTTCCTTAATGATAGAAAAAAGATTGGGATGAATACTTATAGATTTGACATCCGCAGTTTCCTTACTAGAGGATTCACCCTTATTTTTAGGAACATACATAAGCTTGGCAATTTTAGTGGGAGGACTTTGAGTATTATTTACGTAAGAAAAAGTGGTTCCCAAGTTGGTAATAATATCCTCAAGTTTATCGATCCTAGTGGAATCGTGATTTATTTTCTCATTAACTATGGGTTCCT
The DNA here is from genome assembly GCF_002162155.2 of Triticum dicoccoides. Taxonomy (NCBI): domain Eukaryota; kingdom Viridiplantae; phylum Streptophyta; class Magnoliopsida; order Poales; family Poaceae; genus Triticum; species Triticum dicoccoides. Next base: position 463,998,912 of record NC_041386.1, read on the forward strand.
TTTCTTTAATATTTTTCAAAGTGACTCCTACTTTAGATCCATATTGAGAGATTCGGTTGTGGATCTTTTTATCCAAATTTTCAATTAACTCTACAGTAGCAACCTTATTTTCAATAATTTCGAGCCTCTGCATTACATGCTCCAAAGTTAATACAGTTCCATTAACCAAAAGAGGGGGTGAGCCAAACAAATCTATCATAGCATTATAAGAATCAAAAGTGTGGCTACCCAAGAAGTTCCCTCCAGTAATAGTATCAAGGACATATCTGTGCCAAGGAGTAGCGCCTACATAAAAATTGCGAAGAAGAACAGAAGTAGATTGCTTTCTGGTAGATCTATTTTGAGCATTGCAAATTCTATACCAAGCGTCTTTTAGATTTTCTCCCTCCCTTTGCTTAAAATTTAGAATTTCATTCTCGGGAGACAACGGAGAAGATAAGGGACTAGCCATAACGACAAGCAAAAGGAAAATAGGCGAACGGAAAAAAGAGAGGGAGTATAGAGAGAGAGGGCGAATAAAACGGCAAGGGTGAAGTGGGGGAGAGGAAAACGAGAGGCAAATGGCAAATAATGTAAGGCTGGAGATAAGGATTGTGATGGGTACTTGTTATATTGACTTTTGCGTAGACTCCCCGGCAACGGCGCCAGAAATGGCTCGTTGTCGGGAGTCAAATCTTGACTTGCGCGAACCTCCCCGACAACGGCGCCAGAAATCCTTCTTGCTACCTATTGAGCCTTGCGTTGGTTTTCCCTTAAAGAGGAAAGGGTGATGCAGCAAAGTAGCGTAAGTATTTCCCTCGGTTTTGAGAACCAAGGTATCAATCCAGTAGGAGGCTATGTGCGAGTCCCTCGCACCTGCACAAAACAAATAAATCCTCGCAACCAACACGATAAGGGGTTGTCAATCCCTACACGGCCACTTACGAGAGTGAGATCTGGTAGATATGATAAGATAATTTTTTTGGTATTTTTATGATAAAGATGGAAAGTAAAATAAAAGCAAATTAAGAATAACTAAGTGTTGGAAGATTAATATGATGAAGATAGACCCGGGAGCCATAGGTTTCACTAGTGGCTTCTCTCAAGAGCATAGGTATTTTATGGTGGGTGAACGAATTACTGTTGAGCAATTGACAGAATTGAGCATAGTTATGAGAATATCTAGGTATGATCATGTATATAGGCATCACGTCCAAGACAAGTAGACCGACTCCTGCCTGCATCTACTACTATTACTCCACTCATCGACCGCTATCCAGCATGCATCTAGAGTATTAAGTTAATGAAAACGGAGTAACGCCTTAAACAAGATGACATGATGTAGAGGTGTAGACTCATGCAATATGATGAAAACCCCATCTTGTTATCCTCGATGGCAACAATATAATACGTGCCTTGCTGCCCCTACTGTCACTGGGAAAGGACACCGCAAGATTGAACCCAAAGCTAAGGACTTCTCCCATTGCAAGAAAGATCAATCTAGTAGGCCAATCCAAACTAATAATTCGAAGAGACTTGCAAAGATAACCAATCATACATAAAAGAATTCAGAGAAGATTCAAATATTGTTCATAGATAATCTTGATCATAAACCCACAATTCATCAGTCTCAACAAACACACCGCAAAAAGAAGATTACATCGAATAGATCTCCACAAGAGAGGGGGAGAACATTGTATTGAGACCCAAAAAGAGAGAAGAAGCCATCTAGCTAATAACTATGGACCCAAAGGTCTGAGGTGAACTACTCACACTTCATCAGAGGGGCTATCGTGTTGATGTAGAAGCCCTCTGTGATGGATACCCCCTCTGGCGGAGCTCCGGAACAGGCCCCAAGATGGGATCTTGTGGATACAGAAAGTTGCGGTGGTGGAATTAGGGTTTCGACTCCGTATCTGGTCGTTTGGGGGTACGTAGGTATATATAGGAGGAGGGAGTATGTCGGTGGAGCAACAGGGGGCCCACGAGGGTGGAGGGCGCGCCTGGGGGGGGTAGGCGCGCCCCCCTACCTCGTGGCCTCCTCCTTTGTTTCTTGACGTAGGGTCCAAGTCTCCTGGATCATGTTCGGTGAGAAAATCACGTTCCTGAATGTTTCATTCCGTTTGGACTCCGTTTGATATTCCTTTTCTTCGAAACCCTAAAATAGGCAAAAAAACAGCAATTCTGGGCTGGGCCTCTGGTTAATCGGTTAGTCCTAAAAATAATATAAAAGTGTATAATAAAGCCCAATAATGTCCAAAACAGTAGATAATATAGCATGGAGTAATCAAAAATTATAGATACGTTGGAGACGTATCAACCGTAGTTTGAGGAGTTCATGTATTCACTATGTGTTAATGCTTTGGTCCGGTACTCTATTAAAAGGAGGCCTTAATATCACTTAGTTTCCATTAGGACCCCGCTGCCATGGGAGGGTAGGACAAAAGATGTCATGCAAGTTCTTTTCCATAAGCACGTATGACTATATTCGGAATACATTCCTACATTACATTGATGAATTGGAGCTAGTTCTGTGTCACCCTATGTTATGACTGTTACATGATGAACCACATCCGACATAATTCTCCATCACTGATCCAATGCCTATGAGCTTTCCATATATTGTTCTTCGCTTATTTACTTTTCTGTTGCTATTGTTACAATCACTATAAAACACCAAAAATATTACTTTTGCTACCGTTACCTTTTGCCACTGTTACCACTACTATCATATTACTTTGCTACTGAATACCTTACTGCAGATATTAAGTTATCTAGGTGTGGTTGAATTGACAACTCAGTTGCTAATACTTGAGAGTATTCTTTGGCTCCCCTTGTGTCGAATCAATAAATTTGGGTTGAATACTCTACCCTCGAAAACTGTTGCGATCCCCTATACTTGTGGGTTATCAAGACTATTTTCTAGCGCCGTTGCCGGGGAGCATAACTCTATTCTTTGAGTCACTTGGGATTTATATCTGCTGGTCACTATGAAGAACTTGAAAGACACAAAAATAAAAATTTATCCCTCAACTACAAGGGGAGGTAAGGAACTGCCATCTAGCTCTGCACTTGATTCACCTTCTGTTTTGAGTAAGCTTGCGACACCTAAACCTGCTTCTGCTATTAATTCTGATATGTCACATATTATTGATGATGCCACTTCTGCTATGCATGATACTTATGATGAAACTACTTCTATGCTTGATACTATTGTGCCACTTGGTGAATTTCTTGATGAACAACTTGCTAGGGCTAGAGAGAATGAAATTATTGAAACTGATAATATTGATGAAAGTGATGATGAAGGCTCTCCTAATAAATATGAATTGCCTGTTGTGCCTAAGGACTATGTTATGGATGAAGAAACTAAAAGAGACTTTCTTGCATGCAATGATAGAAGTGATCTTAAGAAATTATTAGCTAAGCTTAAACAAAAAAACTCTGAATGCTAGAATGAAATATGATCCTGCTTATGCTACTTCACCTATCTTTGTTACTGATAAGGGTTATGAATTCTCTATAGATCCTGATATAATTACTTTGGTTGAATCTGATCCTTTTTATGGCTATGAATCTGAAACTGTTGTGGCACATCTTACTAAATTACATGATATAGCCACACTGTTCACTAATGATGAGAGAATTCGCTACTTTTATATCCTTAAAATATTTCCATTCTCGTTAAAGGGTGATGCAAAGATATGGTTTAATTCTCTTGATCCTGGTTGTGTGCGTAGTCCCCAGGATATGATTCATTACTTCTCTGCTAAATATTTCCCTGCTCATAAGAAACAAGCTGCCTTAAGGGATATATATATATATATATATAATTTTGTGCAAATTGAAGAAGAGAGTCTCCCACAAGCTTGGGGGAGGCTTCTCCAATTACTTAATGCTTTGCCTGATCATCCTCTTAAGAAAAATGAAATACTTGATATCTTTTATAATGGACTAACCGATGCTTCCAGAGACCACCTGGATAGTTGTGTTGGTTCTGTTTTCAAGGAAAGAACACCAGATGAAGCTGAAATTCTATTGAATAATATGTTGACAAATGAAAATAATTGGACACTTCCTGAGCCAGCTCCTGAGCCAACTCCTGAGCCTATTCCTAAAACAACTCCGAAGAAAAGGGGTGTTCTATTTCTCAGTCCTGAAGATATGCAAGAGGCAAAGAAATCCATGAAAGAAAAGGGTATTAAAGCTGAAGATGTTAAGAATTTACCTCCTATTGAATAAATACATGGTCTTAATTTACCGCCTGTTGAATAAATATATGGTCTTGATAACCCGACATAGGTAGTAAAGGTAAATTCTCTCTATAGATATGATAAAGCTGAAATCCCTCCTACTAAGTTTGCTAGCCAATGTTTGGATGAGTTTGATAACTTTATGGTTAAGCAAGAAGACTTCAATGCTTATTTTGGTAGACAATTGAAACAAAATGCTTATATGATTGAACACTTGGGTGATTATATGTCTAGAGTTAAAGGTGAACTTAAACTCATTAGTAAACATGCTTCTATGGTTACCACTCAAGTAGAACAAGTACTTAAAGCTCAGAATGATTTGCTCAATGAATTAAATAGTAAGAAAAATGATAATGTTGTTAGAGTTATGACTAGAGGTGGTAAAATGACCCAGGAACCTTTGTATCCTGAGGGCCATCCTATGAGAATTGAGCAAGATTCTCAGAGAAATGATATTGATGCACCTAGTCCTTCCAAGGGGAAGAAAAAGAAAAATGATAGGACTTTGCATGCTTCTAGTGAACCTGTTATTGACACCCCTGAGAATCCCAATGATATCTCTATTTCTGATGGTGAAACACAATCTGGTAATGAGCATGAACCTAGTGATAATGTTAATAATGATGTTCATATTGATGTTGGAAATATGCCCTAGAGGCAATAATAAAATGTTTATTATTATATATCCTTGTTCATGATAATTGTCTATTGTTCATGCTATAATTGTATTATCCAGAAATCATGATACATGTGTGAATACATAGACCACAACATGTCCCTAGTGAGCATCTAGTTGACTAGCTCGTTGATCAACAGATGGTCATGGTTTCCTGACTATGGACATTGGATGTCATTGATAATGGGATCACATCATTAGGGAAAGATGTGATGGACAAGACCCAATCCTAAGCATAGCACAAGATTGTGTAGTTCGTCTGCTAGAGCTTTTCTAATGTCAAGTATCTTTTCCTTAGACCATGAGATTGTGCAACTCCCAGATACTATAGGAATGCTTTGGGTGTGCCAAACGTCACAACGTAACTGGGTGGCTATAAAGGTGCACTACGGGTATCTCTGAAGTGTTTGTTGGGTTGGCACGAATCGAGACTGGGATTTGTCACTCCGTATGACGGAGAGGTATCTCTGGGCCCACTCCGTAAGACATCATCGTAATGAGCTCAATGTGACTAAAGGGTTGGTCACGGGATGATGTGTTACGGAACAAGTAAAGTGACTTGCCGGTAACGATATTGAACGAGGTATTGGGATACCGACGATCGAATCTCTGGCAAGTAACGTACCGATTGACAAAGGGAATTGTATACGGGATTGCTTGAATCCTCGACATCGTGGTTCATCCAATGAGATCATCATGGAACATGTGGGAGCCAACATGGGTATCCAGATTCCGCTGTTGGTTATTGGCCATAGAGTTGTCTCGGTCATGTCTGCATGGTTCCCGAACCCGTAGGGTCTACACACTTAAGGTTCGATGACGCTAGGGTTATTAGGAAGATTTGTATGTGATTACCGAATGTTGTTCGGAGTCCCTGATGAGATCCCGAACGTCACGAGGAGTTCCAAAATAGTCCGGAGGTGAAGATTTATATATGGGAAGTCATCATACGGTCACCGGAAATATTCAGGGGTATGCCGGTATTGTACCGGGACCACCGGAGGGGTTCCGAGGGTCCACCGGGAGGGTCCACCTGCCCCGGAGGGCCTTATGGGATGTAGGTGGAAGGGAACCAGCCCCTAGTGAGCTGGGCGCCATCCCACCCTAGGGCCCATGCGCCTAGGGTTTGGGGGGGAACCCTAAAGGGGGGCGCCACCCTTGCTTGGGGGGCAAGCCCCCTCCCCCTTGGCCGCCGCCCCCCTGTAGATCTCATCTAGAGGGGCCGGCCCCCTTCCCCCTTGTCTCTATAAATAGAGGGGCGAGGGGAGGGCTGCAGCACCACATCCAAGGCGCAGCCCCTCCCCTCCCCAACACCTCTCCTCCTCCGCGTGAGCTTGGCGAAGCCCTACCGGAGAACTACCACTCCATCACCACCACGCCACCGTGCTGCTTTTGGAGACTTCTTCCTCAACCTCTCCCTCCTCCTTGCTGGATCAACGCGCGGGAGACGTCACCGGGTTGCACGTGTGTTGAACGCGGAGGCACCATTGTTCGGTGCTTAGATCGGATTCGGCAGCGATCTGAATCGCTATGTGTACGACTCCTCCAACCGCGTTCTTGCAACGCTTCTGACTCGCGGTCTTCAATGGTATGAAGATGCACTCTCCTATATCTCGTTGCTAGTTACTCCATATATTGATCTTGGTGATGCGTAGAAAATTTTAATTTCTGCAATGATTCCCAACAGTGGCATCATGAGCTTGGTCTATGCGTAGTTTCTATGCACGAGTAGAACACAAGTTGTTGTGGGCGTCGATTTTGTCAATTTACTTGCTGTTACTAGTTTTATCTTGATTCGGCGGCATCGTGGGATGAAGCGGCCTGGACCGACCTTACACGTACGCCTACGTGAGACTGGTTCCACCGACTGATATGCACTAGTTGCATAAGGTGGCTAGCGGGTGTCTGTCTCTCCCACTTTAGTCGGATCGGATTCGATGAAAAGGGTCCTTATGAAGGGTAAATAGAAATTGGCATATCACGTTGTGGTTTTGGCATAGGTAAGAAACATTCTTGCTAGAAACCTATAGCGGCCACGTAAAAAACCTTGCAACAACAATTAGAGGACGTCTAACTTGTTTTTGCAGCATATGCCGTGTGATGTGATATGGCCAAAAGGATGTGGTGAATGATATATGTGATGTATGAGATTGATCATGTTCTTGTAATAGGAATCACGACTTGCATGTCGATGAGTATGACAACCGGCAGGAGCCATAGGAGTTGTCTTAATTTATTTATGACCTACGTGTCAACATAAACGTCATGTAATTACTTTACTTTATCGCTAACCGTTAGCCATAGTATTAGAAGTAATAGTTGGCGAGACAACTTCATGAAGACACAATGATGGAGATCATGATGATGGAGGTCATGGTGTCATGCCGGTGATGATGATGATCATGGCACCCCGAAGATGGAGATCAAAAGGAGAAAAATGATATTGGCCATATCATGTCGCTATTTGATTGCATGTGATGTTTATCATGTTTTTACATCTTATTTGCTTAGAACGACGGTAGCATAAATAAGATGATCCCTCATTAAAATATCAAGAATGGTGTTCCCCCTAACTGTGCACCATTGCTAAGGTCCGTTGTTCCGAAGCACCACGTGATGACCTGGTGTGATAGGTTCTAATGTTCGCATACAACGGGTGTAAGCCAGATTTACACACGCAATACACTTAGGTTGACTTGATGAGCCTAGCATGTACAGACATGGCCTCGGAACACGGAAGACCGAAAGGTCCAACATGAGTCGTATAGAAGATACGATCAACATGAAGATATTCACCGATGATGACTGGTCCGTGTCACGTGATGATCGGACACGCCTAGTTGACTCGGATCATGTATCACTTAGATGACTAGAGGGATGTCTATCTGAGTGGGAGTTCATTAAATAATTTGATTAGATGAACTTAATTATCATGAACATAGTCTGAAAATCTTTGCAATATGTCTTGTAGATCAAATGGCCTACACTAATGTTGCCCTGAACTTCAACGTGTTCCTAGAGAAAACCAAGATGAAAGACGATGGCAGCAACTACACGGACTGGGTCCGTAACCTGAGGATTATCCTCATAGCTGCCAGGAAAGCATATGTCCTTGATGCAGCGCTAGGTGAAGCACCTGCTTTCCCAGCAGAACAAGATGTTATGAACGCATGGCAGACGCGCAGTGATGATTACTCCTTGGTTCAGTGTGGCATGCTTTATAGCTTAGAACCGGGGCTCCAAAAGCGTTTTGAGCAACACGGAGCATATGAGATGTTCCAAGAGCTAAAAATGGTTTTCCAAGCTCATGCCCGGGTCAAGAGATATGAAGTCTCCGACCAGTTCTATAGTTGTAAGATGAAGGAGAATAGTTCCGTCAGCAAGCACATACTCAAAATGTCTGGGTTGCACAACCGCTTGTCTCAGCTGGGAGTTAACCTCCCGGATGATGCGATCATTGACAGAATCCTTAAGTCACTCCCACCTAGCTACAAGAGCTTTGTGATGAACTTCAATATGCAGGGGATGGAAAAGACCATTCCTGAGGTATATTCAATGCTGAAATCAGCGGAGGTGGAAATCAAAAAGGAACATCAAGTGTTGATGGTGAATAAAACCACTAAGTTCAAGAAAGGCAAGGGTAAAAGAACTTCAAGAAAGACGATAAGGGAGTTGCCCGCCCGGTAAGCAAGCTGCCGGGAAGAAGACAAAGAATGGACCCAAGCCTGAGACTGAGTGCTTTTATTGCAAGGGAAACGGTCACTGGAAGCGGAACTGCCCCAAGTACTTAGCGGATATGAAGGCCGGCAATGTCAAAGGTATATGTGATATACATGTTATTGATGTGTACCTAACCAGCGCTTGTAGTACCTCATGGGTATTTGATACCGGTGCAGTTGCTCATATTTGTAACTCAAAACATGAGCTGTGGAATAAACGGAGACTAGCGAAGGACGAGGTGACAATGCGCGTCGGGAATGGTTCCAAGGTCGATGTGATCGCCGTCGGCACGCTACCTCTACATTTACCAACGGGATTAGTTTTAAACCTCAATAATTGTTATTTAGTACCAGCTTTGAAAATGAACATTGTATCTGGATCTTGTTTAATGCGAGATGGCTACTCATTTAAATCTGAGAATAATGGTTGTTCTATTTATATGAGAGACATGTTTTATGGTCATGCCCCGCTGGTCAATGGTTCATTCTTATTAATCTCGAACGTGATGTTACACATATTCATAGTGTGAATGCCAAAAGATGTAAGGTTGATAATGATAGTCCCACATACTTGTGGCACTGCCGCCTTGGTCACATTGGTGTCAAACGCATGAAGAAACTCCATGCAGATGGACTTTTGGAGTCTCTTGATTATGAATCATTTGACACGTGCGAACCATGCCTCATGGGCAAAATGACCAAGACTCCGTTCTCCGGAACAATGGAGTGAGCAACCAACTTAGTGGAAATCATACATACTGATGTGTGTGGTCCAATGAGTGTTGAGGCTCGTGGAGGCTATCGTTATGTTCTCACCCTCACTGATGACTTGAGTAGATATGGGTATGTCTACTTAATGAAACACAAGTCTGAGACCTTTGAAAAGTTCAAGGAATTTCAGAGTGAGGTTGAGAATAAACGTGACAGGAAAATCAAGTTCTTACGATCAGATCGTGGGGAGAATATTTGAGTCACGAATTTGGCACACATTTAAAGAAATGCGGAATTATTTCACAACTCACGCCGCCTGGAACACCTCAGCGTAATGGTGTGTCCGAACGTCGCAATCGCACTCTATTGGATATGGTACGATCTATGATGTCTCTTACCGATCTACCGCTGTCATTTTGGGGTTATGCTATAGAGACTGCTGCATTCACTTTAAATAGGGCTCCGTCAAAATCCGATGAGACGACGCCATATAAATTGTGGTTTGGTAAGAAACCTAAGTTGTCGTTTCTGAAAGTTTGGGAATGCGATGCTTATGTCAAGAAACTTCAACCTAAAAAGCTCGAACCCAAATCGGAAAAATGCGTCTTCATAGGATACCCTAAGGAAACTATTGGGCATACCTTCTACCTTGGATCCGAAGGCAAGATCTTTGTTGCCAAGAATGGATCCTTTCTAGAGAAAGAGTTTCTCTCGAAAGAAGTAAGTGGGAGGAAAGTAGAACTTGATGAAGTATTGCCTCTTGAACCGGAGAGTGGCGCAGCTCAAGAAGATGTTTCTGAGGTGCCTGCACCGACTAGAGAGGAAGTTAATGATGATGATCATGAAACTTCAGATCAAGTTGCTACTGAACTTCGTAGGTCCACAAGGACACGTTCCGCACCAGAGTGGTACGGCAACCCTGTCCTGGAAATCATGTTGTTAGACAATGGTGAACCTTCAAACTATGAAGAAGCAATGGCGGGCCCAGATTCCAACAAATGGCTGGAAGCCATGAAATCCGAGATAGGATCCATGTATGAAAACGAAGTATGGACTTTGACTGACTTGCCCGATGATCGGCAAGCCATAGAAAATAAATGGACCTTTAAGAAGAAGATAGAAGCGGATGGTAATGTGACCATATATAAGGCTCGGCTTGTCGCTAAATGTTATCGACAAGTTCAAGGGGTTGACTACGATGAGACTTTCTCACCCGTAGCGAAGCTGAAGTCCGTCCGAATCATGTTAGAAATTGTCACATTCTATGATTATGAGATATGGCAAATGGACGTCAAAACGGCATTCCTTAATGGTTTCCTTAAGGAAGAATTGTATATGATGCAGCCAGAAGGTTTTGTCGATCCTAAGAATGCTGACAAGGTGTGCAAGCTCCAACGCTCAATCTATGGGCTGGTGCAAGCATCTCGGAGTTGGAACATTCGATTTGATGAGATGATCAAAGCGTTTGGGTTTACGCAGACTTATGGAGAAGCCTGTGTTTACAAGAAAGTGAGTGGGAGCTCTGTAGCATTTCTCATATTATATGTGGATGACATACTATTGATGGGAAATGATATAGAATTCTTCAAAAGCATAAAGGCCTACTTGAACAAGTGTTTTTCAATGAAGGATCTTGGAGAAGCTGCTTATATATTAGGCATCAAGATCTATAGAGATAGATCGAGACGCCTCATTGGTCTTTCACAAAGTACGTACCTTGACAAGATATTGAAGAAGTTCAATATGGATCAGTCCAAGAAGGGGTTCTTGTAAGTGCATCTAGTGCCACCCCTAGTTGGTTTTGGAGTATTGACGACAAACCTAGTTGAGGGACTAATGTGTTTGTGAGAATTGCAGGATAACACAGGTAGAAGTCCCTCATTGATTCGGTTTTCCTACCAAAGATGACCCCTAAAAATGTATGAAGACATTGAAGTCAAAGGTGGTATATGAAGATATTCACATTGAAGACTATGACAAGAGAAGACACCACATGAAGCCTATGGAGCTCAAAGACTTAGATCATTCGTAGTTCTCTTTCTTTTGTGTTGAGTCATAGGAACCACCGTACTGTTAAGTGGGGTCCAAGAGAACCAGTCAGAATGACTGAAGTGATGCCTAATCAAAACCTATGTCTTCGAGTGAAGACTATGAGAGCGAATCTTGTCCAAAGTCGGACAAGTCAGCTTTGCTTGCAGCCCAAGTAAAGTTGTCATGTGAGTTTGAAATCTGACCGTTGGAACACGTGTCAGTTCCTTAGTGACCCAGGGTCATTTCGGACAAATCAGGTCGGGTTGCCAAGTGGCTATAAATAGCCCACCCCCTACAACCATAAACGGTTGGCTGCTCAGATTGAGAGTACAGCTTTTGTCGTTTGAGAGCAACCCACCTCGAAGCCTTTGAGAGAGAATTCCTTATGAGGATAAAGCCCTAACCACCCAGAGCCAAAGAGAATTGGGCATCACTTAAGTCTTCTTGTCTGTGTGATCTGAAGACTTATTACACTTGAGGACTATGCATCCTCCAGCCAGTTAGGCGTCGCGTTCTGAGCATCCAAGAGACATTGTGGATTGCCGGTGAACGAAGTCTGTGATGGTTTGGGAGTCTACCTTGAAGACTTACCAGAGTGACTGGGCGGGGTCTGTGTGATCTTAGCTCAAGGGGAATACGGTGAGGACTGGGTGTCCGAGACTGTGTGTCCTAAGGTTTAAATACCTAGCCGCCCCAACCAGACGTACAGTTGCCACAGCAACTGGAACTGGTCCAACAAATCATTGTCTTCAACGAGTCACTGGTTTCATCTTCCCTTCCCTTTACTTACTGTTACTCCTTGTGAAGTCCTTGTATGTTTGCAATATCCTTTGTCTTCACTGAGTGACTGCGTGTTTTGTCTGGCTTCACAATATCTTCCTACCTGATCCTTACTACATTGCTGCTATTAGTCACTGTGCTTTCACTCCATTGAATACTTGACTATGGCTTGCCTAGTGTAGTCTACCTTCCGCTGCAGGGTATTAGGTTTATTTCTATCGTTTGTCTTCATAACTCCCATGTTTTGAAGACTTTCATAAAAATTGCCTGTTCACCCCCCTCTAGTCGATATAACGCACTTTCAATTGGTATCAGAGCAAGGTGCTCCCTTGTTCTATGTGATTTGGTTTAACCACGTAGAGTTTTAGCTATGTCGACTGCAGGGATAATTAAAGTCTCCGCTGCGTGCCCCGTCTTTGATGGAACTGAATATCCCTACTGGAAGAATAAGATGCGCATGCATCTTGAAGCCATTGACGTCGACCTATGGTATGTCATCGAGAACGGCGTTCCCAACGCTGGAGAAGGTGTCACTGCTGCTGATGTCAAGAAATTCGTTCAACTGGACTCTACTGCCAAGTATATCATCTGTGGTCATCTGACCAAAGGACAGTATGTCCGTGTGAGTGCTTTGAAGACATCTAAGCTGGTCTGGGACTGGCTCTCCAAGGTCAATGAAGGCGTCTCAACCCAGAGAGATCAGAGAACCAGTGTCCTTCGCAACCTCTTCAACCGCTTCAAGCGAAATGACAATGAGAATGTCCAGCACACATTTGACCGACTCACTGACATCACAAATGAGCTTCAAGCCCTCGGCGCTACTGAGATCACCAAACATGAAGTCATCAAGACACTACTGAGATCACTTGATAGTTCGTTTGACATCCTAGCCCTGATGATTCAAGAACGTCCTGATTTCAAGACACTCGATCCGTCTGACATACTTGAGAGGCTCAACACACATGAGTTTCAGATTTCAGAGAAAAGAGATATCTACGGTCCAAACTATGGGCGAACTCGTGCCTTGAAGGCAAAAGCTGTCTCATCATCTGAAGAAGATTCTGACAGCAGTTCTGATGATCCTGAAGACATTGGAAGGGAACTTGCTATGCTTGTCAAGAAGTTCCAAAAATTCACCAAGAAGAAAGGCTTCAGAAAGTCTTCCCGATCAAGCTCAAGAAATGATGAAGCTTCTGCTCATGACTACAAGAAGAAAACATGTCACAAGTGCAAGAAACTTGGCCACTTCATCTCTGAGTGTCCACAGTGGGACAATGACAACAAAAAGAAGAAGAAGAGCAAGGAATATGACTCTGACGACAAGAAGAAGAAGAAATACTCAAAGTCTTCTTCCAAGTCTTCCTCAAAGTCTTCATCACACAAGAAGAGCTCATCTGGCAAGGCACGTGCATTTGTTGGCAAGGAAATGGATTCAGAGGAGGAGTCCGCTTCTGAGGAGGCGGAGGTGGAGTCTGAGGAGGAGTCCGATTCAGGCATCGCAAGTCTGGCTACAGCATACGTTGCCAAGTCCATCTTCAACACTGAAGACAATGACCTCATCATCGACACCGATGCAAATGACAAGGACTACTCCGCTTCTACCTACTGCTTCATGGCACGCGGTGCCAAGGTAAACACACGCACTACTCACTATCAAACATCTAGTGACGATGACTCTGATTGTGGTTCAAAACCCAGCTACAAAACACTTGCTAAAATTGCAACTGAACAACAGAAAGCTATGGAACATATTCAAAAACTGTTAGACAGAAGCGATGATCTGTTAGGTGCTGAAATGACTCGATCTGAATCCTTAATTGAAGACATAAAAAATCTTCACGTTAAGTATCGAGAACTTGAAAGTCGTCATGAAACTCTCTCAACAACTCATGAAAAGCTTTCCTATGATTATCTTCAAGATCTTGAGAAATTGAGAGCGGCTCATGAAGATCTTCAAAAGGAAAACGAGTCACTTCACGCCAAACAGATCAGTTCCGCTCAGGAAGGATTTGAACCACCATGTCTTAAATGCATTGAGCGTGATAATGCTACTTCTGTTGCTGAATGTTCTACTGCTACTACTGTTGCAATATCTTCAATTGTTGATGTGGTAACTAACCCGTCTGCCGAGGATACCACTGCTATTGCTGATGAGAATGCTAGGTTGAAGACATTGCTTGAAACAGGGATGTACAAAAGTCTTAAAGGGCATCAGACACTATGTGATGTCCTCAAAAAGCAGATTCTGAACCGAAACCCGAGGAAAGAGGGTGTTGGGTTCGTAAGGAAAATGAATGCTGATGGCTCTTACTAGAAACCTGAGCAGTACCCCAAAACCACGTGGGTTGCTGCAAAGGAACCTTCAGCAGATCCATCCAATCTATCTGGCTTCACTTGTGCTAACCCCATTATCATTGATGAATCCCTTGATGCAAACTATAAACTGTTTAAGAATCAGAATGGTGAAGTGTTTGCCAGGTACATTGGTACTAACTGCAGGAATGGACCGCCTATGAAGAAGATCTGGGTTCCGAAAAGGTGTCTGGAGAATCTTCCTGTGAATGTCATCATGACACCTCACGTGAAGAAGACAAACCTCAGACCAAAGGCTTCATATGGTCCAAAGGCTTCATACAGACAGAGGACTCAGCTGAGTCGCACTAACGCAAATGTTTTGCAAGGAAACCATACTCAGGCATATGAATATGAGAGCGGTTCATCAAACCGCCATGTTCATAAGACCAAGAACTAGTCTATCTTCTCTTACAAGTTGATTACAAGTCCGGGTCTTGCTTCCTTGTAAAGGAAATATTCATCATCCCTTTCCTTAATCCGGCCAATCGTAACGTGAGCCGGCCTTCTGGGCTTTGGGCCTTGTTGTCCATATGACCCGCCATCGGGGTCAGTCCTTGAGTCGTCAGGCTCGTGAGTCGTCTGACCAGTAAGCCGCCAGACCTGTGAGTAGCCAGTCCTTCGGTGGGTCACGGTGAAGCGCCAAGTCCGGCCGGGTCATACTTCCGGCTGGGTCATACCGTGGGGTATATCCCTAACAGTCACCAAAACACATAACTCATAATACGAATCGTCATCAAACGTTAAGCGTGCATACTCTATGGGTTCGAGAACTATGTAGACATGACTGAGACACATCTCCGGTCAATAACCAATAGTGGAACCTGGATGCTCATATTGGTTCCTACATATTCGGTCAAACCACAATGAGAATATACGTCGTTCCCTTTTTCATCGGTATGTTACTTGCTCGAGATTCGATTGTCGGTATCTTCATACCTAGTTCAATCTCGTTACCAGCAAGTCTCTTTACTCGTTCCATAATGCATCATCCTATAACTAACTCATTAGTCACATTGCTTGCTAGGCTTATCATGATGTGCATTACCGAGAGGGCCCAGAGATACCTCTCCGATACTCGGAGTGACAAATCCTAATCTCGATCTATGCCAACCCAACAAACACCTCTGGAGATACCTATAGAGCATCTTTATAATCACCCAGTTACGTTGTGAAGTTTGATAGCACACAAGGTATTCCTCCGGCATTCGGGAGTTGCATAATCTCATAGTAAAAGGAATATGTATAAGTCATGAAGAAAGCAATAGCAATAAAACTTAACGATCATTATGCTAAGCTAACAGATGGGTCTTGTCCATCACATCATTATCCTAATGATGTGATTGCGTCAACAAATGACAACACATGTCTATGGTTAGGAAACTAAACCATCGTTGATTAACGAGCTAGTCTAGTAGAGGCATACTAGGACACTTTGTTTTGTCTATGTATTCACACATGTATCTAGTTTCCGGTTAATACAATTCTAGCATGAATAATAAACATTTATCATGATATAAGGAAATATAAATAACAACTTTATTATTTCCTCTAGGGCATATTTCCTTCAAACATTACATCCTGATATTCACCTAATCTATGTGGATGAAGTTTGTGGATTATTTAAGCTTGCGGGTTTGCCCGAGGATGTTGTCAAGAAGAAAGTCTTAGTTTTATATTTGAAGGGAAAGACATTGACATGGTATAGGCTATGTGATGATATTCGATCATGGAACTACAACCGATTGAAATTGGAACTTTATCCTATGCATCTGGTTCATCGTGATCGGAACTATATATATATAAATTTTGGCCTTGTGAAGGAGAAAGTAGCGCTCAAGCTTGTGGGAGGCTTAAGTCAATGTTATATTCATGCCCCAATCATGAAATCTCAAAAGAAATTATTATTCAGAATTTTTATGTTTGGCTTTCTCGTAATGATCAATCCATGCTTGATACTTATTGTACTGGTTCTTTTATGAAGAAGGATATTGAATTCAAATGATATTTATTGGAAAGAATTAAACGCAACTCTGAAGATTGGGAACTCGATGAAGGTAAGGAGTCAGGTATAAACCTTAAGTTTGATTGTGTTAAATCTTTCATGCACACCGATGCTTTTCATGATTTTAGCACTAAATATGGACTTGATCTGAGATAGTAGCTTCTTTCAGTGAATCTTTTGCTACTCATGTTGGTATCCATAAGGAGAAGTAGTTTAAATATCATCCTCCCATTGAGGTGAAAGTAGTAGAACCTATTAAAGTTAAAGAAGAAACTATTACTTATAATGTTGATCCTATTGTTCCTACTGCTTATATTGAGAAGCCACCTTTTACTATTAGAATAATGGATCAAGCTAAAGCTTCAACCATGGTTCATAAGAGTTACACTAGAACACCTACACCCCCTGAACAAATTAAAGTTGAACCTAGTATTTCTATGGTTAAAGATCTCTTGGACGATAATATTGATGGGCATGTTATTTATTTCTGTGATGAAGCTACTAGAATTGCTAGACCTGATACTAAAGATAAACATAGACCTACTGTTGGCATGCCTGTTGTTTCTGTTAAAATAGGGGATCATTGTTATCATGGCCTATGTGATGTGGGTGCTAGTGTGAGTTCAATTCCTTTTACTTTATATCAAGAAATTATGAATGATAGTGCACCTACTAAGGTAGAAGATATTGATGTTACCATTAAGCTTGCCAATAGAGACACTATATCACCAATTGGGATTGTTAGAGATGTTGAAGTCTTGTGTGGGATAATAAAATACCCTAGTGGTTTTCTTGTTATTGGTTCCCCACAAGATGATTTTTGTCCCATTATATTTGGTAGACCTTTCTTGAACACTTTTAATGCTAGGATAGACTGCGAGAAGGAAATTGTTGCTGTCAGTTTTGGACATCTGTCTCATGATTTTAATTTCTCTAAATTTCGTAGACAACCCCGTGATAAAGAATTGCCTAGTAAGGATGAAATTATTGGTCTTGCTTCTATTGTCGTGCCTCCTACTGATCCTTTAGAACAATATTTGCTAGATCATGAAAATGATATGTTTATGAATGAAAGAAAGGAATTAGATGAAATATTCTTTAATCAAGGGCCTATGTTGAAACACAACTTGCCTGTTGAAATCCTTGGGGATCCTCCTCCACCCAAGGGTGATCCCGTGTTTGAGCTTAAAGAATTACCTGATACTTTGAAATATGCTTATCTTGATGAAAAGAAGATATATCTTGTTATTATTAGTGCTAACCTTTCAGAGCATGAAGAAAAGAAATTATTGAAAACTCTGAAGAAGCACCGAGCAACTATTGGATATACTCTTGATGATCTTAAGGGCATTAGTCCCACTCTATGTCAGCACAAAATCAATTTGGAGCCTGATGCTAAACCAGTTGTTGATTACCAACGACGGTTAAATCCCAATGTAAGTGCATCTAGTGCCACCCCTAGTTGGTTTTGGAGTATTGACGACAAACCTAGTTGAGGGACTAATGTGTTTGTGAGAATTGCAGGATAACACAGGTAGAAGTCCCTCATTGATTTGGTTTTCCTACCAGAGATGACCCCTAAAAATGTATGAAGACATTGAAGTCAAAGGTGGTATATGAAGATATTCACATTGAAGACTATGACAAGAGAAGACACCACATGAAGCCTATGGAGCTCGAAGACTTAGATCTTTCGTAGTTCTCTTTCTTCTGTATTGAGTCATAGGAACCACCATACTGTTAAGTGGGGTCCAAGAGAACCAGTCAGAATGACTGAAGTGATGCTTAAACAAAACCTATGTCTTCGAGTGAAGACTTTGAGAGCGAATCTTATCCAGAGTCGGGCAAGTCAGCTTTGCTTGAAGCCCAAGTAAAGTTGTCGTGTGAGTTTGAAATCTGACCGTTGGAACACGTGTCAGTTCCTTAGTGACCCAGGGTCATTTCGGACAAATCAGGTCGGGTTGCCAAGTGGCTATAAATAGCCCACCCCCTACAACCATAAACGGTTGGCTGCTCAGATTCAGAGTACGGCTTTTGTCGTTTGAGAGCAACCCACCTCGAAGCCTTTGAGAGAGAATTCCTTGCGAGGATAAAGCCCTAACCACCCAGAGCCAAAGAGAATTAGGCATCACTTAAGTCTTCTTATCTGTGTGATTTGAAGACTTATTACACTTGAGGACTGTGCATCCTCCAACCGGTTAGGCGTCGCGCTCTGAGCATCCAAGAGACATTGTGGATTGACGATGAACAAAGTCTGTGAAGGTTTGGGAGTCTACCTTGAAGACTTACCAGAGTGATTGGGCGAGGTATGTGTGACCTTAGCTCAAGGGGAATACGGTGAGGACTGGGTGTCCTGAGCTGCGTGTTCAGGACTGGGTGTCCGGGACTATGTGTCCTAAGGTTTAAATACCTAGCCGCCCTAACCAGACGTACAGTTGTCACAACAACTGGAACTGGTCCAACAAATCATTGTCTTCAGCGAGTCACTGGTTTCATCTTCCCTTCCCTTTACTTACTGTTACTCCTTGTGAAATCATTGTATGTTCGCACTATCTTTTGTCTTCACTAAGTGACTGCGTGTTCTGTGTGGCTTCACAATATCTTCCTACTTGATCCTTACTACATTGCTGCTATTAGTCATTGTGCTTTCACTCTATTGATTACTTGACTATGGCTTGCCTAGTGTAGTCTACCTTCCGCTGCCGGGTAGTAGGTTTATTTCTATCGTTTGTCTTCATAACTTCCACGTTTTGAAGACTTTCATAAAAATCGCCTATTCACCCCCCCTCTAGTCGATATAACGCACTTTCAATTGGTATCAGAGCAAGGTGCTCCCTTGTTCTGTGTGATTCGGTTTAACCACCTGGAGTTTTAGCTATGTCGACTGCAGGGATAATTAAAGTCTCCGCTGCGTGCCCCGTCTTCGATAGAACTGAATATCCCTACTAGAAGAATAAGATGCGCATGCATCTTGAAGCCATTGACGTCGACCTATGGTATGTCGTCAAGAACGGCATTCCCAAGGCTGGAGAAGGTGTCACTGCTGCTAATGTCAAGAAGTTCGTTCAACTAGATTCTACTGCCAAGAATATCATTTGTGGTCATCTGACCAAAGGACAGTATGGCCGTGTGAGTGCTTTGGAAACATCTAAGCTGGTCTGGGACTGGCTCTCCAAGGTCAATGAAGGCGTCTCAACCAAGAAAGATCAGAGAATCAGTGTCCTTCGCAACCTCTTCAACCGCTTCAAGCGAAATGACAATGAGAATGTCCAGCTCACATTTGACCGACTCACTGACATCACAAATGAGCTTCAAGCCCTCGGCGCTACTGAGATCACCAAACATGAAGTCGTCAAGACACTACTGAGATCACTTGATAGTTCGTTTGACACCCTAGCCCTGATGATTCAAGAACGTCCTGATTTCAAGACACTCGATCTGTCTGACATACTTGAGAGGCTCAACACACATGAGTTTCAGCTTTCTGAGAAAAGAGATATCTACGGTCCAAACTATGGGCGAACTCGTGCCTTGAAGGCAAAAGCTGTCTCCTCATCTGAAGAAGAATCTGACAGCAGTTCGGATGATCCTGAATACATTGGAAGGGAACTTGCTATGCTTGTGAAGAAGTTCCAAAAATTCACCAAGAGAAAGGTTTCATAAAGTCTTCCCGATCAAGTTCAAGGAATGATGAAGCTTCTGCTCACGACTACAAGAAGAAAACATGTCACAAGTGCAAGAAACCGGGCCACTTCATCTCTGAGTGTCCACATTGGGACAATGAGAACAAAAAGAAGAAGAAGAGCAAGGAATATGACTCTGACGACAAGAAGAAGAAGAAATACTCAAAGTCTTCTTCCAAGTCTTCCTCAAAGTCTTCATCACACAAGAAGAGCTCATCTGGCAAGGCACGTGCGTTTGTTGGCAAGGAAATGGATTCACAGGAGGAGTCCGCTTCTGAGGAGGTGGAGGTGGAGTCTGAGGAGGAGTCCGATTCAGGCGTCGCAAGTCTGGCTACATCATACGTTGTCAAGTCCATCTTCAACACTCAAGACAATGACTTCATCACCGACACCGATGCAAATGACAAGGACTACTCCACTTCTACCTACTGCTTCATGGCACGCGGTGCCAAGGTAAACACACACACTATTCACTATCAAACATCTAGTGACGATGACTCTGATTGTGGTTCAAAACCCAGCTACAAAACACTTGCTAAAATTGCAACTGAACAACATAAAGCTATGGAACATATTCAAAAACTGTTAGACAGAAGCGATGATCTGTTAGGTGCTGAAATGACTCGATCTGAATCCTTAATTGAAGACATAAAAATCTTCACGTTAAGTATCAGGAACTTAAAAGTCGTCATGAAACTCTCTCAACAACTCATGAAAAGCTTTCCTATTATTATCTTCAAAGGAAGCAAGATCTTGAGAAATTGAGAGCGGCTCATGAAGATCTTCAAAAGGAAAACGAGTCACTTCGCGCCAAACAGATCAGTTCCGCTCAGGAAGGATTTGAACCACCATGTCTTAAATGCATTGAGCGTGATAATGCTACTTCTGTTGCTGAATGTTCCACTGCTACTACTGTTGCAATATCTTCAACTGTTGATGTGGTAACTAACCCCTCTGCTGAGGATACCACTGCTATTGCTGATGAGAATGCTAGGTTGAAGACATTGCTTGAAACAGGGATGTACAAAAGTCTTAAAGGGCATCAGACACTATGTGATGTCCTCAAAAAGCAGATTCTGAACCGAAACCCGAGGAAAGAGGGTGTTGGGTTCGTAAGGAAAATGAATGCTGATGGCTCTTACTGGAAACCTGAGCAGTACCCCAAAACCATGTGGGTTGCTGCAAAGGAACCTTCAGCAGATCCATCCAATCTATCTGGTTTCACTTGTGCTAACCCCATTATCATTGATGAATCCTTTGATGCAAACTATATACTGTTTAAGAATCCGAATGGTGAAGTGTTTGCCAGGTACATTGGTACTAACTGCAG
Organism: Triticum dicoccoides; assembly: GCF_002162155.2. NCBI lineage: Eukaryota > Viridiplantae > Streptophyta > Magnoliopsida > Poales > Poaceae > Triticum > Triticum dicoccoides. Next base: position 464,020,431 of record NC_041386.1, read on the forward strand.
GAATGGACCGCCTATGAAGAAGATCTGGGTTCCGAAATGGTGTCTGGAGAATCTTCCTGTGAATGTCATCATGACACCTCACGTGAAGAAGACAAACCTCAGACTAAAGGCTTCATACGGTCCAAAGGCTTCATACAGACAAAGGACTCACCTGAGTCGCACTAACACAAATGTTTTGCAGGGAAACCATACTCAAGCATATGAATATGAGAGCGGTTCATCAAACCGCCATGTTCATAAGACCAAGAACTATTCTGCTTATTCTTATGAGTACTATTGTCCGCCTGCAAGACTGTTTGCTAGGGCTCCAAAGCCAAAATTCTCAGATGCTGCACTTAGACTTATTGCTTCTAAGCCACCCTTGAAGATGTGGGTGGCTAAGAAAGCTTAACTCTCTTTTGCAGGGAAAGGTCTCCAGCAGAAAACCAAAATTGTCCGACGCTATTGCTGGGGACCTTAAACATCTTGTAGGGCGCAAGATCAAATGCCGGAATGGTCTTACTATGTACTTCGTTCCTGAATCGCTTGCTACTCTCCCTATTAGTCCTAATCTGGATCTAAGCTTTCATAACCCACTGGTTCGTCAAATGTTTTTGCTTCACAATGCTCTTGGTGAAGCCTATTCCCCTAACTGCACTGTAGGGTACGACACCAGTGTCTTCAGAATGGATTATTGATAGTGGGTGTACAAATCACATGACTGGCAAAAGAAGCCTTCTAATGGACTCAACCTTACGTCCATCCGACAAGAGCCACATCACATTTGCTGACACTAGTAAAAGTAAGGTATTGGGTCTAGGTAGAGTTGCAATCTCAAGGGATCAACACATGGATAAAGTCATGCTTGTTGAATCCCTTGGCTTCAACTTAATGTCTGTCTCAATGCTTGCGATTTGAACATGATCGTAATATTTGGAAAATATCGTTGCCTTGTACTAATGGAATCTGACAAGTCTCTAGTATTTGAAGGGTATCGAAAAGATGATTTGTACGTGGTAGATTTCTCAGCAGGACCACAGCTTGCCGTATGTCTTCTAGCAAAAGCTTCAGAATGCTGGCTATGGGATCGGAGGCTTGGGCATGCTGGCATGAGGAACCTCCACACCCTTGTAAAGAAGAAGCATGTCATAGGCATCGAGGGCGTCAAGTTCAAGAAAGATCACTTATGCGGTACCTGTGAAGCAGGAAAGATGACGAGGGCCAAACATCCCTCGAAGACAATCATGACCACTACTCGACCCTTCGAACTGCTTCACATGGATCTTTTCGGTCCCACTCATTACTCAACTCTTACTACTACTGCTTGTCTCTATGGCTTTGTCATTGTTGATGATTATTCTAGATATACTTGGGTGCACATAATCCTTTACAAGACTAAAGTGCAGGATGTCTTCAGACGCTTCGCAAATCGAGCTATGAACAATTATGGCACCAAGATAAAGCACATCAGAAGTGACAATGGCACTGAATTCAAGAACACTGGCCTTGATACATATCTTGATACCTTGGGCATCACACATGAATTCTTGGCCCCGTACACGCCACAGCAGAATGGCATCGTCGAACGCAAGAACAGAACACTCATTGAGATGGCCAGAACGATGCTAGATGAATATAAGACCCCAAGAAAATTCTGGCCTGAAGCCATTGACACTGCATGCCATACAATAAATCATGTTTATCTTCACAAGCTTCTGAACAAGACATCTTATGAGCTCCTTACTGGCAAGAAGCCAAATGTCAGTTACTTCAGAGTATTTGGCGCAAGGTGCTGGATCAAGGACCCACATCACACCTCATAGTTTTCACCAAAAGCACATGAGGGTTTTATGCTTGGATATGGAAAGGATTAGCACTCCTATAGAGTCTTCAATCTCTTTCATTACAAAGTGGTTGAAACAGTGGATGTGCGGTTCGATGAGACCAACGGTTCACAAAGAGAGCAACTGACAAATGTGCTAGATGAAGTTCCATCCAGTGAATCAATCAAGTAATGGGAACTGGAGAAATTATACCTTCTGAAGCTCATCTTGAAGAAGAACTTATCATCTCAGCACCTGATCAACATGAAGACAATGCTCAGCCTGAAGACATTCCTTCTAACAACGACAATGATCAGCAAGAGCAAAATCTTCGCCCGGTACATCCTCGCGTTGCCAATGAAGTGCAGATTGAAAGAATAATTGATAGCTTCAATGCTCATGGTCCACTCACTCGTTCAAGGGCAACTCAGCTAGCAAATTTCTGTGGGCACTTCGCATTCGTCTCAATAATAGAACCCAAGAAAGTTGAAGAAGCCTTCATGGAACCTGAATGGATTCAAGCTATGCAAGAAGAGCTTCAACAGTTTGAGCCGAATAATGTATGGGAACTAGTTAAGCGTCCTGATCCACGGAAGCACAATATAATAGGCACCAAATGGATATACCGCAACAAGCAAGATGAGCATGGTCAAGTTGTCAGAAACAAAGCTCGTCTCGTTGCTCAAGGATATACTCAAGTGGAAGGCATTGACTTCGATGAAACATTTGCTCCTGTGTCTAGACTTGAAGCCATACGCATACTGCTGTCTTATGCAAATCATCATAACATACTTCTATATCAAATGGATGTGAAGAGTGCTTTTCTCAATGGCAAGATTGAAGAAGAAGTGTATGTAGCACAACCGCCTGGCTTTGAAGATCCAAAACATCATGACATGGTATACAAGCTCAACAAGGCACTGTATGGCCTCAAACAAGCCCCTCGGGCCTGGTATGGCACACTCAAATACTTCCTGAAGAGCAAAGGCTTCATACCTGGTTCCCTCGACCCCACTCTCTTCACGAAGACATATGATGGTGAAATGTTTGTGTGCCAAATATATGTGGATGGCATTATCTTCGGCTGCACCAATCAGAAGTACAATGAAGAGTTTGGATATATGATGCAAGAGCAATATCAGATGTCCATGATGGGAGAGATGAAGTTCTTCCTCGGTCTTCAAATACGACAACAACGCAACGACATCTTCATATCCTAAGAGAAGTATCTCAAAGATTGCCTGAAGAAGTTTGGTATGCAAGACTGCAAAGGCTTCACAACACCAATGCCAGCCAAACATCATCTGGGTCCCGACGACAATGGTAAAGAGTTCGATCAAAAGGTATACCGCTCCATGATTGGTTCTTTACTTTATCTATGTGCATCTAGGCCAGATATTATGCTTAGTGTTTGCATGTGTGCTCGATTTCAAGCGGCACCAAAGGAGTCGCATCACTTAGCTGTGAAGCGAATTCTTCGATATTTGGCTCACACCCCAACTCTAGGATTATGGTATCCAAAGGGCTCAGAGTTTGATCTGGTTGGATTCTCGGATGCTGATTATGCTGGTGACAAAGTTGATCGCAAGTCTACATCAGGCGCATGTCACTTTCTGGGACGATCACTTGTATGTTGGTCTTCAAAGAAGCAGAACTATGTATCTCTCTCCACTGCTGAATCTGAATACATTGCTGTTGGATCTTGCTGCGCTCAGCTTCTGTGGATGAAGCAAACACTCAAGGACTATGGCATTCATCTGAAGCAAGTTCCACTTTACTATGACAATGAAAGCGCCATCAAGATTGCCAACAACCTAGTTCAGCACTCGAAGACAAAGCACATTGAAATTCATCATCACTTTCTTAGAGATCATGTTGTGAAGGAAGACATTGATATCATACACGTCAACACTGAAGAGCAATTGGCAGATATCTTCACCAAGCCCTTGGATGAGAAGAGATTTTGCAAGTTATGGTGTGAGCTGAATATCCTGGAATCTTCAAATGTCCTGTGATCAGGCACACATCCTAACACTTATGCATGCTGATGACTTAGATGTGCAACACACGAAGTAAAATATATCTTCAATCAATGAAGACATACATTCTAAGTGTGAATACATTAATGTGGAATTTGACTTCGGAGCGCCACGATAATTGTGTGCCGTGTCTGGGTCTAATACTTCCTATACGGTGGGTAACGCCACCACCAAATTTTTGTTTGAAGTGTTTCACTCATGGCGTTACATTTTCTATGTCTTCACATTGGTTTGACTTCAATCTCAACATATCTTCATGATTATCGTCACTATGTTGATTATATAGATATATATATATATATATACTAGTGTTCTGTCCTCTACAACATTCACTTATAGCTATGTCTTCTTGTTGAATCTTTTGAACTAAGTGAATGTGATCGGACCCTGACCTCTCTATGCTTTCTATCTCAAAATCTATCTCTCCAAATCATATGCATTCTATTGAAACTGTCGAATGTCTTCTCTGCGTCCTTGTCAGCAGAAGATACAGAGACAATCATTAAGTCAGTTTTCAATGCTCATTCCTCCACATGAAATCCGGAGAAGTAGGAACGACCACCCGACAATCCAGGCGTGCGTGGGACGTGGAACAAACCCCAAAATTCCGCATAATGGCCACGTGTTCCTCAGATGCGAATCGCCAGGGGCACCTGTGTAATAGCGCAGTGCCGCCCATGTACCTATAAATACACACTTCACAGCGGTCATTATCTCTTCTTCCACTCTCGCACGAACCCTAGCGCCACCGCTAGCCCTCGACGACGCCGGCGACGAAGTGCTTCGCTGCCGCAACCTCTCCGACGCCGTCTTCATGCTGACTGCGGACATCGTCCTCTCCGCCGTCGCCGTAGGTGTCCTCCGTCGCCAAGTTAGGGCATAGAAGATCGAACTGCTCGGCCTCATCTTCCACTCCGTCTAGAAGTTCTTAGTTTGGTAAATAAAACTTCCTTTTTATAGAACCGTTGATCCTATGGATTTGTCACTTTCTACCACAAGCAGTTTCTATTCACACAAGTTAGATCTCTCTCATACTGCATCTCATAACATGCCTAGTATATTCACTTATGCTTCACAAAGTAGTTAGATTCCTCACTTGTACTGATCTCTGGATTCGTACAAATCTGGAACCAACTCCTTATCTATGAGTGAATGTCTTCGCACGATGAGGTCAATGTCTTCTAAACTGATTTATCTTCAAAATCTTCTGAGAATGCATATGACCTCTTCCCCTTCCCTCGCACCTTAATGCTGTCACAGGTACATGTCCGTGGGAGAATCCTTTGGTTCTCATAGTCTGCATTCATTTGCAGAATTCTTACAGCATCACATAAATTCTCCCGAAGCCAGTTCCTGCTGGTCCAGCAAGCAAAAACCTTTGAAGCCTTTGAACATGTTGAAGCCTTTCAAGTTAAAGTTTATGGCTTTAGAGAAATCAGTAAGGATGGATGGCAGAAAGCATCGTGGAGAAACATCGAGAGATCTGCCAGATGACCTCTCAGAACTGTACAAGACAGATCCTGAAGAGGATTACAATCAGCGCAAGACCCGAATCCAATGGATTCGAAGATATTGGGCAGAACAATGGTTCAAATACCGATTTGTAACCCAGGAATATGCTGAGAAAAACGCCATCAAGAGACCGTGGGGAGACATCCTATACAAGAATCTTCTACCCAGGTCCAGAGATGAAGCCATTGAACAGGGCTTTTATCCCTGCATGGTCCGTGGGCCACAGCCTGCTGATGCACACCCATCGTCACTACTATGGTGTCATGACGACAATCTGTTCAAGCGCAACTTGCAGTTTGCCCAGAACTCAGCGAAGCAGAACGATAAGACTTTGGGGTTAGACATCAACCCTGGCCCCTCAGCACCAAGGGCAGATGGCACACGAGATGCAGAACCCAATGTCATCGGTCCTTTCTATAACCTTGAAGGCCTCATCACCCGCATCTTAGTTCAAGGGACTGCAGTGAATGAGCCTGCAGCTGACGCTGAATCAGAAGAAGCTCCTGCAGTGCCGAAGCCAAAGAAGATGAAGAAGCCTAAAGCTTCAAAGCCTGCCCCTTCACCAAAAATCTCACGGGCGAAGCCACTGGCAACTGCACCTCCTGAAGACAGTGTGCAGTCCGAAGACTTATCACGCATCTCCAAGCCCCAGAAGGTCAAGATGCCTCTGCCTCACACCAGCCAAGAGCTAACTGCTGCTGCCATTCTGCGCAATGACGCCATCGATCTGTCAAGTGATGAAGATCTTGCTGATGACGCTCTTGAGCAACTCATCAAGAGCAAAGAAGAAGCAGAAATCTTCAATGATCTTCCTCTCTTTGATGTAACCATCATCCACAACTTCATTGACGAGTGGTTTGACATGCCAAACATCAGCTTTGAAGATCTGCAGCTACCCATTGGCCTCAGTGTCGCCTTCCAAGGCGCCATTGCTTCAGAGCTAGCTGTCGCCCAGCGCATTGTTGAACTGAAGCAAAAGATTGACTATGAAAAGGCTCAGTTCAAGAAGCATATGGCCAATCTCAGTGTGCAAGAAGTGAAGAACTTCAAGATCATGATGCACGAGCTCAAGGAAGCCTTTCTGAAGAAACGTGCAGAAGCTCCGGGCTCGCGTGAGCGCATGAAGGCTCTGGCTGACAGATGTGTGCAAGCCTACAATGAGGTTGAGAAGCGCAAGGCCCTTGGGCGTCCTGGCATCGACCCCAGGATGGCCGCAAAGAAGAAGAAGAAGCCTGCTACGGCTGAACCCGACGCACCAAGGCAGGAAGCAGTTCCTATTGTCTTCCCAACAAGAATGCCTGGCTCGACGCCAAAAAGCCGGTCAACCGCTTCAGAGCTCAAGAAGACGAGGACTGCTGAGGCTGAAGCCAGGAAGAGGAAACATCCTGAAGCCTCTCCTACTGCCCCCTCCAAGAAGAAGAGGAAGACCAAGAAAGATCGGGCTGCTCCCACAGAGCCCTTGATAGTTGAACCCATTTCTATGGTCTATCCTGAAGCTGAACGTCAACTGACTATCCATGAGCCTGATTCCACAGAGGCTCATGAAGCTGAAGACTTTCCAGCAGCTGACCCCATCACTGCTGAAGACATTGGTCAACATGACCATGTAGAAGATGGTGCAGTCCTTCCTCAGCTTGAGAACAGCGAACTCATCAGCATTGGTTGTCCACTGACGCCAATTGCACAGGATGCTACATGGGCGGATCGCCCACAAGAGGAAGAAGACTATGAGGCCCAGCCCACTCCAACTCCACAGGCGTCGCCCGCGTTGCGCAGGCTTCACAAAGGTCCAAGGCCTCAAGTCTCTGCTGAAGACAATCCGGCTGCATCAGCCGCGGAAGAAGAAGTCCCACAAGTTCCCACTCCCCTGTCCCACCAAGAAGCAGTTCTCAAAGAGAACGTGCTTGTGACCGACCCTCCAGCTCGTCAAGCGGAGGATGAAAATCTTGAGGCTGCCACAACGACCAATGAAGCTAATGTGGAGCCCTCACCAACAAAAGCATCAGAAGATAGCGAAGCCACTGATCCCGCCACTTCTGTTCCTGAGTCTGCTGCCGGTCCCCAGTTCGACTATCATGTTGAGCACATGCCTCAGGTACAGAAGCCAATTCCAAGATTGCCAAGGTTCCCAGGTCCTGCATCAGCACTTGGCTCCTTCAATATCAATGGCTTTAGGGTAGACAACACATTCTTCGATAGCTCCAGGAACCCCTACTCAAGGGAAAGGATATCATCTGATCGGTTTTGGAGCTATCCCCAGCAAAGCTATTACTTATGCATTCTTTACAACCAAGGTTGCATCTTCCCACACAAGCGCCTTGACATTGAAGCTATAGCTGGTCTGCCCTATCTGGAAGAAGCTTTGGATTGCTTCAAGGAAGTTGGACTGCTGCCGTTCGTTACTGACCAAGAGCATTGGAATGAAGAGCTGCTGCTCCAATTCTATGCCACACTTCACATCCGCGGGTATAGCAGAGATCCGAAGACTTGGGTCCTGGAGTGGATGACTGGAAACGTTCATCACGAAGCCAAAGCCTTTGACATCATTGAGCTCACTGGCTTGCCCACTCCTGGCAATCTCTACGAGCATGGCTGTCAGCTGCATAGTGAAGCTATTGAGAGCATCTTTCAGAATCCTGAACCTGATATGAGTCAGATGCTCAGCATGATGAAGCCATTGCCCCAAGATGCTGCTTATCCCACGGAGTTCTTCATTGAAGATCTTGAGTATCTGCCAAGAACCATTTATCACATCATCAGGCGAACTCTTTGGCCCATCAAAGGGCACTCTCCAAATGCCAAACTTGTGGGTGCAATGAAGACTTTGGTCTTCAATATTCTTCATGGAAAATGCTTCAATGCACAGGACTTCTTCATTCGCCAACTTGCTGCATCAGGCTCTGATCTGTTTGGCTTGAAGTTCTACGCCCCCTGGGTAATGCGGCTAATCAAACTTCACTCCGATATCTCATATCAGCCATCTGCTCGCAATCATCGGATTTTTCTACCTGATGTGGATATCTCTATTGAAGCCATCTATCCTCAGCCTGCCAAGGAACCTCTAAGTCTTCAGAATGCAGAGCATCAGAGTTTCTCTCAGAATATTGAAGGAGTTGAAGCAGTCACTCGGGTATATCCTTTGGCTGGCACTACACGTGCACCACACCCTGCTTCCACTGAAGCCACTGATAGTACAACTGCTCCAAGACCCAAGAAGCGCACTCGTGTTCTCAACGACCGAAAGCTTCTTGGCTCTTCATCAGAAACAGGATAGGCATCATGACTGGCTGAAACGTCAGATGAAAAGCCTCTTGGTGGATGTTAATCGCATTTGCAATCTTGCCACCAAGAATGCTTTCGTTGCCCATGAAACCTGTCGCCGCACATGGAAAGGGCTAACGATGATGTGTTCTGAAGATGATCTTCAAGAGGATGGCTTCACTGAGCGATTCAAGTTTGACTCCACACCTCCTCGAAGGGCTGTGCTGCTAGGAACTCCATCCCTTGAAGACTCTGAGTTCTCTTCCTCTGCTGCAACAGTGACTGCCAGAGTTATCGAGGATGAAGACGATGCTACTTCACCGCCACCTCCTTCAGCACGCTTCAACTCTGCTCCAAGCTCTTCAGCACTGCCAAACACCACCAACGACCCTGCTACTTCACCTACTCCTCATGGGAACGAGTAGATGCTCTATGTCTTCGAACCTTTTTGGTCCTTACTGACAAAAGGGGGAGAAGCATATGAGGTTGATAGTCTTCAAGCGGGTCCATATGGGCGGGTGCTTTATATTTTGCTTCGTGCTTACAACTCTCGTTTTTTTGCTACATTTGGTTCTTTGAGTTGTAACACTTAAACTTGATGGTTGTCTGCCACTTTGTTTTGCGATGATAAATTCCACATGTGCGACGATAAATTCCGCACTTAGATCATTCTGCAGACGTCCATTTTCCATTATGGATGTCATTATCTTCATATACTTTCACATGCATAGTGGATTGTCATCATAAGTTGAAGTGGATCTCCACAAGTACAACCTGCCATGTGCATTTGCATTCCAAAAGCAAATTACTTATATGCACATCTTTAGGGGGAGCCCTTGCAACTTATGAAGACAATTCCTTATCCTTTACAATTTCATAGATTATATTCCCCGTTGAAAACTTCAACTAGTTTGTCATCAATCACCAAAAAGGGGGAGATTGTAAGTGCATCTAGTGCCACCCCTAGTTGGTTTTAGAGTATTGACGACAAACCTAGTTGAGGGACTAATGTGTTTGTGAGAATTGCAGGATAACACAGGTAGAAGTCCCTCATTGATTCGGTTTTCCTACCAAAGATGACCCCTAAAAATGTATGAAGACATTGAAGTCAAAGGTGGTATATGAAGATATTCACATTGAAGACTATGACAAGAGAAGACACCACATGAAGCCTATGGAGCTCAAAGACTTAGATCTTTCGTAGTTCTCTTTCTTTTGTTTTGAGCCATAGGAACCACCGTACTGTTAAGTGGGGTCCAAGAGAACCAATTAGAATGACTGAAGTGATGCCTAATCAAAACCTATGTCTTCGAGTGAAGACTATGAGAGTGAATCTTGTCCAGAGTCGGACAAGTCAACTTTGCTTGCAGCCCAAGTAAAGTTGCCGTGTGAGTTTGAAATATGACCGTTGGAACACGTGTCAGTTCCTTAGTGACCCAGGGTCATTTCGGACAAATCAGGTCGGGTTGCCAAGTGGCTATAAATAGCCCACCCCCTACAACCATAAACGGTTGGCTGCTCAGATTGAGAGTACGGCTTTTGTCGTTTGAGAGCAACCCACCTCGAAGCCTTTGAGAGAGAATTCCTTGTGAGGATAAAGCCCTAACCACCCAGAGCCAAAGAGAATTGGGCATCACTTAAGTCTTCTTGTCTGTGTGATCTGAAGACTTATTACACTTGAGGACTGTGCATCCTCCAGCCGGTTAGGCATCGCGTTCTGAGCATCCAAGAGACATTGTGGATTGCCGGTGAACGAAGTCTGTGAAGGTTTGGGAGTCTACCTTGAATACTTACCAGAGTGATTGGGTGGGGTCTGTGTGACCTTAGCTCAAGGGGAATACGGTGAGGACTGGGTGTCCTGAGCTGCGTGTTCAAGACTAGGTGTCCGGGACTGTGTGTCCTAAGGTTTAAATACCTAGCCGCCCCAACCAGACGTACAGTTGTCACAGCAAATGGAACTGGTCCAACAAATCATTGTCTTCAACGAGTCACTGGTTTCATCTTCCCTTCCCTTTACTTACTGTTACTCCTTGTGAAGTCATTGTATGTTTGCAATATCCTTTGTCTTCATTGAGTGACTGCGTGTTCTTTCTGGCTTCACAATATCTTCCTACCTGATCCTTACTACATTGCTGCTATTAGTCACTGTGCTTTCACTCTATTGAATACTTGACTATGGCTTGCCTAGTGTAGTCTACCTTCCGCTGCAGGGTATTAGGTTTATTTCTATCGTTTGTCTTCATAACTCCCACGTTTTGAAGACTTTCATAAAAATCGCCTATTCACCCCCCTCTAGTCGATATAACGCACTTTCAGTTCTTGCCTGTATTGCAAGGTATGAGATTGAGCACGGCTCAATTCCCGACCACGGCAGAAGATAGAGAAAAGATGAGTGTCGTCCCCTATGCCTCGGCCATAGGGTCTATTATGTATGCCATGTTGTGTACCAGACCTGATGTAAACCTTGCCGTAAGTTTGGTAGGAAGGTACCAAAGTAATCCCGACATGGAACACTGGACAGCAGTCAAGAATATCCTGAAGTACCTGAAAAGGACTAAGGATATGTTTCTCATTTATGGAGGTGACGAAGAGCTCGTCGTAAAGGGTTGCGTTGATGCTAGCTTCGACACAAATCTGGATGACTCCAAGTAACAAACCGGATACGTGTATATTTTGAATGGTGGGGCAATCAGCTGATGTAGTTGCAAGCAAAGCGTTGTGGCGGGATCTACATGTGAAGTGGAGTACATGGCAGCCTCGGAGGCAGCACAAGAAACAATCTAGATTAAGGAGTTCATTACCGACCTAGGAGTTATTCCCAATGCGTCGGGCCCGATGACTCTCTTCTGTGACAACACTGGAGCTATTGCCCTTGCCAAGGAGCACAGGTTTCACAGGAAGACCAGGCATATCAAGTGTCGCTTCAACAACATTTGTGAAAATGTTCAAAATGGAGACATAGATATTTGTAAAGTGCATACGGACCTGAATGTCGCAGATCCATTGACTAAACCTCTTCCTCGAGCAAAACATGATCAACACCAGAACTCTATGGGTGTTCGATTCATCACAATGTAACTAGATCATTGACTCTAGTGCAAGTGGGAGACTGTTGGAAATATGCCCTAGAGGCAATAATCAAATGGTTATTATTATATTTCCTTGTTCATGATAATTGTCTATTGTTCATGCTATAATTGTATTATCCGGAAATCATGATACATGTGTGAATACATAGACCACAACATGTCCCTAGTGAGCCTCTAGTTGACTAGCTCGTTGATCAACAGATGGTCATGGTCTCATGACTATGGACATTGGATGTCATTGATAACGGGATCACATCATTAGGCAAAGATGTGATGGACAAGACCCAATCCTAAGCATAGCACAAGATCGTGTAGTTCGTCTGCTAGAGCTTTTCTAATGTCAAGTATATTTTCCTTAGACCATGAGATTGTGCAACTCCCAGATACTGTAGGAATGCTTTGGGTGTGCCAAACATCACAACGTAATTGGGTGGCTATAAAGGTGCACTACGAGTATCTCCGAAAGTGTCTGTTGGGTTGGCATGAATGGAGACTGGGATTTGTCACTCTGTATGACGGAGAGGTATCTTTGGGCCCACTCGGTAAGACATCATCGTAATGAGCTCAATGTGACTAAAGGGTTGGTCATGGGATGATGTGTTACGGAACGAATAAAGTGACTTGCCGGTAACAAGATTGAACGAGGTATTGGGATACCGACGATCGAATCTCGGGCAAGTAACGTACCGATTGACAAGGGCAATTGTATACGGGATTACTTGAATCCTCGACATCGTGGTTCATCCGATGAGATCATCGTGGAACATGTGGGAGCCAACATGGGTATCCAGATCCCGCTGTTGGTTATTGGCCGGAAGAGTTGTCTCGGTCATGTCTGCATGATTCCCGAACCTGTAGGGTCTACACACTTAAGGTTCGATGACGCTAGGGTTATTAGGAAGATTTGTATGTGATTACCGTATGTTGTTCGGAGTCCCGGATGAGATCCTGGACGTCACGAGGAGTTCCGGAATAGTCCGGAGGTGAAGATTTATATATGGGAAGTCATCATACGGTCACCGGAAATATTTGGGGCTATGCTGGTATTGTACAGGGACCACCGGAGGGGTTCCGGGGGTCAACCAGGAGGGTCCACCTGCCCCGGAGGGCCTTATGGGCTGTAGGTGGAAGGGAACCAGCCCCTAGTGGGCTGGGCGCCATCCCCCCTAGGGCCCATGCACCTAGGGTTTGGGGGGAACCCTAAAGGGGGGCGCCACCCTTGCTTGGGGGGCAAGCCCCCTCCCCCTTGGCCGCCGCCCCCCTCTAGATCTCATCTAGAGGGGCCGGCCCCCTTCCCCCTTGTCCCTATAAATAGAGGGGCGAGGGGAGGGCTTCAGCACCACATCCAAGGCGCAGCCCCTCCCCTCCCCAACACCTCTCCTCCTCCGCGTGAGCTTGGCGAAGCCCTGCTGGAGAACTACCACTCCATCACCACCACGCTGTCGTGCTGCTGTTGGAGCCTTCTTTCTCAACCTCTCCCTCCTCCTTGCTGGATCAAGGCGCGGGAGACATCACCAGGCTGCACGTGTGTTGAACGCGGAGGCATCGTTGTTCGGTGCTTAGATCGGATTCGGCAGCGATCTGAATCGCTACGTGTACGACTCCTCCAACCGCGTTCTTGCAACGCTTCCGACTCGCGATCTTCAAGGGTATGAAGATGCACTCCCCTATCTCTCGTTGCTAGTTACTCCATAGATTGATCTTGGTGATGTGTAGAAAATTTTAATTTCTGCAACGATTCCCAATAGTTGATGCTCAACCTAGTAATGACAATGATGTAGAGATTGAACCTGCTGTTGATCTTGATAACCCACAATCAAAGAATCAACGTTATGATAAGAGAGACTTTGTTGCTAGGAAACACGGTAAGAAAAGAGAGCCTTGGGTTCAAAAACCCATGCCTTTTCCTCCTAAGCCATCCAAGAAAAAGGATGATGAGGATTTTGAGCGCTTTTCTGAAATGATTAGACCTATCTTTTTGTGTATGCGTTTGACTAATATGCTTAAAATGAATCCTTATGCTAAGTACATGAAAGATATTGTTACTAATAAAAGAAAGATACTGGAAGCTGAAATTTCCACCATGCTTGCTAATTATACTTTTAAAGGTGGAATACCTAAGAAACTAGGATATCCCGGAGTACCAACTATACCATGCTCCATTAAAAGAAACTATGTTAAAACTGCTTTATGTGATCTTGGAGCCGGTGTTAGTGTTATGCCTCTCTCTTTATATCATAGACTTGATTTGAATAAGTTGACACCTACTGAAATATCTTGCAAATGGCTAATAAATCAACTGCTATACCTGTCGGTATTTGTGAGGATGTGCCTGTTGTGGTTGCAAACGTTACTATTTTAACGGATTTTATTATTCTTGATATTCCCGAGGACGATAGTATGTCTATTATTCTTGGAAGACCCTTTTTGAATACTGCAAGGGCTGTTATTGATTGCACCAAAGGCAATGTCACTTTTCATGTTAATGGTAATGACCATACGATACACTTTCCGAGGAAGTAAACTCATGTTCATAGTATAAACTCTATTGGAAAAATTCCATCGATTATTTTTGGAGGTTTTGAATTTCCTCTTCCTACTGTGAAGAAGAAATATGATATTCTTATTGTTGGGGATGTGTGTATCCCCGTTGAGGTAACCTAGTGTTATTCGAAAATTCTCCGGTTCCATGTTATTCGGAAAGAGTTTGTTAACAAGACCTGATCAACCTTGTTAGTGGATTCCTTTTGATGAGCATGAGATGGATGAATTTAGAAAACACAACTCTCTGTACCCTCTTTTTACTTTCTGTTATTTATATTAAATAAAGCAAAATAGTAATTCTTGTCTATTTTCTGAATTATCCATGCAATAAAAAAATACCCCAAAAATAAAATTCTCCAAATGCCCTGAAATTTAAATATGATTTTTTCTGGAATAGTTAAGAATATCTGGCACTAAGAACACAACAGGGGGAGCAAGCACCTGGGCACGAGGGTCCAGGGCGCGCCCACCCCTGCAGGGCGTGCCCCCCTGCCTCGTGGGCCCACGGTGGCTCCCCTCCACTTATCCCAGCTACCACACACTCCTTCCTCCCACAAACACCACTAACCAGCTCAAACCCGAGTCCAAGCCTATTTTGTTGTCATTTTCGATCTCCTTGCTCAAAGCACCTCTCACAAAACTGCTTTGGGGGATTGTTCCTTGGTATGTGACTCCTCCAATGGTCCAATTAGTTTTTGTTCTAGTGCTTTATTCATTGCATATTTTTGATGCTTAGGTGACCCTGTTCTTGAGCTTGCATGTCAAATTTATATGGTTCCAAGTAGTTCTAAAGCATGATATAGGCTCTAGGCACTTGTAGGAGTAGTTGTTATCAATTTTTTTGAGTTTGGTTTACTTTTATTTGAAGTTACTAAAAATTTCAGAATTTTTCAGAAAATAATGAAGAGATTTTTGAGGGGCTCATCGAGCCGAATCTCGAAAGAAAAGCAAAATGAAGAAGCAGAGAGGCCCAAATATAATCTGCCTCGCACCGCGGAGGTTCGGCCATGTGAATGGCCTTTCAATGATTTCTTAAGAGCAGCCGGGATTTATGATGATTTTTATGAATTGCTAAGAATGCAAGCCTCACCGACTTCCTCCACGACCAACACGAACAGTTTCTCTTACTCACCAATACTTTTGTGCAAAACTTCTACTATTATCCTAAGGAATCACCTCCTTCAGTAGAGTTTCATTTATATGATGTGATTAAGAAGATGTCACTATATGGATTTTGCAGGGTTTGCAAAATACCTTTCGAGGGTAGCTTAGAGGAACCACATCATAAAGATGTGGACGGGTTTATTGACACTATTACTGTAGGGGAAACTAGGAAGGTTTCCGATGCAAGAATCACTAGCATACATTTTCCTGTTTTATGCTACTTTGCAATATTTGCTAGTCGTTGCTTAATTGGTCGCGGAAACTGTGGAAACCTTAGTGTTCTGATATTATTATTTTGTTCCATAGTTTATTCCGTGACGACTCTGTTAGTATGGGCGGTATTATTGCCAAACGGTTAAGTCTGAACCGTACAAAGGGCCCCATCTTTGGAGGTGTCTATGCTTCACGCCTTGCTGCATACTATAACATACCTATTAGGCACTATGAAAAAGAAGAAAAATTGTTGCCTACTGTTTATTTAGATTATAAGAGTATGGTAGCGCATGATTTTATTGTAAAGAATAGGGAAAGGGAGCTTAAATACAAATTGTTCTTTGATAAACATTATCCTGAGACTATTACCCTGCCTGCTCCTTCCTTATTTGATTTATCTGTAGGCAAGTAC
Source organism: Triticum dicoccoides (assembly GCF_002162155.2). Classification (NCBI taxonomy): domain Eukaryota; kingdom Viridiplantae; phylum Streptophyta; class Magnoliopsida; order Poales; family Poaceae; genus Triticum; species Triticum dicoccoides. Next base: position 464,036,467 of record NC_041386.1, read on the forward strand.
CTTGTTCCATTGGAGGCCATTCACGCCTACCGGAACCCTACATCAGCTGCAGAGCCAGAGCCGGAACCACAATTTGATCCTCCACGACAGTCTGATTACCAGTGGGATCCGGAGGTGATTGCCAGCCAGTGGCAATCTGAGTATCCATCACAGTATGACCTCAGTTACAACTTTGGATATCTGCCAGGCTAGCCGTGGCCATAGACCAACTTAGGCCAAAAGCCTAAGCTTGGGGGAGTACGTATTTCTCACCGACATTACATTCATGTTCACACACTCATTGCTAGTTGTCGGTGCTCATACTTTTTCATTATAATATCCATGCTAGTTTATTTCTTTTTTATGCTTTCTTCTTGTGTGTTTGATAAACCTTAAGAAAAACAAAAAAATTAGTAGTATACATAGTGCAATATGGTCAGAACAGGGTGTTGCATTTTTAATACAAACCCTGGAAAGAAAGGGAGTCTAATCCACAGATCTTTTTCTGCTCCTTTTCTACCCAATTAGTTTATGTTTGTTCTAATTAACTTTTAGCTATTTTATTTTTCTTGCTGTAGTAGTAATAACTAAAAAGAAAACTCAAAAAGATTTCCCTTTCTTCTTTTGCTTGTTGGGAGCTTTCCCGTGTAAATAGTTTTATTTCTTTTCTTTGGGGGTCGATAGGAGAAGACCATGATTAAATTGTTGAAGTGACTCATATATGCATTATTGTTGATTTAACCAAGAGTACATATTGCCTTGTCTTCTCCTGCTTATTGAATGCTTGCATATTCCAGCTTAGTCCAATGCATGTGCACTGTTATTATTATTCACATCATTCGGTCGTGCAAGTGAAAGGCAATTATGACGATATATTATGGACTGATTGAGATGGGAGAAGCTGGTATGAACTCAACCTCTCTTGTTTTTGTAAATATGATTAGTTCATCGTTCCTGATTCAGCCTATTATGAATAAACATGTTTGCAATGACAATTAGAGATTATAGTTGCTCGTGCCATGCTTAATTAGCTAGGAGCTTATAATGGTTTACCTTGCCTGCCAACATGCTATTAAGATGGTTGTGATGTGGTATGATAGGGTGGTATCCTCTTTTGAACGATTCGAGTGGCTTGACTTGGCACATGTTCACGCATGTAGTTGAAACAAAATCAACATAGCCTCTACGATATTTATGTTCATGGTGCATTATATCCTACTCATGCTTCCATTCGGTGTTGATTAATTTTAATGCATGTTCATGACTGTTGTCGCTCTCTAGCTGGTCGCTTCCCAGTCTTTTTCTAGCCTTCACCTGTACTAAGCGGGAATACTGCTTGTGCATCCAATCCCATAAACCCCAAAGTTATTCCATATGAGTCCACCATACCTACCTATATATGGTATCTACCTGCCATTCCAAGTAAATTTGTATGTGCCAAACTCTAAACGTTCAAATAAACATTCTGTTTTGTATGCTCGAATAGCTCATGTATCAACTAGGATTGTCCGTATCTTCCATGTTAGGCGGGTTATTCTCAAGAGGAGTGGACTCCCCTCATTCACGAGAAAATGGCTGGTCACCAGGATGCCCAGTCCCATGCTTTATGCAAATCAATTCAAAATAATTGCAAACAAAACTCCCCCCGGACTGTTGTTAGTTGGAGGCACTCGTTGTTTCGAGCAAGCCATGGATTGATGCTTGTTGGTGGAGGGGGAGTATAAACTTTACCATTCTGTTTGTGAACCGCCTATAATGTGTGTAGCATGGAAGATATCGTCATCTCTCGGTTGTTATGTTGACAATGAAAGTATGCCGCTCAAAATATTATTCATATATATTTCAAAACCGAGCTCTGGCACCTCTACAAATCCCTGCTTCCCTCTGCGAAGGGCCTATCTATTTACTTTTATATTGAGTCATCATCCTCTTATTAAAAGGCACTGGTTGGAGAGCACCGCTGTCATTTGCATTCATTACTATTAGTTTACATTGAGTATGACTTGACTGGATCTCTTTCACCATGAATTACAATGTCTAGTCAGTCCTTGATCTTTAAAGGTGCTCCGCGTTTATGTTTTGCGGTCTCAGAAAGGGCTAGCGAGATACCATCTTGTTATATCATATCATGATTGTTTTGAGAAAGTGTTGTCATCCGAGATTTATTATTATTGCTCACTAGTTGATTATGCCATTGATATGAGTAAACATGAGACCTAAATGTTATTGTGAATATGGTTAGTTCATAATCTTTGCTGAAAACTTGAATGCTAGCTTTACATATTTACAACAACAAGAGCAAATATATTTTGTAAAAGTTTTTCTTTATCACTTTCAGTTTGTCAACTGAATTGCTTGAGGACAAGCAAATGTTTAAGCTTGGGGGAGTTGATACGTCTCTATCGTATCTACTTTTCCAAACACTTTTCCCTTGTTTTGGACTCTAACTTGCATGATTTGAATGGAACTAACCCGGACTGACGCTGTTTTCAGCAGAATTGCCATGGTGTTATTTTTGTGCAAAAATAAAAGTTGTGGGAATGACCTGAAAATCAACGGAGAATTATTTTGGAATATATAAAGAATAATGGAAGAAAGATCTACGCCAGGGGGCCCACACCCTGTCCATGAGGGTGGGGGCGCGCCCTACCCCCCTGGGCACGCCCCCTTGCCTCGTGGGCCCCTGGAGCTCCACCGACCTCAACTCCAACTCCATATATTCGTGTTCGGGGAGAAAAAAATCAGGGAGAATGATTCATCGCGTTTTACGATACGGAGCCACCGCCAAGCCCTAAAATCTCTCGGGAGGGCTGATCTGGAGTCCATTCGGGGCTCCGGAGAGGGGAATCCGTCGCCGTCGTCATCATCAACCTTCCTCCATCACTGATTTCATGATGCTCACCGCCGTGCGTGAGTAATTCCATCGTAGGCTTGCTGGACGGTGATGGGTTGGATGAGATTTATCATGTAGTCGAGTTAGTTTTGTTAGAGTTTGATCCCTAGTATCCACTATGTTGTGAGATTGATGTTGCTATGACTCTGCTATGTTTAATGCTTGTCACTAAGGCCCGAGTGCCATGATTTCAGATCTGAACCTATTATATTTTCATGAATATATGTGAGTTCTTGATCCTATCTTGCAAGTCTATAGTCACCTACTACATGTTATGATCTGGCAACCCCGAAGTGACAACAGTCGGGACCACTCCCGGTGATGACCGTAGTTTGAGGAGTTCATGTATTCACTATGTGTTAATGCTTTGGTCCGGTACTCTATTAAAAGGAGGCCTTAATATCCCTTAGTTTCCATTAGGACCCCGCTGCCACGGGAGGGTAGGACAAAAGATGTCATGCAAGTTCTTTTCCATAAGCACGTATGACTATATTCGGAATACATGCCTACATTACATTGATGAATTGGAGCTAGTTCTGTGTCACCCTATGTTATGACTGTTACATGATGAACCACATCCGGCATAATTCTCCATCACCGATCCAATGCCTACGAGCTTTCCATATATTGTTCTTCGCTTATTTACTTTTGTGTTGCTATTGTTACAATCACTATAAACACCAAAAATATTACTTTTGCTACCGTTACCTTTTGCCACCGTTACCACTACTATCATATTACTTTGCTACTAAATACCTTGCTGCAGATATTAAGTTATCCAAGTGTGGTTGAATTGACAACTCAGCTGCTAATGCTTGAGAATATTCTTTGGCTCCCCTTGTGTTGAATCAATAAATTTGGGTTGAATGCTCTACCCTCGGAAACTGTTGCGATCCCCTATACTTGTGGGTTATCACCGTTTCCCACAATCTTATTTTTCCTACTCCTTCTACTCGCTGGCCACACGTCCTGGGTCCATACTTGGGCCTTACACCCATCACCACCAGCCACTCCATGCACTGATACGGCCAACCCTCGTGTCCACGGCATCGCTGCATGGCCGGTCAGCTCTGCATGCATTGCGGTCCCACAGCATGCACAATGATGAAGGCGCTGCGTTCCCCGACAGACAAAATCCTACAAAAGATCCATATGTACCACATGATGCCGCGCATGCGGGCATGGTGCGCGCAGGAACCAATACCCCCCCCCCATCGGTCTCTCTGTCTGTGCCAAAATTGGACACCACACCTGACCCATGCGCGTCTAATCCGAGCGCCAATGCGCCGCCTCCTGTCTCCCCACGCATCGCCCTGGTGACCGAGCCAGGAGAGAATCTCGCATTGGGAACCAATGATCTCGCGTGGCCACACGCGCTGGCTTGCTTTACCACACCTCTGCCGCACCCCCCCACTTTATCCCTGACCAGCATCTAGCCATAATCATCACCTCTAAACCCTACCTAAGCACCCCATCACCATGCCTCACTCCCCCGTCGCCTCAATCGCCGACACACGCAAACGATCTCACCGCTCTGACGACGGATATGCTGCATGCTCGGTCCAACCGCTCCGCCACGACCACATATCGAGACGTGTTGCTCTCCGGTCCACATAGCCACAGTGCGCCGCTGCCCCGCCCCCTATATATCTCCACGATGGCTCCTCACTCCACATCCTCACTCCCTCCCAACTACATCCATCAAAAGGAGACGCCACTGCTTCCGCTGCCTCGCCCTAGACCACTGTGTCGAGGTCTGTCATGTTCCCGTCCGCTGCGCCCGCTGATGCCGGAACGGCCACCGTAGCCGCGATTGCAGGTACCGCAGGATCTGGCCCTTCTTCCCCACCTCCCAGATACTTTTACTTCTGTCCCTAATCCAGCCTTCTGCCTCCGCAGAATGGAGCCTGGCAGCTCAACGTCCGCTGCGGCCGCCGATCCTCGCACCCTCATGATCGGACAGATCCCCGTCATCCTCTCTGAACCTTTCCCTGATGTATGTGTGCCGTCCCCCTTCATCCTCCACGGTGTCCCTGTTGGCGCCAATGGCGTCCCCCTCTCTCCCACCTCGCGCCACGCACCTCAGCACCTCCCCCCTTTCCCACCACCCCACCCCACGATCCCATGCACACACACTCCTCCCTCTTCGACACTCAGTAACTGAGACATCGCCTCACCGACGTGAACATTGCCTCCAAGCACACCACAGCCGCATCCTATGTATCTGAATCCGACTCTGATGATGAGTTGCCTCGCCCTTTCCGCGACGCTGGGCCGCTGCTTCCCTATGGAGACATGCCTCTCGTTGCTACACCGCCCTGCCTAGTGCACTGCCCATGCCGTTTCGCCTTTGCCCACCTCCGAACACCTGACCTCAACCCCACTCCATTCATCCACCGTGCTATCCAGCTTACGTGCGGTAACCCCGTCTTCATCATGAGGGGCTCATGGCGTGGGGTTGCTTGCCTCACCTTCCACACCCCCTCCGCCCGCAATGATGTCGTACGCCACAGCCCTATAGACTTTGAAGGCAACACCATCACCATCGAGCCGGTCGAGCACGTCGACCGCTCCATTGCTATCTTCACTGACCTCGCCGAAATTGAGGCCTCCGAGTTCCCGCAAGAACTTTGGCACAACGACGGCATTCACTTCGCCATGGCTTTTCTCGGTGACGTATGTGCCGTTGATGACTTCTGCCTCCATGGCATTGATTACACATCTGTCCGCGCCTTGATCCTGCTCCAGTTCGGCAAACCAGCCTCGCCCGGCATCGTCATCTAGCTCCCTCCCATCAACGAAATCAAGATAGCCAAAGTAGTGGAGATCTCACGCTAGCACCACGGCGATGGCGCCAATCCTTTCGGTGGTGAATCTTCTGATGGAGACTCCGCCCCTCTCTCTCAATGTGGCTCCCCACGACCCGCCTCCCCAGAACAAATCACCCCAGTCATCTCCGCCATTCGTGCTGACTGGCGCGCCGACCCCACGTACGGTGGGACACGCCATGTGGTTGTCAGTGGAGCTGCACCTGCGGCTCCGGTCTCATCTGGCTATGGCACCAATACATCTGCCCTACTCCTTCCCTCGCCTCCACCTAGTTCTGTGCATCAGCCCCTTGTCATCTCTGACGATGAATCTGCCGGCTCTGAGGACATGCACGCCCCGCTTCTGCATGCAGACCTGCCGAGGTCCATGGACGTGGTGCATGCACCCGTGGGGGTGCCTCGAGCCCTCTTGTCATCCATCCATCGCCGCTGGTCGGGGCTGTGGCCCCGCCACCACCGCCTTCGCTCCATGCGGACGCTGCTCCGCCTGTTCGCCTACTCACTCCCTCTGACACCTCTGCCTTTACGGCGGTCGTGCCGGAGGCTTCTGACACGGCAATCGCCCCCAACTTCACCTTTTCGGCTGGCGAATCGTTTCATACTGCTGGTAAGTCCCACTTCCCCAGTCTCCTGCTCAATCACTTCCTCTACATACTACCACAACTGCCCTAACCCATGAAAAACCTGATGCAGCGCTACCTCTCCATGATCTGGACACCCATGAGTGTACCATACGTAAGGAACACCGTAAGACGGCCCGTGACCAATCCTGCTCCAAGGACAAGCTGCGCCGAAGTGCGCGGCTCACTGGCAAGGAGGCGAAATACTCGCCTATGCTCGCCAAGGAGGTCAAGGCCAAGGCAGCTCGCCTATCTGCTACGGACGTGGGCACGGCTATCGACCGCGTCATCCATGAGGCTCGCCTTGACGTCTCCGATGGCCCTCCGGCCTCAGTTGAAGATCTCGCAGCCATTGCCCTGCTTTGTGGGGCGGATGATGGCCATGTTGCCGCCATCCTCGAAGCTCACGACTCGGCCTTCGGTGCTGAAGATTCTCCATGATCAGCATGCCAGCTGAAAGAACATGCGGTGCCCCAATGTTTCGTTTTGGTAATTGATGACAATCTTTATGGACTAATGGTTTCCTTGAGTTATATTTGAAGGTTTTGTCCATATGCTTTTCTTGGAGTACATGTGTTGGTTTCAAGGAGAGTTTGTGTCGACCAAGGTGCTATTCAAGGAATTATCCAAAGATTGGTCATTTGAGAGTTGAGCTTATTGCAAGCATGTCTTGAAGAAGAAGATTGTGTGATCATTCATGTTTACCTTCAAGACATCATCCAAACGAAGAGAGTTGGAAAGATTCAAGGTTGATCAAGGCTAAGTCAAGAGTGAATCAAGTTGATCAACTCACAAAGTGTAGAAGATGTACCGAGAGGGATCAAGTGATCCCATGGTATGGTAAGCATTGTCCATTGCACTTTGTGTACTAACCCATGGTCTATGTGGGGTTAGGTAGGTGTCCATGGGCTTGCGTCAAGAGGATGATATCATACAACCCATGGGAAGGATGACATCAAGTGGTGATCGTCATTGTCGGTGTCAAAACCGGCGGATCTCGGGTAGTGGGTCCCGAACTGTGCGTCTAGGCCGGATGGTAATAGGAGGCAGGGAACATGATGTTTTACCCAGGTTCGGGCCCTCTTGATGGAGGTAAAACCCTACGTCCTGCTTGATTAATATTGATGATACAGGTAGTACAAGAGTAGATCTACCACGAGATCAAGGAGGCTAAACCCTAGAAGCTAGCCTACGGTATGATTGTTGTATATGGGGTTGATTGCCTACGGACTACAACCCTCCGGTTTATATAGACACCGGATAGGGTTAGGGTTACACAGAGTCGGTTACAATGGTAGGAGATCTTGAATATCCGCATCGCCAAGCTTGCCTTCCATGCCAAGGAAAGTCCCATTCGGACACGGGACAAAGTCTTCAATCTTGTATCTTCATAGTCCAGGAGTCTGGCTGAAGGTATAGTCCGGCTACCCAAACACCCCCTAATCCAGGACTCCCTCAGTAGCCCCTGAACCAGGCTTCAATGACGACGAGTCCGGCGCGCAAATTGTCTTCGGCATTGCAAGGCGGGTTCCTCCTCCAAGTCCTTCATAGAAGATTGTAAACACCAAGAGTAGTGTCCGACTCTGCAAAATAATCTTCCACATATCGCCATAGAGAGAATAATATTAACACAAATCAAAACTGCTGACGTATTCCGCAGTGTGTCATCACACTACGGCCAAGTCCTTTACTCGAATTGTTTTTACTTTTCCACCTCAGCATGTTTTGCGAGGCGGTTTCCTTGGCACGTCTTGTCAAAGTAGAGATCGTGTACCCCCTTTACGGGATTCTCATCAATACGGGCGTGGGTAACCCAACCGCGCCATTTATCACGGCGCTCGGAAGGCAAGCGAGTTTTACTAGGCTGGTGGGGACACACAACCGCATCCGCCCATATAAGGGGATAAGGATCCACCTTTTTACCTACGCCTTCTTCCTCCTTTGCCTATCCATCTCCTGCGCACTCGAGCTCCAGCGCCCAAGCCCGCACTTCCCACCTCAACCTTCTCCAGCAATGTCTGGAGCGGGAGGCAAGTGGATGGTCTCCTCCGCTACGGAGGGCCAAGTCAAGAAGCTAAGGAAGGCCGGATACCCGTCCAAGGACATCGCGCACCGGCTTCCCGAAAAGGGGCAGCTTCTCCCCACCCCAAGGCCCCATGAGAGGGTAGTATTTCTTCCCCACTTCCTCCATGGACTGGGTTTTCCACTCCACCCATTTGTCCGGGGGCTCATGTTCTACTACGGCCTGGATTTCCACGATCTGGCCCCGAACTTCATCCTCAACATCTCGATGTTTATCGTCGTGTGCGAGGCTTTCCTCTGCGTCCGCCCTCATTTCGGCCTCTGGCTCAAGACCTTCAACGTCAAGCCCAAGGTGGTGCGCGGCAGCCAGGCGGAGTGCGAAGGTGCCATGGCAGGCAAGATGGCCAACATCCTATGGTTCGAGGGCTCTTTTGTGGAGACCCTAATGGGGTGGCAATCCGGGTGGTTTTACATCATCGAGCCACGTGATCCGAACTGGATCGCAGCCCCCGAGTTCCGATCCGGACCCCCCACACGGCTTATGTCCTGGAAAGAGACGGGCCTGTCATGGGGTGAAGAAAAAGCGGTGACCGGATTGCAAACATGCATCCAGTCCCTGGTGAACAAGCCAATCCGGCTTGTTAATATAATCCAGGTTATGCTCGTCTGCCGGATCCTCCCGTGCCAACAACGGGATATTAATCTATGGGAGTTCGACCCGACGCAGCACCAAACCCTTAGCAGGCTCTTCGACACGACATACGAAGATGCCTGGAAGGCGCTATTCAAGGGCGCCGAGGCTCCCGCATCTGCTTCCGAGGACCGCGGATATAGCTCGCAGCGTCATGCTAGCGAGGTAAGCTATCTTCACCTTTTACAGGATGTTAAGCTTTCTTCATAGTTTGACTCTATGCGGGATCTAAACTCCCTTACCTTTGACATGCTTGGCGGGTGATATCCGGACCGATTAACTGTCTGGCTGAAGCTTGCGCTAGCCTTCTAATAGGCTTCGAGGTAAGTAAAAATATGTAAAAATATTACCGCATAGACAGTAGCCCCTGATGCTCTGTTTGGCATTCGGAAAGAAAAGCCGAATAGAGGATCTATTAAATATCGCAGGAGTCTAACAAAAAAGAGTCAATATGCGTATGCAGGCTTCGCTGCTATCCACCGCCGCACTGACTGCAGAGGTGGGTGTCCTGAAGCAGGACCTCGAGCGGACCGAGCAAGAGCTCGGCCTTGCCAAGAGGCGGCTCGAGGAGGAAGAAGGTAAGAAATACCTTACAGAAAAAGTGGCTTGATTGCAAAAAAGAGTAACAGGATTGTACTGCTTATTGTAGGGGCCACGACTGAGGTGGTGACCCTTAAGCAGGCGTTGTCTGAGGCCGAAAAGAAAATGGCCGCGGAACGCACCGAGCGAGACAGACTTGGGGCTCAGGTCGGCGAGGTGCAGCAAGAGCTTCAGGCTCTCATGAAAAAACATGAGAGTTTGGAGCTTGAGTCAAAGGCGCAAGCATCCAAGCTCGCGATGGCCCTTGAGACTGCCAGGTCTGCCAAGGCCGAAGCCCAAAAGGCCCTCCAAGAGTTGGAGGAGATGAGGAAGATAGTAGCGGGTAAGGCATTCTTCATGCAAAGCAAAAATATAAAAGTAAACTACTTGTTACTTACCCGAATCCGGAGCTCTCCAGGGGCATTCGCAGATCTTCCCCGCAGCGTATCCACCGCCGCCGCATTCTACCGAGCTGAAGAGGGCAGCTCGACGGAGAAGGTGTTCTGGTCTCAGTATTCTGAGGCCGGACACCCTGTGCCTTTGAGCGACCAGCTGAAACAGCTGGTCGAGCTCCACAAGGCGGCCGAACAAGCCCTGAAGGGCTTCATAGTTCGGCTGTGGCCTGGAGAGGCCCTGCCTGGGAGCTATTTTGGGCTAGTGCGGCGGCTGGTGGAGGCCCGTCCGAGGCTCGAGGTCGTCAAGCGCTCTGTCTGCATCGAAGGTGCCCGTCGGGCCCTTGCCCGTGCGAAGGTGCACTGGGGTAAGCTGGACGGTGAGAAGCTTGTGAAGGACGGGCCGCCGCCGGGGAAGGAGCATCGCAAGCCCGAGAACTACTACAAGGATGTTCTTGTAGGTGCCCGCCTTGTGGTGGATGAATGTACCAAGGATGTGATTTTTGAATGAACTCGCTCGTGTTTATCCTGTGCGCTGAAAACTTGTTCATATGCGCTAAGCAATGCTTATTGAATTTAAAATATTACTTTCTGTGCGGCCGTTTATCAAAAAATTGAGAGATGGCCAGTCGTCGGCTTCTGCCCCCATGCCACTAGTGCTGGGGTGTTTGGGATAAACCTGAGCGCTCTTTTTCCCATAGTTGGGTCCTTCAAGGGAGGCGCTCAGCACAACGAACCAGGCAATCGGACTATAATGCTTGAACACTCTCACTTAGCCATAGAACTCTATAATATTAAATTTCGGCGAAGCCCCTAGTTCGGAAGACCGAGTTCGGGGCGCTATCCACGCCTTGGCCAGACAAAGCCAGCTCCTTGCTCGAAGCGGCATAAGTCTTTAGGGACTCGAAAAACCTCTCGAACAGCGACCGGTCTCTCGCCTCATCATGACAGTCAGTTTTAGCTTTCTCCACTGAGGTGCTTAACCCAGCTGAACCGGGGCACAATCGCAGTGGTTCTCCTAGTTCTACCTTAGCCGATAGAGCGGAACGTAAGGCACCAAAACATAGGAGCCGGGCAAACCCAACTATTGACCCAAATCATGATTCGGAGCCGATGCATATAGTGCTATAAGTTCGGGGTGCCGCACTTGTGAAAGTGTACGGACTTCTCACACCATTATGAGGGGTACTGAAGCCCCTGGCGTGTTTGCCGTACCATGGTGTACGGGTGCAATCATGTCATTTAATAAACATAAATGTGAAAAGAAGATAATGCAAAAAATAGACAAGAAGCTAAGCATTGTTTATAGAGAGGCTATTTATCAAAGCCGAATGATACAAATAATGCGGTAAGCAAAAGATATTGGACTATTCAGTATGTCCTGACCAGGGGCAGGCCGCGGAATTGTATTTAAAACAGGTATACCGCTCGTAATAGAGACCACCTGGGAGTTCCATAATGCGGCATGGCTTGTCTGCCTCCTTGGATCTTGCATCGTTTGTGCGGCAGTCGAATTGCCGAACAGGTCGTCCGAAGTATGGAGTCCTGAAAGTAAGAAAAAATTAAAAAAAAGAATTCGGCAGCCCCTAGTACATTTTAAGCCGTATTTTGGGCGTGCCGTTATTGTGCCCGTTCCCCTATGCCCATGGTATTTCAAGGGCGTAGTTATGTACGCGAGGTACTAGTTTCGCTATGTCGCGAAAGCTGGGGTTGGGGCCGCATTGCTACGCTTGCTCAGAGTGTGCCAGGCGGTCCTGCTGTGGGTTACTCCAGGCGCGCTTGGCAGTGTCTGGCTTTTTAATGGCCGGACTAGAGAATTGCCTGAGAAGGCTACTTTGTACCTCCGTTGCGAGAGCCGCCGTATGCTCCTCCGTACGGAGGGAGCGTTCCGTGTTTTCGTTGACCGTAATTACTCCTCAAGGGCCTGGCATCTTGAGCTTGAGATATGCGTAGTGTGGCACCGCATTGAACTTTGCAAAGGCGGTTCGTCCAAGCAGGGCGTGATAGCCACTGCGAAACGGGACTATATCGAAGATTAACTCTTCGCTTCGGAAATTGTCCGGGGATCCGAAGACCACGTCAAGTGTTACTGAGCCTGTACAGTTGGCTTCTACACCAGGTATAACGCCTTTAAAGGTCGTTCTTGTGGGCTTAATCCTTGAGGGATCTATGCCCATTTTCCGCACTGTATCCTGATAAAGCAGGTTCAGGCTACTGCCACCGTCCATGAGGACTCTTGTGAGATGAAATCCGTCGATGATTGGGTCGAGAACCAATGTGGCGAAGCCACCATGACGGATGCTAGTGGGATGGTCCCTTCGATCAAAAGTGATCGGGCAGGAGGACCATGGGTTGAACTTTGGGGCGACTGGCTCCATCATGTATACGTCCCGTAGCGCACGCTTCCGCTCCCGCTTGGGAATGTGGGTTGCGTATATCATGTTCACCGTCCGCACTTGTGGGGGAAAGCCCTTCTGTCCATTATTGTTCGGCGGCTTGGGCTCCTCGTCGTCGCTGTGCGGCCCCTTGTCTCTGTTTTCGGCCCTTAACTTGCCTGCCTGCTTGAACACCCAACAATCCCTGTTAGTGTGATTGGCTGGCCTTTCGGGGGTGCCATGTATCTGGCACAAGCGATCGAGTATTCGGTCCAAACTGGACGGGCCCTGAGTATTCTTTTTGAATGGCTTTTTCCGCTGACCGGATTTGTAGCCTTTGAATCCGGCATTGACTGCCGTGTCTTCATTGCTGTCGCTGTTAATGCGGCATTTTTTCTTATTCCGATGTGTCCTGCCACTTTTGTCCTTGGTATCCGAATTACCGGGGTTCTTTGATAAGTTGTTACTGCGAGCTAGCCAGCTGTCTTCTCCTGCACAAAAGCGGGTCATGAGTGTCGTGAGGGCTGCCATGGATTTTGGCTTTTCCTGTCCCAGGTGCCGGGCAAGCCACTCGTCGCGGATGTTATGCTTGAAGGCTGCTAGGGCCTCTGCGTCCGGACAGTTGACTATCTGGTTTTTCTTTGTTAGGAACCGTGTCCAGAATTGTCTGGCCAATTCCTCTGGCTGCTGAATTATGTGGCTTAAGTCGTCGGCATCCGGCGGTCGCACGTAAGTGCCCTGGAAGTTGTCGAGGAATGCATCTTCCAGGTCCTCCCAAGAACCGATTGAGTCTGCTGGCAAGCTGTTAAGCCAATGTCGGGCCGGTCCTTTAAGTTTGAGCGGGAGGTATTTGATGGCATGTAGATCATCGCCGCGTGCCATGTGGATGTGAAGGAGATAATCCTCGATCCATACCGCCGGATCTGTTGTGCCATCGTATGATTCGATGTTTACGGGTTTGAAACCCTCTGGGATTTTATGATCCATTACTTCATTCGTGAAGCATAGCGGGTGTGCGGCGCCTCTGTACTAGGCTATATCACGAGCAGCTCGGAAGAGCTATGTCTGTTCTGTTCGGCCCGGCCGGATTTGTTGTATCCGGAGTGAAGATCATTGTCACATGCCGTAGGGCGCCTGCGTGATCCGTAGATCGATCTTGTTTGTCTTGCCTTATCCTCCAGTATGTCTCGCAGGTCGGGCGCATTTTCCCGTGCCTTAGTTGAGCGGCGTCGGGGCATGGCTTGGGTGGAGGGCCGAGAGGCCTCTCTGTCGCGGCCGCGAGGTGGCCGGTCTGCCATGTCATGCGCTGGTGATGTAGGTGCTTCCTCCTCTGATCGGGGTAGCGGCCTGCGCTTCGGGTAACTCTTGGAGGGGCATTCGAGTTCATACTCTTCGGCCGCAAGGACTTCAGTCCATCTGTCAGCTAGCAAATCTTGGGCAGCTCTAAGATGTTGCTGCTTTTTCTTGAGGCTGCTTGCCGTGGCTAAAAGCCTGCGTTTAAAACGCTCTTGTTCGATAGGGTCTGATGGTATGACGAATTCGTCGTCATCGAGGCTTGCCTCATCTTCGGAAGGAGGCGTATAGTTATCATCCTCGACCTCTCGGTCTGCCGCTCTCTCATGAGGGCTGGCTTCTCCATCTTCCTGTGTCGAATCTTGCTGAGGTGGGTGTTCTTCGGCGCTATCCGGGGTAGTATTATCTCCCGTGCCGGAATCACCGTTTTTGCTTTGGCGGGATTTAGAGCGGCGCCGCTGACGCCGGCGCTTTGGCTGTTTCTTGGGGGCGTCACCCCCCCACTATTCCATCGCCATCTCCATCTTTTGGAGTATCCACCATATATATGTCATATGGCGAGGTGGCCTTCCAGCGCCCTACAGGTGCTGGTTCCTGTTTGTCTCCTACATCGTCGTCCATGTCGTTGATGTCTTCGGAGCTGAAGTCAAGCATGTCAGTTAGATCGTTGACAGTTGCTACAAAGTGGGTGGTGGGTGGGATTTGAATTTCTTCATCGTCCGTATCCCACCCTCGCTGACCATAGTCCGGCCAGGGCTCTCCTGATAAAGAGAGAGACTTAAGAGAATTTAGGATGTCACCAAAAGGCAAATGCTAAAAGATGTCTACGGCGGTGAACTCCATTATCGGCGCCCAATCAGATTCGATTGGCAGGGGCACGGGGGGTTCAGAGTCCGGGGAGGAGTCCGGATCCTCGGAGTCACGGGTCGTGCAGAGTGCGGGGCTAGCGTTCGGCTCGATCGCTTTCGGGATCGCAGCCCCAGAGGTGACGTCCAACCGCTCATCCTCGATTGGCGCAATAGGCTCCGAGTTAGGGGTCGGAACCGATGCGTGTGCGGCCTCCAGGACACTGTCCGGGGGCAGAGCTAGATCATGCCCCTTGAGATACTGCGGCGTGCTTGGCCGTAGCTCGAGCCCGTCGAAGATCAAGTCTCCGCGGATGTCAGCCGTGTAGTTCAAGCTTCCGAACCTAACTTGATGGCCAGGGGCGTAGCTTTCGATCTGCTCCAGGTGGCCGAGCGAATTGGCCCGCAGAGCGAAGATCTGTCCGGGGAGCAAAGTCTCACCCTGGACCGCATCGTTGTTGATGATCAAAGGAGCCATCGGGCCTAAAGGCGACGACACAGAGGAACTCTCAATGAAAGCACCAATGTCGGTGTCAAAACCGGCGGATCTCGGGTAGTGGGTCCCGAACTGTGCGTCTAGGCCGGATGGTAAGAGGAGGCAGGGAACACGATGTTTTACCCAGGTTCGGGCCCTCTTGATGGAGGTAAAACCCTACGTCCTGCTTGATTAATATTGATGATATGGGTAGTACAAGAGTAGATCTACCACGAGATCAAGGAGGCTAAACCCTAGAAGCTAGCCTACGGTATGATTGTTGTATATGGGGTTGATTGCCTACGGACTACAACCCTCCGGTTTATATAGACGCCGGATAGGGTTAGGGTTACACAGAGTCGGTTACAATGGTAGGAGATCATGAATATCCGCATCGCCAAGCTTGCCTTCCACGCCAAGGAAAGTCCCATCCAAACACGGGACGAAGTCTTCAATCTTGTATCTTCATAGTCTAGGAGTCCGGCTACCCGAACACCCCCTAATCCAGGACTCCCTCAGTCATCAAGATTGCCGTGTGCAATTTCAAGTGGAGAATCACGAAGAGATCAAGTGCTTGAAGCTGCCATCCATTGTGGTGTCAATGGACTTGTGAAGATGTGCCGAAGAGTGGCTCACCCATAGTGGAGTATGGGGAGCAATCATCTAGTCTTCATCGACCCAACGCAATCAAGAAAGGTGGTCCATCTTGAGGAGGACAAGATCATCTTCATCTAACTCAAGTGGATCATGTGCAAGGCAAAGGTTTTCCCTTGATAGGTTTTCTATTTTACCGGTCTCATGGTGGTAGTTGGGAGACCGGGTTATAGGATCGATAGCCGTACTATCAAGGGGGGCTCTCAAGTGAGTAGCTTGACCGTATCGTTCATCGAGAGCTCAAACCATTGCATCCTTGCATCATGTTTCTTGGTTCTTGTTTGGTTCTCTTTGTGAGTCTTAGAGCTTATGGTCATCTTGATGACAAGCTTGAGTTCATCGAAAACGGAGTTCGCATGCGTCTTCTATGATGTTTTCAGTGTTGTAGGTTTTACCGGTCTTATCCGAGGAAGGGTACTCACCATTTTATTATGGGCCTTTTCTAATTTGCTTCTTATTGTTATTTCTTTCAAGATTGTGTTAGCCCTTGTCGCTAGCTTTCCAACAAACTTGGTTTCATCGAAAACGGAGTTTGCATGCGTCTTCTATGATGTTTTCGGTGTTGTAGATTTTACCGGTCTTATCCGAGGAAGGGTCCTCACCATTTTCTTATGGGCCTTTTCTAATTTGCTTCTTATTGATACTTCTTTCAAGATTGTGTTAGCCCTTGTCGCTAGCTTTCCAACAAACTTGGTTTCATCGAATTCGGAGTCCGTTTGCAAAAGTTGTGGCAGTTTTGGTGTTCTGAAAAGGCTGCAGCGGTACTACCGCGAATTGGAGCGGATGTAATTTTTTATTACTGTTCCAGAGGAGTACTACCGCGGCTCCTACAGCGGTAGTACCGCTCCGGACCAAAAACTCGTCCCAAGTCTTGCGGTGGTAGGCCCCGGATGTATTTTTTTAGTACCACTCGCAAGCAGTAGTACTGCTACCATTTGCGGTAGTACCGTGAGGTCGAGCGGCAGTACCATGAGGACGAGCGGTAGTACCGCTCCGGCGGTTCTTCTGGCCTTTTGCCTCCTGACTGTTGTTTTTCAAAGGGGTACTTCCGCCCTAGCGGTAGTACCGCTCCTTGGAGCGGTAGTACCGCTCTGTGCGGGCTGTGAGCATAACGGTTGGATTTTTCCCCACCTATAAAAGGGGGTCTTCTTCACCAATGAACCTAATCCTTTTAGCTCGTGTTCTTCCCCCATTGTTGACCTTCTTCGAGCTTGCTAACTCTCAATGCCTCCAATGATTCTTGCTAGTTCTTGAGGGAAAAGAGAGAGGAGATCTAGATCCACGTTTCCACCAATCACTTTCTCCTCTAAGTGAGGGGAACCCCTTGGATCTAGATCTTGGAGTTCTTCGTGTTCTTCTTTAGTTCTTCCTCTCATTTTCTTCCCTAGCATTAGTTGCTTTGGTGGGATTGGGAGAGAAGGACTTGGGCACTCCGTGTGCCCTTGCTATTGCATTTGGTGCATCGGTTTGAGTTCTCCACGGTGATACGTGGAAGTAAAGTTTGAGAAGCTTATTACTCTTGGGTGTTTGGGCACCCTAGAGCTTGTTCCTCTTGGGTGCCTTGGCGCCCTAGACGGTTGGTGGTGTTCAAAGCTCAATCATTATGGTGTAAAGCTCCAGGAAAGCGTCGGGGTCTGCAATTAGGTTGTGGAGATCGCCCCGAGCAATTTGACGGGTACCGGTGACCGCCCCCAAGGGTTGCCATTTGTACGGGTTCGGTGACCGCCCTCAAGGGTCCCTTAGTGAAATCACGGCATGTTGCATTGTGCGAGGGCGTGAGGAGATTACGGTGGCCCTAGTGGCTTCTTGGGGAGCATTGTGCCTCCACACCGCTCCAAACGGAGATTAGCATCCGCAAGGGTGTGAACTTCAGTATACATCATCGTCTCCGCGTGCCTCGGTTATCTCTTACCCGAGCTCTTTACTTATGCGCTTTACCTTGTGATAGCCATATTGTTTCTTGTCATATATCTTGCTATCACCTAGTAGGTTATCTTGCTTAGCATAAGTTGTTGGTGCACATAGGTGAGCCTAGTTGTTGTAGGTTTTGTGCTTGACAAATTAACCGCTAGGTTTATTCCGCATTTGTTCAAGCCTAAACCGTAATTATTTTTAAAGCGCCTATTCACCCCCCTCTAGGCGACATCCACGATCTTTCAATTGGTATCAGAGACTCGTCTCTCTTTATTAGGCTTTACCGCCTAGAGAGTAAAGATGCCGACTAGGGGATTAGGATTCTCTAACACTCTTAGTTTCGATTGCACAAATTTTGATGTTTGGGTAATTCGCATGCTTAATCTCTTTAGGGTCATGGACCCAAATTTAGAGCGAATTGTAGATATGGGTTTTTCTCCTCCAAAGGAACCCCTAAGATTATCTTTAGAGGATGATAAAAACTCTTATCTCAATGCTCAAGCTTCTAATGTGCTTTTCGATGCTTTGAGCAATGTAGTTATATTTCAACTCATGCCGTTTCGGGATGCTCATGAGTTGTGGACAAAGCTTCAAGATAAATATGGTGTGTCCAAGTTTTGTGGGGATGATTGTTCTCCCTCCACATCCGGCCGTATAGTCTTCTCAACTTCTTCTACTTCACCTACATGTGGTTTGCCACAAGGTAATGATATGGTGAGTAGTGTTGGTCATTGCAATGATGATAGTATGCTTATTGTGGATGATCCTTCATCACTATCTTATTGCAATGCTTCTTCTTTGGACTTTAACACTTCGAGCACCATACATGTTTCACATGCTTGTGCTGATAGTCCGTGCATATCTTGTAGAAATTGTTTGACTAAATCTCATGATGATATGCTTGCTATATCTTGTTGCTATGATAAAAATGCTTGTATTTCCTCGAGTTGTGGTGCTAACAATGTAGAGGAAACCCAACACTCAATGGAACAAGATGTGGTTTTAAATGGTGCTTCAAGGGATCCTACATCATAATCTATTGCTTTTTGCCTTATGGCTAAGGCTTCAAATGTATCTCCTACTTTGAAACCCAATATGTCTCTTGATGATGATGTTGATGCTAATGATGATAAGGATAATGATGAAGAGAATCATAATGTTGCCTCCTTAAAAATTAAGGGGGAAATGGTTTTTAAAGCTCTTAATAAAAATAAAATTGCTCGTTCCAACTTCATGGAAATCATGTCCATTGCCATTGAGGGCAAGAAATATATTGATGAGTTGGAATCTCGTCTTGAGGAGCATGAGGTCACCATTGATAAAATGGAAGGTCATGAGCGTGATTACGCTAATGAGATCGCGGACCTCTCCCAAGCTCTCGAACTTGAACAAACCACCAAGGAATCTCTTGACGAGACTTTTGCTCTAGAATTATCTAGAGTGAGGGAATCTCGTGATAGAGCTCTTGAGGTGGCCAATGATTTTGAAATTAAAAATGAGGAGCTTGAAGTTGCACATGCTAAACTCCTTGGGGACTTTGAGCACCTCGAAAATGGCTCAAGGGTCATTAAGAGTGAGCTCATCAAACTCACCGAGTCTCATGCTCAACTTAAAGCTTCGTATTCAAAAGAGCTTTCCAAGGTGTCCTCTCCTCTTGTTGTTAATGATGATGCTTGTGCTACTAACTCTATCTCTTGTGAAGCATCCATTTTGAAGGAGAATGTTGAGCTAAGGGCTCAACTTGAGTTGCTATCTACTCCCTCCGTTCCAAAATAGATGACCCAACTTTGTACTAACTTTAGTACAAAGTTGGGTCATCTATTTTGGAACGGAGGGAGTAGCAATTATGGGACGTTGGAAGAAAATCATGTAAAGCTCACAAGCTCTCATGATGATCTTCTAGTATCCCATAATTTGCTAAAGTTAGCTCATGAGGCCATGCTTGCTAAGGTAACATCTAGTGAGCCTCATGTGGATACTAGCACTACTTTTATTCAAAATGCTATATTGCCTTGTGCTAGTCCTCGCGATTCATCCATGCATAATGTTGGTACATTTTGTGATGAATTGCTTTCCTTGCCTTGTTGCTCTAACGATGAAGCTTATACTTCCTCTAGTACTTGTGTTGAGACTAACCATGTAGAGGAAATCAAAGAGCTCAAGGCCCAAGTCACTTCTTTGAAGAAAGACTTGGAAAAGAGTCATGAAGGGAAATTCACACTCAACAATATCTTGAGTGTGCAAAAATCCCCCAATGACAAAGGTGGACTTGGATTCAACTCCAACAAGAATAAGAAGTCCAAGGTGAACAAAAATAAGGGCCAAGAACAAGTCAAGAATTCGGCCAAGATTGTTTGCTTCAAGTGCAAAGTAGAAGGGCATCATATTAGATCTTTCCCATTGAAGAAGAAGCCCATTAGTGACAAGCAACAAGGGAAGCGGCCACAAGTTCACTCTCATTCTCAACCTCAAGTTGAAGAAAAGCCTCTTCCCAGGAAGACTCAAGCTTATGCTTCTCAAGTTGAGAAATCAAGTGAGAAGAAAGTGAAGAGTAGACGTTGCTACCTATGTCGCGAGAAAGGTCACCTCGCTTCTTCATGCACTAGTGGTAACTTATCCAACCCAATTATTATTGATGATGTCTACTCTTTTGGGAAGGATAAGGTTGGCAATGTGGTTGCCAAGTTTGTTGGTACTCAAAGTGATTTGAAGCAAAGAACCATTTGGGTATCCAAGCCTATTGTGACTAACCTCTTAGGACCCAACTTGGTTGGGGACCAACAAGCTCAAACTTGATCAATAGGTGATGTTGGAGGTCATTGGAGACTTGGCTACATTATGAATAATTAAGGGGACTTCATCATTCTTATTGTCTCAAGCCAAGTCATTTGGATTATCAAGTTTCTATCTTATATCCAATGTTCCTCCTTGCGGTAACTCATGCTTAAATTTTTTACATTGAAAGTTACTTGCCCCTTTGCATGTTTGGCTTTGTTCCTTGCATGTGTTTGTATATGTTGTGCTTCCAACTTGATTATCTGGAGCAATCAAGTATGTGTGTATTGGTTTGCACATCATGTACGTGTGTGTCATGCGTTGAGCCTTTTGCATCTTGTTTATTTCTTAGTTGGCTCTTGTGAGAGATTAATGGAATATCCCATTATGGGGGAGTGATGTGCTTTGTGCACTTCACAATCCTATAAAGGTGGGTACATGGGGAATACCACTTAGAATTCATATTGCAAGCTTATCTAGTCGCTATGTGGTATGTCTTCTCATGAGAAATTCAAATTCTAAAGAGTCCATTAATTATCTCTTGTTGGATCCTTTAATTGCCTCTTGTTTATCCTTAATTGGTATCACATTATGGGGGAGTAATATGCTATGTGTATATTACTAGCCTATAAAATGTGTACATTTGAGATATTGTCACCTAGAGTTGATATTGTAAATTATCTTGTTCCTAGGTGGCATGTTAGCTCTACAAGTTACAATTTTCTTTTTGTTTGGTGTGAAGATGATGTCGGATATCCTTGTTATCTACCACCGGGAATTATTTCCAAATACTTCTTGTCTTTTGACAATTGGTACTCACATATGTGTGGTAGAAATTATTGATCATCTTTACATTGGCCTTTGCTTTTATTTGCTTTATCTCTTTCCTAGGTTTGTGTCAACTCCCTTTGTCTTCCATACCACTTGTGGATCTTGTTTATTTCTTGATCTTGTCTAGTGTTTTCTAGATATAGTGAAAGTGGTGATCCCACCTTGTGCATTTTGTATTCAAATGCAATTTCTCTATAATGCACTAGTCTTGGGGGAGCTATCCTATTTTCTCTAAAACACTCATCTTGTGATCCTTATCAAATGTGTGTCGGTGAAAGGCAAGTCATTTCTTTTGGGTACCTTGTGCCATCATGAAACTTTGTAGAGAGCTCGGTTTGTTTGGAACCATCCTCTCTTTTGGGAGTTTGACATCTTTCTTTTTGAGTGTATCAATGGATATCTCATTCCTTAATGTATCTTTTATGGATATCCTCCAAGTGATGATTTATTCATTTGGTATCTTTTCTTCGCTTGGTATTTCTTTGTCTTTTGGTCTCGGTTCTTGAAAGTCTTGAGCATGCATATTTACTTCTTGTAGTTTCTTTGGCATGTTTTCTTTCTTTGACCCAATATATAGGGGGAACTCCACCAAGTCTCAAATTGGATGAGATGTGCATGAAATTCATTTTCATATCTATATGCACATATTTATGTGGAGTTTGTCCTATGTGTTGTTGGTTCTCTAACTCTTTGGTCCCAATGAGTTTGGGTACCATTTTGTTTGTGTTGTTGTTCTAGGAACAAGTGGAGATGCATTGGATGCTCGGCTCACTCACAAGGAAGGTGGTGTCACCATGTGCTTATTGGAGTCATGCTAGGATGATTAATGAACTACTATCTACCTTTAATTGGCATCTACTACATCCATCCAATGGTATCTCGGTAACAAGTATCATCATCTACTTCATGCACACATTTCTTGCATCAACCTTTCGTAGGTTGTATCATGGCATGTTATCCATTCTCTCTTGTGATACTTGTTTCCTTTATCAAAGCATCCCAACAATGATGTCTTGTTGCTAGTTGTGATGTCTCTGATGTTCGTGTGGTTGGAATTCATTTATATGCAATAAGACCATATCTAGCCTTGTGCTATGCTCTCAAGCAAATATCTTATTGGTATATGTATGACTTCCATTTGGATATCTTGTTCCTTCATGTTGTAACTATTTCGGGTGTACATCCTTCTTTGTAGATATATATCATCATGATTTCATCTACCTAGAACCTTATACACTTGAGAGAAATTACATCTCTAGATGATATCCTTTCTTTCACGCCCACCTTGCCTTTCTTATGTTATTTCTTTGGTGGCTCCATGAAAGCTTTTGCCTTGAGTGTGTATCGTATCTCGTTGCATCTTGATGCACTCTTGTGTGGTGAAGATTATTTTCCTCATGCTTATCTCTACGAGGCTTTTTCCATCTTAATTGGTATCCCTCGTCTTGATGAGGCTTTCATCTTCTATCTTCGCCACGGGTTGTCACAAGCATAGGTTCTTTATATGCTTATTAGTTAGCTTGTGAACCCATTTGCTAGTTGTATGTGGGAATGATAGGCCTTGCACTGTGTTGCCTCATTTTTTCAAGACTTTATTGATGCTTAATGCTCATCCGTACATTAGTCTTCTCAAGTGCATTGCCTTGACTCACACACATCATTTTGGTTGAGCCCATTCTTAAGTTGCCTTTTTCACTTATTGCTCAACCATGTGTTTGTTACATGTACTAGGCTTAGTTTCCTATATGCTCACTTGCACTTGTTGTAAGTTTCTATTAATTTTGGGGGAGCTATGGTCCTATTTTGTGCACTTTGTATCCAAATACAAAAATTCTTATGTGTGCACAAATCATGGGAGCTTCTCTAGTTTCTTTAGAACACTCCTTTGCTCTTATCATAATATCCTTTATTCATGTAGCTCGTAGGATCTTTGGCCTAGTTGGTTCAATTGGTATCTTTTGATAGCTTGCTTCAATTGGTATCTTTTGATTGCTTGATTGCTTGTTTCTCTCTTTGTTATGTCCTTGTGGCATATCATTCCTTTAGCAATTTTGGTGCCTCAATATAGTTGGTCTTCCTCCAAGTATTACTGTTGGATATGTGTATTGCATTCGACTCTCTTGTTGAGAAATACACAATTTATGGAGGAACACAATTTATATTGGCCTTCTATGCTTTTCGCCCATTTTGGCAATCGATGCCAATGGGGGAGAAGTTTCAGAGAGTTTTGTGGAGAAGTCTTCAGAGTTTTCTCCATGCTTTGGTTTTGTTCCTAAGCATTTGCATCTCCTACACATGCATTATTGGTTGTTGCATTGCTTGGTGATGCATAATTCCTTGTATAAACTCTCGTGAAAGTGATTGTCATCAATTACCAAAATGGGGGAGATTGAAAGAACATGCGGTGCCCCCATGTTTGGTTTTGGTAATTGATGACAATCTTTATGTACTAATGGTTTCCTTCAGTTATATTTGAAGGTTTTGTCCATAGGCTTTTCTTGGAGTACATGTGTTGGTTTCAAGGAGAGTTTGTGTCGACCAAGGTGCTATTCAAGGAATTATCCAAAGATTGGTCATTTGAGAGTTGACTTATTGCAAGCATGTCTTGAAGAAGAAGATTGTGTGATCATTCATGTTTACCTTCAAGACATCATCCAAACGAAGAGAGTTGGAAAGATTCAAGGTTGATCAAGACTAAGTCAAGAGTGAATCAAGTTGATCAACTCACAAAGTGTAGAAGATGTACCGAGAGGGATCAAGTGATCCCATGGTATGGTAAGCATTGTCAATTGCACTTTGTGTACTAAACCATGGTCTATGTGAGAGTCTATGTGGGGTTAGGTACGTGTCCATGGGCTTGCGTCAAGAGGATGATATCATACAACCCATGGGAAGGATGACATCAAGTGGTGATCGTCATCAAGATTGCCGTGTGCAATTTCAAGTGGAGAATCACGAAGAGATCAAGTGCTTGAAGCAGCCATCCATTGTGGTGTCAATGGACTTGTGAAGATGTGCCGAAGAGTGGCTCACCCATAGTGGAGTATGGGGGAGCAATCATCTAGTCTTCATCGACCCAACACAATCAAGAAAGGTGGTCCATCTTGAGGAGGACAAGATCGTCTTCATCTAACTCAAGTGGATCATGTGCAAGGCAAAGGTTTGCCCTTGATAGGTTTTCTATTTTACCGGTCTCATGGTGGTAGTTGGGAGACCGGGTTATAGGATCGATAGCCGTACTATCAAGGGGGGCTCTCAAGTGAGTAGCTTGCTCGTATCGTTCGTCGAGAGCTCAAACCATTGCATCCTTGCATCATGTTTCTTGGTTCTTGTTTGGTTCTCTTTGTGAGTCTTAGAGCTTATTGTCATCTTGATGACAAGCTTGAGTTCATCAAAAACGGAGTTCGCATGCGTCTTCTATGATGTTTTCATTCTTGTAGGTTTTACCAGTCTTATCCGAGGAAGGGTACTCACCATTTTCTTATGGGCCTTTTCTAATTTGCTTCTTATTGTTATTTCTTTCAAGATTGTGTTAGCCCTTGTCGCTAGCTTTCCAACAAAATTGGTTTCATCAAAAACAAAGTTCGCATGCGTCTTCTATGATGTTTTCGATGTTGTAGGTTTTACCGGTCTTATCCGAGGAAGGGTCCTCACCATTTTCTTATGGGCCTTTTCTAATTTGCTTCTTATTGATACTTCTTTCAAGATTGTGTTAGCCCTTGCCGCTAGCTTTCCAACAAACTTGGTTTCATCGAATTCGGAGTCCGTTTGCAAAAGTTGTGGCAGTTTTGGTGTTCTGAAAAGGCTGCAGTGGTACTACCGCGAATTGGAGCGGATGTAATTTTTTACTACCACTCCAGAGCAGTACTACCGCGGCTCCTACAGCGGTAGTACCGCTCCGGACCAAAAACTCGTCCCAAGTCTTGCGGTGGTAGGCCCGGATGTATTTTTTTAGTACCGCTTGCAAGCAGTAGTACTGCTACCATTTGCGGTAGTACCATGAGGTCGAGCGGTAGTACCGTGAGGACGAGCGGTAGTACCGCTCCAGTGGTTCTTCTGGCCTTTTGCCTCCTCGCTGTTGTTTTTCAAAGGGGTACTTCCGCCCTAGCGGTAGTACCGCTCCTTGGAGCGGTAGTACCGCTCTGTGCGGGGTGTGAGCATAACGGTTGGATTTTTCCCCACCTATAAAAGGGGGTCTTCTTCCCCAATGAACCTAATCCTTTTAGCTCGTGTTCTTCCCCCATCGTTGACCTTCTTCAAGCTTGCTAACTCTCAATTCCTCCAATGATTCTTGCTAGTTTTTGAGGGAAAAGAGAGAGGAGATCTAGATCCACGTTTCCACCAATCACTTTCTCCTCTAAGTGAGGGGAACCCCTTGGATCTAGATCTTGGAGTTCTTCGTGTTCTTCTTTCGTTCTTCCTCTTATTTTCTTCCCTAGCATTAGTTGCTTTGGTGGGATTGGGAGAGAAGGACTTGGGCACTCCGTGTGCCCTTGCCATTGCATTTGGTGCATCGGTTTGAGTTCTCCATGGTGATACGTGGAAGTGAAGTTTGAGAAGCTTATTACTCTTGGGTGTTTGGGCACCCTAGAGCTTGTTCCTCTTGGGTGCCTTGGCGCCCTAGACGGTTGGTGGTGTTCGGAGCTCAATCATTGTGGTGTAAAGCTCCAGGCAAGCGTCGGGGTCTGCAATTAGGTTGTGGCGATCGCCCCGAGCAATTTGACGGGTACAGGTGACTGCCCCCAAGGGTTGCCAAAGTGTACGGGTTCGGTGACCGCCCCCAAGGGTTGCCATTTGTACGGGTTCGGTGACCGCCCTCAAGGGTCCCTTAGTGAAATCACGGCATGTTGCATTGTGCGAGGGCGTGAGGAGATTACGGTGGCCCTAGTGGCTTCTTGGGGAGCATTGTGCCTCCACACCGCTCCAAACGGAGATTAGCATCCGCAAGGGTGTGAACTTCGGGATACACCATCGTCTCCGCGTGCCTCGGTTATCTCTTACCCGAGCTCTTTACTTATGTGCTTTACCTTGTGATAGCCATATTGTTTCTTGTCATATATCTTGCTATCACCTAGTAGTTTATCTTGCTTAGCATAAGTTGTTGGTGCACGTAGGTGAGCCTAGTTGTTGTAGGTTTTGTGCTTGACAAATTAACCACTAGGTTTATTCCGCATTTGTTCAAGCCTAAACCGTAATTATTTTTAAAGCGCCTATTCACCCTCCTCTAGGCGACATCCACGATCTTTCACCAGCTCTGCTCTGCTCTGCGGGGGGCGACTCCACGCCGCCGTCAGTTGTCCGCGCCTTTCTCTCGCTAGTAGTGTCTCTGTACTTTTGGCCCCTCGCGTATGATCGTCCGACCATGTACTGTCTTACCGATGCGGTCTACCTTTTGCTACCGTGTAACTGTCGTAGTTCGGTCTTAAAAACCCTGGTGTACAAAACTTTCTCATGAGTAATGCAACCTTCTCTATATGTTCATGGAATGTACGTGGACTTGGTGACCAGGATAAATGCTCCGACTGAAGGAAATATGCCTGAGGGAGTCCTGGATTAGGGGGTGTCCGGATGGCCGGACTATACCTTCAGCCGGACTCCTGGACTATGAAGATACAAATTAAAGACTTCGTCCCGTGTCCGGAAGGGACTTTCCTTGGCGTGGAAGGCAAGTTTGGCGATACGAATATGTACATCTCCTACCATTGTAACCGACTTTGTGTAACCCTAACCCTCTCCGGTGTCTATATAAACCGGAGGGTTTTTAGTCCGTAGGACAACATACAGAACAACAATCATACCATAGGCTAGCTTCTAGGGTTTAGCCTCTCCGATCTCGTGGTAGATCTACTCTTGTACTACCCATATCATCAATATTAATCAAGCAGGACGTAGGGTTTTACCTCCATCAAGAGGGCCCGAACCTGGGTAAAACTTCGTGTCCCTTGCCTCCTGTTACCATTCGGCCTAGACGCACAGTTCGGGACCCCCTACCCGAGATCCGCCGGTTTTGACACCGACATTGGTGCTTTCATTGAGAGTTCCTCTGTGTCATCACCGTTAGGCTTGATGGCTCCTACGATCATCAATAGTGATGAAGTCCAGGGTGATACCTTCCTTCCCGGACAGATCTTCGTCTTCGGCGGCTTCGCACTGCGGGCCAATTCACTTGGCCATCTGGAGCATATCGAAAGCTATGCCACTGGCCGTCAGGTCAGATTTGGAAGTTTAAACTACACGGCTGACATCCGCGGGGACTTGATCCTCGACGGATTCGAGCCACTGCCGAGCGCGCCGCACTGTCACGACGAGCATGATCTAGCTCTGCCGCTGAAAATGCCCTGGAGGCCGCACCCGCATCGGCTTCGACCCTTAATTCGGAGCCAACTGCGTCAATCGAGGATGGGTGGTTGGATGCCGCCTCGGGGGCTGCGATCCCAACGGCGATCAAGCCGAACGCTAGCCCCGCACTCCGCGATACTCATGACTCCAAGGAGCCGGACTCCTTTCCGGACTCCGAACCCTCCGCGCCCCTGCCGATCGAATCCGATTGGGCATCGATCATGGAGTTTACTGCCGCGGACATCTTTCAGCACTCGCCTTTCGGCGATATTCTGAAAACACTAAAGTCTCTCTCTTTATCAGGAGAGCCCTGGCCGGACTACGGCCAGCAAGGTTGGGATACGGACGATGAAGAAATTCATAGCCCACCCACCACCCACTTTGTAGCCACTGTCGACGATTTAACCGACATGCTCGACTTCGACTTCGAAGACATCGACGGTATGGACGCCGATGTAGGAGACGATGAAGAACCAGCGCCTATTGGGCCCTGGAAATCCACCTCGTCATATGACATATACATGGTGGACACCCCAAAAGAAGGAGACGGTGATGGAACAGCGGAGGATGACCCCTCCAAGAAACAGCCTAAGCGCCGGCGTCAGCGGCGCCGCTCAAAATCCCGCCAAAGCAAATACGGTGACTCTAGCACGGGAGATAATAATACTTCGGAGAGTGCCAAAGAAAACCCCCTCCAGCAAGATTCAGCACAGGAGGATGGAGAAGCCAGCCCTCACGAGAGAGCGGCAGACAGAGAGGTCGAGGACGATAACTATACGCCTCCCTCCAAAGACGAGGCAAGCCTTGACAACGACGAATTCGTCGTGCCAGAGGATCCCGTCGAGCAAGAGCGTTTTCAACGCAGGCTTATGGCCACGGCAAGAAGCCTCAAGAAAAAAATAGCAACAGCTTAGAGCTGATCAAGATTTGCTAGTCGACAGATGGACTGAAGTCCTTGTGGCCGAAGAGCATAAACTCGAACGCCCCTCCAAGAGCTACCCAAAGCGCAGGTTGCTACCCCGATTAGAGGAGGAAGCACTTAAACCTACATCACCAGCACTTGATACGTCCGACCGGCCACCTCGTGGCCGCGATAGAGAGGCCTCCCGGCCCTCCACTCAAGCCGCACCCCATACTAAGGCACGGGAAAATGCGCCAGTCCTGCGAGATATGTTGGAGGACAAGGCATGGCAAACAAGATCGATCTACGGATCGCGTGGGCGCCCCATGACTCGAGATAGTAATCGTCACGCCGGACACAAATCCGGTAGGGCTGAACACAGTAGACAAAGCTCAATGGAGCTACGTTGTGATATAGCCCAGTATAGAGGCGCCGCACACCCACTATGCTTCACAGACGAAGTAATGGATCATCAAATCCCCGAGGGTTTCAAACCCGTAAACATCGAATCATATGATGGCACAACAGATCCTACGGTATGGATCGAGGATTATCTCCATCATATCCACATGGCCCGCGGCAATGATCTCCACGCCATCAAATACCTCCCACTCAAGCTTAAAGGACCAGCTCAGCATTGGCTTAACAGCTTGCCAGCAGGATCAATCGGTTGTTCGGAGGACCTGGAAGCCGCATTCGTCGACAATTTCCAGGGCACTTATTGCGGCCACCAGACGCCGATGACCTAAGCCACGTAATTCAGCAGCCAGAGGAATCAGCCAGGCAATTCTGGACACGGTTCCTAACAAAGAAAAATCAAATAGTCGACTGTCCGGACGCTGAGGCCCTAGCATCCTTCAAACACAATATCTGTGACGAGTGGCTTGCCCGGCACCTTGGACAGGAAAAGCCGAAATCCATGGCAGCACTCACGACACTCATGACCCGCTTTTGCACGGGAGAAGACAGCTGGCTTGCTCGTAGCAACAATATGACCAAGAACCCTGGTAATTCGGATACCAGGGACAGTAGTGGCAGGTCGCGTCGCAACAAGCAGAAGCGCCGCACTAACGGCGACAATGCTGAGGATACGGCAGTTAATGCCGGATTCAGAGGCTATAAATCCGGTCAGCGAAAAAAAGCCATTCAAAAGAAATCCTAGGGGCCCGTCCAGTTTGGACCGAATACTTGACCGCTTGTGCCAGATACATGGCACCCTCGAAAAGCCGGCCAATCACACCAACAGGGATTGTTGGGTGTTCAAGCAGGCAGGCAAGTTACAAGCCAAAAATACAGACAAGGGGCTGCATAGCGATGACGACGAAGAGCCCCGGCCGTCGAACAATAGTGGACAGAAGGGTTTCCCCCCACAAGTGCAGACGATGAACATGATATACGCAACCCACATCCCCAAGAGGGAGCGGAAGCACGCGTTAAGGGACGTATACGCGATAGAGCCAGTCGCCCCAAAGTTCAACCCATGGTCCTCCTGCCCGATCACCTTTGATCGAAGGGACCATCCCACTAGCACCTGTCATGGCGGATTCGCCGCATTGGTTCTAGACCCAATTATTAATGGATTTCAACTCACTAGAGTCCTTATGGACGGCGGCAGTAGCCTGAACCTGCTTTACCAGGATACAGTGCGGAAAATGGGCATAGATCCCTCGAGGATTAAGCCCACCAAAACGACCTTTAAAGGCGTAATACCAGGTGTAGAGGCCAACTGTACAGGCTCAGTCACACTTGAAGTGGTCTTCGGATCTCCGGATAATTTCCGAAGTGAGGAGTTAATCTTCGACATAGTCTCATTCTGCAGTGGCTATCACGCACTGCTCGGACGATCCGCATTCACCAAGTTCAATGCGGTACCACACTACGCATACCTTAAGCTCAAGATGCCAGGACCTCGAGGAGTAATTACGGTCAATGGAAACACCGAGCGCTCCCTCCGAACCGAGGAGCACACCGCGGCCCTTGCAGTGGAAGTACAAAGCAGCCTCTCCAGGCAGTTCTCCAGTCCGTCCATTAAACGTCCAGACACCGACAAGCGCGCCTGGAGTAACCTACAACAAGACCGCCTGGCACGTTCCGAGCAGGCGTAGCAATGCGGCCCCAACCCCAGCCTTCGCAAAAATGCGACACCAGTACTTCGCGTACATAACTACGCTCTAGAAATACCATGGGTACAGGGGGAGGGGCACCATCACGGCACGCCCAAAACACGGCTTAAACCGCACCAGGGGCTGCCGATTTTTGAATTTTCTCTTACTTTCAGGACTCCACTCTTCGGAAGGCCTGTTCGGCAGTTCAATTGCCGCACAAACGATGCAAGAACCAGGGAAGCAGACACGCCATGCCGCATTATGGAACTCCCAGGTGGTCTCTATCACGAGCAGTATACCTGTTTCGCATACCATTCCGCAGCCTGCCCCTGGAACGGACATGTTAAAATAGTCCAACCTTTCTCTTATCGCATTATTTGTATCGTTCTGCTTTAATCGCAGCCCTTTTTAATAAACAATGCATAGCTTCTTTCTATTTTTGCATTAACTCTTTTTTTAGAAATATATGTTCCTTAACGACATGTTGCACCCGTACACTTTGGTACGGCCAAAATACGCCAGGGGCTTTAGTACCCCTCAATATGGTGTGAGACGTCCGAACACTTTAACAAGTGCGGCACCCCGAACTTATAGCATTATATGCATCGGCTCCGATTCATGTCTTGGGTCAATAGTTGGGTTTGCCCGGCTCCTATGTTTTGGTGCCTTACGTTCCGCTATATCGGCTAAGGTAGCACTAGGATAACTACTACGATTGTGCCCCAGTTGAGTTGGGTCGAGCACCTCGGTAGAGAAAGCTAAAACTGAATGTCATGATGAAGCGAGAGCTGGTCGCTGTTCGAGAGGTTTTTCGAGTCCATAAAGACTTATGCCGCTTAGAGCGAGGAGTCGGCTCTGTCCGGCCAAGGCGTGGATAGCGCCCCGAACTCGATCTTCCGAATACCAGGGGCTTCGCCGAAATTTAAAACTATAGAATTCTATGGCTAAGTGAGAGTGTTCAAGCATTATAGTCCGATTACCTTATTCGTTGTGCTGAGCGCCTCCCTCAAAGGACCCAAACATGGGAAAAAGAGCGCTCAGGTTTATCCCCGAACACCCCAGCACTAGCGGCACAGGGGCAAAAGCCGACGACTCGCCATCTCTCAGAATTGATAAACAGCCGCACAGAAGGTAATATTTTAAATTCCAATAGCATTGCTTAGCGCATATGAACAAGTTTTCAGCGCACAGGACAAAACGAGCGAGTTTTACTCAAAAATTACATCCCTGGAACACTCATCCGCCATAAGGCAGGCACCCTTCAGAACATCCTTATAATAATTCTCGGGCTTGCGATGCTCCTTCCCCGATGGTGGCCCGTCCTTCACAAGCTTCTCAGCATCCAGCTTGCCCCAGTGCACCTTAGCACGGGCAAGGGCCCTACGGGCACCTTCAATGCAGACGGAGCGCATGATGACTTCGAGCCTTGGACAGGCCCCCACCAGCCACCGCACCAGCCCGAAATAGCTCCCAGGCAGAGCCTCTCCAGGCCACAGCTGAACTATGAGGCCCTTCATGGCCTGTTCGACCGCCTTGTGGAGCTCGACCAGTTGCTTCAGCTGGTCACTCAGGGGCATGGGGTGTCCGGCCTCAGCATACTGAGACCAGAACACCTTCTCTGTCGAGCTGCCCTCCTCGGCTCGATAGAATGCGGCGGCATCAGACACGCTACGGGGAAGATCTGCGAATGCTCCTGGAGAGCTCCGGATTCTGGTAAGTAACAAGTAACTTACGTTTATGTGTTTGCTTTGCATAAAGAATGCCTTACCCGCCGCTATCTTTTTCACCTCATCCAACTCCTGGAGGGTCTTCTGGGATTCGGCCTTGGCAGACTTGGCATTTTCAATGGCCACCGCGAGCTCGGACACTCGCGTCTTTGAGTCAAGCTCCAACCTCTCATGTTTTTCCATGAGAGCCTAGAGCTCTTGCCGCACCTTGCCAACCTCGGCCTCATACTTCTCCCGCTCAGTGCGCTCTGTGGCCGCCCTCTTCTCGGCCTCGACCAGCGCTTGCTTAAGGGTCGCCACCTCAGACGTGGCCCCTACAATAGCCACGATAATCCTGTCATTTTTTTGCAATTGCACTTTTTTATATATTTAAAACAAGGCATTTCTTACCTTCCTTCTCCTCGAGCTGCTTCTTGGCACGCCCGAGCTCTTGCTCGGTCTGCTCGAGGTTCTGCTTTAGCGTGTCCACTTCCGCAGTCTGTGCTGCGGACGCCAGCAGAGAAGCCTGCATACGCGTATTGACTCCTTTTTGTTAGACTCCTGCGAATTTTATTTGATTCTCTATTCGGCTTTTCTTCCCGAACGCCAAACAGAGCATCAGGGGCTACTGTCTATGCGGTAATATTATTTACACATTCTTTACTTACCTCAAAGCCTGTTAAAAGGATAGTACAAGCTTCAGTCAGTCCGCTCTTGGCGGACTGAACCTTCTGGACCACCGCACTCATAATGGTGCGGTGCTCCTCGTTGATGAAGGCGCCTTCGAGCACCTCCAACAGATTGTCCGGTGCCTCCGGTTGGACGGGGGTCACCGGCACGGTGGGCTTGCTCCTCTTGGAAGGAGGTCGCCCGCCGGACTCTGGAACCTTTGAAGGTTCCGGAGCGGTGTCCGGCCTAGAGCCGGACTTGGAGCCCTGGGGGGTTCTATCCCCTTCACTCCTGGGGTCCGGGAGGTCGGCTTGCGGCGCCTCCAGGACCACCTCCTCCTGGCTTGGAACCTGTTGGGACAACACTTCGGTGTCGTCCATAGGACGGGGGGAGGAAGCCGTCGGAAGCGAATTCACATCCGACGAGTCCAGTGAACCGCTCGACGACGCGTCGAGCCAGTCTTTGGGTGGGCTGCATAAACATATTCGACATAAGGGAAAGCTGTGCAATAAATGAATGCTATGAATTACTCTGGTATCTGGATACTTACGATTTAGCCAGGGGCTTGGCCCTGAGCGGCCACTCCTCTCTGCCGTCGTCGGTGTCGGTGGAGTAGTCCGGGGGAAGGGTTTTCCCCTTCTTGGACCCTTCGGCCTCCCCAGTTGGGGCGGCCTTCCTTTTCTTCCCTTCCCCCGCTGGAGGGGGAGGGGTCTCTTCTTCCTCCTCCTCGTCTTCATGGGAGGAGTGCATCTTGGAGTCATCGGATGAGGGATCCGACACCTCCAGGCGCCGGGCACTCTTTCGAGTCCTCGTGGCCTTCTTCTTGGCCTTCTTCTCTGTCACCACATGGGGTGCCGGAACCAGCAGCTTCGCCAAACGAGCGTCCGCTGGGCCTTCGGGCAAAGGAGCCAGACAGTTGATCTGTCCGGACGTCTCCTGCCAGTCCTATCAAAGGTAAGGGAGCTTAGATCCCGCATGGACTCAAACTATGAAAAACTGATACCCTGTAAAAGGTAAAAATAGCTTACCGCATGAGCGTGGCGCTGCGTACTGAATCCGTGATCCTCGGTAGCGGATGCGGGGGCCTCGGCGCCCTTGAAAAGCACCTTCCAGGCATCTTCGTACGTCGTGTCGAAGAGCCTTCTCAGAGTTCGGTGCCGCGCCGGGTCGAACTCCCACAGGTTGAAAGCCCGTTGTTGACACGGGAGGATCCGGCGGATGAGCATAACCTAGACTATGTTGACAAGTTTGAGCTTCTTGTCCACCAGGGTTTGGATGCATGTTTGGAGTCCGGTCAGCTCTCCTTTTTTACCCCACGACAGGCCCGTCTCCTTCCAGGAGGTGAGCCGCGTAGGGGGTCCGGATCGGAACTTGGGGGCTGCAACCCATTCAGGGTCGCGCGGCTCGGTGATGTAAAACCACCCTGATTGCCACCCCTTCAGGGTCTCCACAAAGGAGCCCTCGAGCCATAAGATGTTGGGAATCTTGCCCACCATGGCGCCTTCGCACTCCGCCTGGTTGCCGCGCACCACCTTTGGCTTGACATTAAAAGTCTTGAGCCATAGGCCGAAATGGGGTCGGATGCGGAGGAAAGCCTCGCACACGACGATAAACGCCAAGATGTTGAGGACAAAGTTCGGGGCCAGATCATGGAAATCCAGGCCATAGTAGAACATGAGCCCCCGGACAAATGGGTGGAGAGGGAAGCCCAGTCCGCGGAGGAAATGGGGGAGGAACACCACCCTCTCATGGGGCCTAGGGGTGGGGATGAGCTGCCCCTCTTCAGGAAGCCGGTGCGCGATGTCGTTAGACAAGTATCCGACCTTCCTTAGTCTTTTGATGTGTCCCTCCGTAATGGAGGAGACCATCCACTTGCCTCCCGCTCCGGACATGGCTGGAAAAGGTTGAGGTGGGGAGTGCGGACTTGGGTGCTGGAGCTCGGGTGCGCAAGAATGGATAGGCAAAGGAGGAAGAAGGCGTAGGTGAAAAGGTGGATCCTTATCCCCTTATATGGGTGGACGCAACTATGTGTCCCCACCAGCCTGGTAAAACCGCTTATCCCCAAGCGCCATAATCAATGGCGCGGTTGGGTTACCCGCGCTCGTATTGATGAGAATCCCGGAATAAGGGGACACGATCTCTGCTTCGACAAGATGTGCCAAGGAAACCGCCTCGCATGACGCGCTGAGGTGGGATAATAAAACGATTCAAATAAAGGCTTGGCCGTGGTGCATCACACTACGGAATACGTCAGCAGATTAGATTTGTGAAAATATTATTCTCTCTATGGCAGTATGTGGAAACTTATTTTGCAGAGCCGGACACTATCTTTGTGTTCAAAATCTTCTATGAAGTACTTGGAGGAGGAACCCGCCTTGCAATGCCGAAGACAAACTGCGTGCCGGACTCGTCGTCATTGAAGCCTGGTTCAGGGGCTACTGAGGGAGTCCTGGATTAGGGGGTGTCCGGATGGCCGGACTATACCTTCAGCTGGACTCCTGGACTATGAAGATACAAATTGAAGACTTCGTCCCGTGTCCGGAAGGGACTTTCCTTGGCGTGGAAGGCAAGCTTGGCGATGCGGATATGTAGATCTCCTACCATTGTAACCGACTTTGTGTAACCCTAACCCTCTCCGGTGTCTATATAAACCGGAGGGTTTTTAGTCCGTAGGACAACATACAGAACAACAATCATACCATAGGCTAGCTTCTAGGGTTTAGCCTCTCCGATCTCGTGGTAGATCTACTCTTGTACTACCCATGTCATCAATATTAATCAAGCAGGACGTAGGGTTTTACCTCCATCAAGAGGGCCCGAACCTGGATAAAACTTCGTGTCCCTTGCCTCCTGTTACCATCCGGCCTAGACGCACAGTTCGGGACCCCCTACCCGAGATCCGCCGGTTTTGACACCGACAATGCCCTAGAGGCAATAATAAAGTTATTATTTATTTCCTTATATCATGATAAATGTTTATTATTCATGCTAGAATTGTATTGATCGGAAACATAATACATGTGTGAATACATAGACAAACATAGTGTCACTAGTATTCCTCTACTTGACTAGCTCGTTGATCGAAGATGGTTAAGTTTCCTAACCATAGACATGAGTTGTTATTTGATTAATGAGATCACATCATTAGGAGAATGATGTGATTGACTTGAGCCATTTTGTTAGCTTAGCACTTGATCGTTTAGTTTGTTGCTATTGCTTTCTTCATGACTTATACATGTTCCTATGACTATGAGATTATGCAACTCCCATTTACCGGAGGAACACTTTGTGTGCTACCAAACGTCACAACGTAACTGGGTGATTATAAAGGTGCTCTATAGGTGTCTCCGAAGGTACTTGTTGGGTTGGCGTATTTCGAGATTAGGATTTGTCACTTCGATTGTCGGAGAGGTATCTCTGGGCCCTCTTGGTAATGCACATCACATAAGCCTTGCAAGCATTGCAACTAATAAGATTAGCTGCAAGATGATGTATTACAGAACGAGTAAAGAGACTTGCCGGTAACGAGATTGAACTAGGTATTGAGATACCGACGATCAAATCTCGGGCAAGTAACATACCGATGACAAAGCGAACAACGTATGTTGTTATGCGGTCTGACCGATAAAAGATCTTCGTAGAATATGTAGGAGCCAATATGAGCATCCAGGTTCCGCTATTGGTTATTGACCGGAGACGTGTCTCGGTCATGTCTACATTGTTCTCGAACCCGTAGGGTACGCACGCTTAACGTTACGATGACAGTTTCATTATGAGTTTATATATTTTGATGCACTGAAGGTTGTTCGGAGTCCCGGATATGATCACGGACATGACGAGGAGTCTCGAAATAGTCGAGACATAAAGATCGATATATTGGACGGCTATATTCGGACACCGGAAGTGTTTCGGGTGATTTCGGAGAAAACCGGAGTGCCGGAAGGGTTACCGGAACCCCTCGGGGAAGTATTGTGCCTTAGTGGGCCTGAGGGGAGAGAGAGGGAAGCAGCCCAGGAGGTGGCGCGCCCCCTCGCATGGGGAGTCCGAATTGGACTAGGGGAGGGGGGCGCGGCCCCTCTTTCCCTCTCCCTCCCCCTCTCTTTCCTCCCCCCTTCTCTCTTCCTAGTTGGACTAGGAAAGGGGAGTCCTACTCCTACTAGGAGGAGGACTCCCCCCTCCTTGGCGCGCCCCAAGGGCCGTGAAGACGTACGACTACATCAACCGTGTTGTGCTAATGCTTCCGCTTCCGGTCTACGAGGGTACGTAGACAACACTCTCCCCTCTCGTTGCTATGCATCACCATGATCCTGCGTGTGCGTAGGAAAATTTTGAAATTACTACCTTCCCCAACAGTGGCATCCGAGCCTAGGTTTTATGCGTTGATGTTATGCACGAGTAGAACACAAGTGAGTTGTGGGCGATATAAGTCATACTGCTTACCAGCATGTCATACTTTGGTTCGGCGGTATTGTTGGATGAAGCGGCCCTGACCAACATTACGCGTACACTTACACGAGACTGGTTCTACCGACGTGCTTTGCACACAGGTGGCTGGCGGGTGTCAATTTCTCCAACTTTAGTTGAACCAAGTGTGGCTACGCCCGGTCCTTGCGAAGGTTAAAACAGCACCAACTTGACAAAGTATCATTGTGGTTTTGATGCGTATGTAAGAACGGTTCTTGCTAAGCCCGTAGCAGCCACGTAAAACTTGCAACAACAAAGTAGAGGACGTCTAACTTGTTTTTGCAGGGCATGTTGTGATGTGATATGATCAAGACATGGTGCTAAATTTTACTGTATGAGATGATCATGTTTTGTAACCGAGTTATCGGCAACTGGCAGGAGTCATATGGTTGTCGCTTTATTGTATGCAATGTAATTGCACTGTAATGCTTTACTTTATCACTAAGCGGTAGCGAAAGTCATGGAACCATAAGATTGGCAAGACGACAACGATGCTACGATGGTGATCAAGGTGTCACGCCGGTGACAATGGTGATCATAACGGTGTTTCAAAGATGGAGATCACAAGCACAAGATGATGATGGCCATATCATATCACTTATATTGATTGCATGTGATGTTTATCTTTTATGCATCTTATCTTTCTTTGATTGACGGTAGCATTATAAGATGATCCCTCACTAAATTATCAAAGTATAAAGTGTTCTCCCTGAGTATGCACCGTTGCGAAAGTTCTTTGTGCTGAGACACCACATGATGATCGGGTGTGATAGGCTCTACGTTCAAATACAACGGGTGCAAAACAGTTGCACACGTGGAATACTCAGGTTTAACTTGACGAGCCTAGCATATAACAAATATGGCCTCGGAACACGGAGACCGAAAGGTCGAGCATGAATTATATAGTAGATATGATCAACATATTGATGTTCACCATTGATACTACTCCATCTCACGTGATGATCGGACATGGTTTAGTTGATTTGGATCACGTGATCACTTAGAGGATTAGAGGGATATCTTTCTAAGTGAGAGTTCTTAAGTAATATGATTAATTGAACTTAAATTTACCATGAACTTAGTACCTAATAGTATCTTGCTTGTCTATGTTTAATTGCAGATAGATGCCTCGTGATGTTGTTCCATTGAATTTTAATGCGTTCCTTGAGAAAGCAAAGTTGAAAGATGATGGTAGAAATTACACGGACTGGGTCCGTAACTTGAGGATTATCCTCATTGCTGCACAGAAGAATTACGTCCTGGAAGCACCGCTAAGTGCCAAGCCTACTGCAGGAGCAACACCAGATGTTATGAACGTCTGGCAGAGCAAAGCTGATGACTACTCGATAGTTCAGTGTGCCATGCTTTACGGCTTAGAACCGGGTCTTCAACGACGTTTTGAACGTCATGGAGCATATGAGATGTTCCAGGAGTTGAAGTTAATATTTCAAGCAAAAGTCCGGATTGAGAGAGATGAAGTCTCCAATAAGTTCTATAGCTGCAAGATGGAGGAGAGTAGTTCTGTCAGTGAACATATACTCAAAATGTCTGGGTATCATAATCACTTGACTCAACTGGGGGTTAATCTTCCTATTGATAGTGTCATTGACAGAGTTCTTCAATCACTGCCACCAAGCTACAAAAGCTTCGTGATGAACTATAATATGCAAGGGATGAATAAGACTATTCCTGAGCTCTTCGCAATGCTAAAAGCCGCGGAGGTAGAAATCAAGAAGGAGCATCAAGTGTTGATGGTCAATAAGACCACCAGTTTCAAGAAAAAGGGCAAAGGGAAGAAGAAAGGGAACTTCAAGAAGAACAACAAACAAGTTGCTGCTCAGGAGAAGAAATCCAAGTCTGGACCTAAGCCTGAGACTTAGTGCTTCTACTGCAAGCAAACTGGTCACTGGAAGCGGAACTGCCCCAAGTATTTGACGTATAAGAAGGATGGCAAAGTGAACAAAGGTATATGTGATATACATGTTATTGATGTGTAACTTACTAATACTCGCAGTAGCACCTGGGTATTTGATACTGGTCCTGTTGCTAACATTTTCAACTCGAAACAGGGGCTACGGATAAAGTGAAGATTGGCTAAGGACGAGGTGACGATGCGCGTGGGAAATGGTTCCAAAGTCGATGTGATCGCGGTCGGCACGCTACCTCTACATCTACCTGCGGGGATTAGTATTAGACCTAAATAATTGTTATTTGGTGCCAGCGTTGAGCATGAACATTATATCTGGATCTTGTTTGATGCGAGATAGATATTCATTTAAATCAGAGAATAATGGTTGTTCTATTTATATGAGTAATATCTTTTATGGTCATGCACCCTTGAAGAGTGGTCTATTTTTGATGAATCTCGATATTAGTGATACACATATTCATAATGTTGAAATCAAAAGATGCAGAGTTGATAATGATAGTGCAACTTATTTGTGGCACTGCCATTTAGGTCATATCGGTGTAAAGCACATGAAGAAACTCCATAGTGATGGACTTTTGGAACCACTTGATTATGAATCACTTGGTACTTGTGAACCGTGCCTCATGGGTAAGATGACTAAAACGCCGTTCTCCAGTACTATGGAGAGAGCAACGGATTTGTTGGAAATCATACATACAGATGTATGTGGTCCCATAAATGTTGAGGCTCATGGCGGATATCGTTATTTTCTCACCTTTACATATGATTTAAGCAGATATGGGTATATCTACTTAATGAAACATAAGTCTGAAATATTTGAAAAGTTCAAAGAATTTCAGAGTGAAGTTGAAAATCATCGTAACAAGAAAATAAAGTTTCTACGATCTGATCATGGAGGAGAATATTTGAGTTACGAGTTTGGTCTACATTTGAAACAATGCGGAATAGTTTCGCAACTCACGCCACCCGGAACACCACAACGTAACGGTGTGTCCGAACGTCGTAATCATACTTTATTAGATATGGTGTGATCTATGATGTCTCTTACAGATTTACCGTTATCGTTTTGGGGTTATGCTTTAGAGACGGCTGCATTCACATTAAATAGGACACCATCGAAATCCGTTGAGACGACGCCTTATGAACTGTGGTTTGGCAAGAAACCAAAGTTGTCGTTTTTGAAAGTTTGGGGTTGCGATGCTTATGTGAAAAAGCTTCAACCTGATAAGCTCGAACCCAAATCGGAGAAATGTGTCTTCATAGGATACCCAAAGGAGACTGTTGGGTACACCTTCTATCACAGATCCGAAGGCAAGACTTTTGTTGCTAAATTCGGAGTTTTTCTAGAGAAGGAGTTTCTCTCGAAAGAAGTGAGTGGGAGAAAAGTAGAACTTGATGAGGTAACTATACCTGCTCTCTTATTGGAAAGTAGTACATCACAGAAACCGGTTTCTGTGACACCTACACCAATTAGTGAGGAAGATAATGATAATGATCATGAAACTTCAGATCAAGTTACTACCGAACCTCGTAGATCAACCAGAGTAAGATCCTCACCAGAGTGGTACGGTAATCCTGTTCTGGAAGTCATGCTACTAGATCATAATGAACCTACGAACTATGAAGAAGTGATGGTGAGCCCAGATTCCGCAAAATGGCTAGAAGCCATGAAATCTGAGATGGGATCCATGTATGAGAACAAAGTGTGGACTTTGGTTGACTTGCCCGTTGATCGGCAAGCAATTGAGAATAAATGGATCTTCAAGAAGAAGACTGACGCTGACGGTAATGTTACTGTCTATAAAGCTCGACTTGTTGCAAAAGGTTTTCGACAAGTTCAAGGGATTGACTACGATGAGACCTTCTCACCCGTAGCGATGCTTAAGTCTGTCCGAATCATGTTAGCAATTGCCGCATTTTATGATTATGAAATTTGGCAAATGGATGTCAAAACTGCATTCCTAAATGGATTTCTAGAAGAAGAGTTGTATATGATGCAATCAGAAGGTTTTGTCGATCCAAAGGGAGCTAACAAAGTGTGCAAGCTCCAGCGATCCATTTATGGACTGGTGCAAGCCTCTCGGAGTTGGAATAAACGCTTTGATAGTGTGATCAAAGCATTTGGTTTTGTACAGACTTTTGGAGAAGCCTATATTTACAAGAAAGTGAGTGGGAGCTCTGTAGCATTTCTGATATTATATGTGGATGACATATTATTGATTGGAAATAATATAGAATTTCTGGATAGCATAAAGGGATACTTGAATAAGAGTTTTTCAATGAAAGACCTCGGTGAAGCTGCTTACATATTGGGCATTAAGATCTATAGAGATAGATCAAGACGCTTAATTGGACTTTCACAAAGCACATACCTTGACAAGGTTTTGAAGAAGTTCAAAATGGATCAAGCAAAGAAAGGGTTCTTGCCTGTGTTACAAGGTGTGAAGTTGAGTAAGACTCAATGTCCGACCACCACAGAAGATAGAGAGAAAATGAAAGATGTTCCCTATGCTTCATCCATAGGCTCTATCATGTATGCAATGCTGTGTACCAGACCTGATGTGTGCCTTGCTATAAGTCTAGCAGGGAGGTACCAAAGTAATCCAAGAGTGGATCACAGGAAAGCGGTCAAGAACATCCTGAAATACCTGAAAAGGACTAAGGATATGTTTCTCATATATGGAGGTGACAAAGAGCTCATCGTAAATGGTTACGTGGATGCAAGCTTTGACACTGATCCGGATGATTGTAAATCGCAAACCGGATACGTATATTTACTAAACGGAGGAGCTGTCAGTTGGTGCAGTTCAAAACAAAGCGTCATGGCGGGACCTACATCTGAAGCAGAATACATAGCTGCTTCAGAAGCGGCAAATGAAGGAGTCTGGATGAAGGATTTCATATCCGATCTAGGTGTCATACCTAGTGCATCGGGTCCAATGAAAATCTTTTGTGACAATACTGGTGCAATTGCCTTGGCAAAGGAATCCAGGTTTCACAAGAGAACCAAGCACATCAAGAGACGCTTCAATTCCATTCGGTATTTAGTCCAAGTGGGAGACATAGAAATTTGCAAGATACATACGGATCTGAATGTTGCAGACCCGCTGACTAAGCCTCTTCCACGAGCAAAACATGATCAGCACCAAGGCTCCATGGGTGTTAGAATCATTACTGTGTAATCTAGATTATTGACTCTAGTGCAAGTGGGAGACTGAAGGAAATATGCCCTAGAGGCAATAATAAAGTTATTATTTATTTCCTTATATCATGATAAATGTTTATTATTCATGCTAGAATTGTATTAACCGGAAAC
Organism: Triticum dicoccoides; assembly: GCF_002162155.2. Lineage (NCBI taxonomy): Eukaryota > Viridiplantae > Streptophyta > Magnoliopsida > Poales > Poaceae > Triticum > Triticum dicoccoides. Next base: position 464,079,063 of record NC_041386.1, read on the forward strand.
GTAATACATGTGTGAATACATAGACAAACATAGTGTCACTAGTATGCCTCTACTTGACTAGCTCGTTGATCGAAGATGGTTAAGTTTCCTAACCATAGACATGAGTTGTTATTTGATTAACGGGATCACATCATTAGGAGAATGATGTGATTGACTTGAGCCATTTCGTTAGCTTAGCACTTGATCATTTAGTTTGTTGCTATTGCTTTCTTCATGACTTATACATGTTCCCATGACTATGAGATTATGCAACTCCCGTTTACCGGAGGAACACTTTGTGTGCTACCAAACTTCACAACGTAACTGGATGATTATAAAGGTGCTCTACAGGTGTCTCCGAAGGTACTTGTTGGGTTGGCATATTTCGAGATTAGGATTGTCACTCCGATTGTCGGAGAGGTATCTCTGGGCCCTCTCGGTAATGCACATCACATAAGCCTTGCAAGCATTGCAACTAATAAGATTAGGTGCAGGATGATGTATTACGGAACGAGTAAAGAGACTTGCCTGTAACGAGATTGAACTAGGTATTGAGATACCGACGATCAAATCTCGGGCAAGTAACATACCGATGACAAAGGGAACAACATATGTTGTTATGCGATCTGACCGATAAAAGATCTTCGTAGAATATGTAGGAGCCAATATGAGCATCCAGGTTCCACTATTGGTTATTGACCAGAGACGTCTCTCGGTCATGTCTACATTGTTCTCGAACCCGTAGGGTCCGCACGCTTAACGTTACGATGACAGTTTCATTATGAGTTTATATATTTTGATGTACTGAAGGTTCTTCAGAGTCCCGGATATGATCACGGACATGACGAGGAGTCTTGAAATGGTCGAGACATAAAGATCGATATATTGGACGGCTATATTCAGACACCGGAAGTGTTTCGGGTGATTTCGGAAAAAACCGGAGTGCCGGAAGGGTTACCAGAACCCCCCGGGGAAGTATTGGGCCTTAGTGAGCCTGAGGGCAGAGAGAGGGCAGCAGCCGAGGAGGTGGCACGCCCCCTCCCATGGGGAGTCCGAATTGGACTAGGGGAGGGGGGGTGCGGCCCCTCTTTCCCTCTCCCTCTCCCTCTCTTTCCTTCCCCCTTCTCTCTTCCTAGTTAGACTAGGAAAGGGGAGTCCTACTCCTACTAGGAGGAGGACTCCCTCCTCCTTGGCGCGCCCCAAGGGCCGGCCGGCCTCTCCCCCTTGCTCCTTTATATACACGGGCAGGGGGGCACCTCTAGACACACAAGTTGATCTTCGTGATCGTTCTCTTAGCCGTGTGCGGTGCCCCCCTCCACCGTAATCCTCGATAATATTGTAGCGGTGCTTAGACGAAGCCCTGTGACGGTAGAACATCAAGATCATCACCATGCCGTCGTGCTGACAGAACTCTTCCCCGACACTTTGCTGGATCGGAGTCCGGGGATCATCATCGAGCTGAACGTGTGCTAGAACTCGGAGGTGCCGTAGTTTCGGTGCTTGATCGGTCGGGCCGTGAAGACGTACGACTACATCAACCGCGTTGTGCTAAAGCTTCCGCTTCCGGTCTACGAGGGTACGTAGATAACACTCTCCCCTCTCGTTGCTATGCATCACCATGATCTTCCGTGTGCGTAGGAAAATTTTAAAATTACTATGTTCCCCAACACCGACGTCCTCTCTGAGCTAATCTCAATCAATCCACATATCGCCCTACTACAAGAGTCCAAACTTGACACGCTACTGGATCCAAAACTAAGCTCATTCACGCCTCGTCAGCTTGATCAAGTTTTTACCTTACCTGCTGTAGGCACTGCGGGTGGCACCATCACTGCCGTTAACTCTGCCATGTTTCAAGTGATCTCCTTCTCTCACCTCTCTTTCTCCTCAACCCTGATACTGCGCTCAATGACAACTGACCGTAACATAGCCATCACTAACATTTACGCCCCTTCCTCACGCGCTCTCAAGCAACAATTCTTTGATGAACTATCAGCTATCGCCCAACCATATGTTTCGTCCTGGCTACTCGTCGGTGACTTCAACCTCCTACGTTTCCCCTCAGACAAAAACAATGATGCGTTTAGACACACCGAGGCCAACGCTTTCAACCAAACAATTGATGAGCTTGCCCTCATCGAGTTACCACTTATAGACCGCCAATTCACTTGGACTAACAACAGAACCACACCCACCCTAGAACGCATCGACCGCACCTTCTTCAACTTAGCCTGGGCTGATGCCTTCCCTAACTCCTCACTCACATCCCTCACGCGTTTCACGTCTGATCACGCCCCCCTCATCATTCATGTCACCACAACAATCCCGCGCTCAAACTTCTTTAAATTCGAATCTGCTTGGGCCAATTTGCAACCCTGTCGAGATATCATCTCCTCGGTTTGGGCCTCACATCGGCCCACTTCGCCGCCCAACTCTGCCGCATCCCTCGCCGCACTGCTCAAACAAACTCAGGTCGCGCTTAAAAAATGGGCTCGCTCGCGCCTTCCCGCCCCCTCCGCGAATCTCGCTGCAAAATTGCCATCTCTGCTCTCGATCACGTAGAAGAATCTAGGACTCTCTCCCCACCAGAACAACTCACATGTAAGATCATCGTTTCTCTCCTAAAAGGCACCATTCTAGAAAAAATGTCCTACTGGAAATGGTGTGCCAAAGTGTCCCGAGCAATTCATGGCGGTGAAAACTCCAGGTTCTTCCACATGTCCGCCTCACAACGGCTTCGAAAAAACAAAATCTTCTCCCTCACTTGAGACGGCTCGGTTTTACCTCGCATCACCAAAAAGCTGACATCCCGTGAGAATTTTTTGTCACGCTCATCGGCTCTACTGCCTCCACGACTTGGCCTTTTGATCTCGCGTCGATATATCCTCACCCCATACCTGGTCTTCATGCCCTTGACGCACATTTCACCGAAGATGAGATCAAATTGGCCTTCTTCCAAATGAACCCACAAGCAAGCCCCGGCCCCGATGGTTTCGGCCCATCCTTCTATAAAACCTTCTGGCCCCCTATCAAGCAGGTATATAACGACCTCGATGCGGCTATAGCTCCCACGTGTCGAGGCACGACTTAGAGGCATAACCGCATTGAAAGCAATGTCGCAAGTCAGGCAATCATTACAACATCCCATGTAATATATAATAACAGGGGGAGATAACATAGTTGGCTTACACTCGCCACGTCACATCAGAGTACATAAATAACATCCATCAAACAAATCACTCATGGCCCGACTACGGTGCCAAAATAGAAAAGACCCCCAACATGCGACAAGGTCCTGAATCGATAACCCCAACTAGGCACCACTACTGATCATCCGGAAAAGACACATAGTATCGCTGAGAGTCCTCGTCGAACTCCCACCTGAGCTCGTAATCGTCAACTGGAGCAGAGTCACCTGGACCTGCATCTGGAGTTGTAGCATCTGTGAGCCACAGGGACTCAGCAATCTCACACCCACGCGATCAAAACTATTTAAGCTCATGGGAATGAATAAGGCAAATATATGTGGAGCTGCAGCAAGCGACTAGCATATGTGGTGGCTAACTTATACGCAAAAGAGAGCGAGAAGAGAAGGCGAAGCACGAGCGAGAAGCTAAAAGAACATCCTGCGCAAGCATAACTCCAACACCGTGTCCACTTCCCGGACTCCGCCGAGAAGGGGCCATCATGGTAACACACACGGTTGATTCATTTTAATTAAGTTTAGTTCAAGTCATCTACAACCGGACGTTAACAAATTCCCATCTGCCCATAACCGCGGGCACGGCTTTCGAAAGATCAATCCCTGCAGGGGAGTCCCAACTTAGCCCATAACAAGCTCTCACGGTCAACGAAGGAATAGACCTCCACCCAAGACACACCGATCAGACTCGGTATCTCGGTACAACAAGATGATTCGACAGGTTAAAACAAGTCCAGCAACACCGCCTGAATGTGCCGACAAATCCCGATAGGAGCTGCACATATCTCTTTCTCAGGGCACACTCAGATGAGCGCTCCGTACAACTAAAACCAAACCTCGAGTTTCCCCGAGGGGGCGCTGCACAGGACTCTAGTTCGGACCAACACTCAGAGGAGCACTGGCCCGTGGGGGGCTAAAATAAGATGACCCTCGGGCTCCGAAAACCCAAGGGAAAAGGGGCTAGGTGGCAAATGGTAAAACCAATGTTGGGCATTGCTGGAAAAGCTTTAATCAAGGCGAACTATCAAGGGGTTCCCATTATAACCCAACCGGGTAAGGGACGCAACAATCCGGGAACATAACACCGATATGACGGAAACTAGGGCGGCAAGAGTGGAACAAAACACTAGGCGAGAGGCCGAGCCTTCCACCCTTTACCAAGTATATAGATGCATTAAGATAACATAGCAATATAATGATATCCCAACAAGAATATAAATGTTCCAACAAGGAACGGCTCCAATCTTCACCTGCAACTAACAACGTTATAAGAAGGGCTGAGCAAGGCGGTAACATAGTCAATCAATGGTTTGCTAGGACAATGGTGGGTTAGAGGTTCAACATGGCAATTGGGAGGCTGACAAGCAAAAGGTAGGCATCGAAGCAGTGGCAAAGCGAAAGAGCGAGCAAACTAGCATAGCAAAGATAGTAGTGATTTCGAGGGTATGATCATCTTGCCTGCACAGTTGTCAGAGTTGACTGGATCCTCACAAGCAAACTCAACGGGCTCCTCGGTAGCAAACTCGTCTCCCGGCTCTACCCAACAAGACAAACAAGCAACAAGGATACAATCAACCACGGCAAGACCAAGCAATATGATGAAATGACGATATGCTATGCGGGATGCGATGCGGGATGCAAAATGCAAGATATGACAGGAAATGCATGAACCTGGCATCAACTTGTAAAACCAAGTGTGCCACTGGATAGAGGGGATGAAATCGCTTGAAAACGATATAAAGATCATTGGAATCGGAGCTACGGTTTGGAAATGGCGAGCGTTTTAAGATATGACACCGGTCTGCGATTTACAGCAAGTAGGCATCTAAATGCAACGAAATGAACATGCTACAGCCACCAAACATGAAAACAAAAAACATGGCAGTGATGTACACAAGATGGTTGACAAAACACTAGCACTGAGCCATAGGCAAATTCATCCATTAAGAGGTTCAAACAAGCATGGCTAAAACGCAAATGCAAAACAGATTTCAGACTTAGTGAAATTAACACTAGTCTGAAATTTCAGATCACGATGCTCTCTTCGGAGCAGCAAAACAACATGATAGAAAACCTGAACATGACAAGTAAGAACATGGCATGGAGCTACTCAACAAGCTTAATAAAACACCCAAAGTGACCTGGGGCCAAAAGGGTTCACAAAATACTCTACCGAGCTCACGAACATCGCTCGAACACAATCAGTTTTCAGACTTAGTGAAAACTGAGACATGCTGAAATTTAACTCACGAAGGCATGTAAACGAGCTCGATGCACTCGCTACGGTGCAAGTCATGGCAAGGAAAACATATCACCAGCAAGAAGGCACAAAGTGCTAGCTACACATGGCAAGAACAAAGGCATAACATGCATGGAACACTAACGGTAGCATCGGCGAAATCGCAAACAAGTTGACGATCTGCCCAGATTAACAACGAAGCAAAAGTTGAGCTCGATTGAGTCAACCTAGAGCACTCCACAAATGCCAACAAAGACATGGATGGATAGAGCATAACTTAAATATCAAAACTCCCTTACTGATCATCCTCAAAAGAGGCACGGATCACTAGGAAACAAGCTGGACATATAGCATCATGAACTAAAATATCCCAGACTTAGTGAAAATCACTAAGTCCCTGGAATCTGCAATCTCAGGTACCTCTCTTCGCAAGCTTGCACAAGACAACACACACATCCTAAAAATGCATGGGTGACACCTCTGGAAATAAGACAAAATGCTTCACAATACATCCCAAAGGGGCACAGGCATATCATGCACGAATTAAACATAGCAAAAATGACAAAAGTGCATGATGAACTAACGGATCTGCAATTTAACTCACGAAGCCTCCTTCTAACAGCATTTTGGGTATCAAGATGACCTCAAATGCAAATGATGCAATGTAATGAAATGATGTACATGTCGAGACGAAGATTTTGATATATCATACGCCTAAAACGGATCTACGGTTGCGGAGATACGAGCAGTCAAAGATAGCATAAAAAATCTGGGAGTTAGGGTTTCGGGGGAGAGGGAGTCAACCCCAGATCTAGATCCAGCGCACGGATCCCGAGGCGGCGCCGGAGCACTGTTCACGCCGGAGCTCCTGTAGCTCGCCGGCGAGGGGGCCGTGGCCGTGGCGGCTGCCGGCGACGAGGAGGCGGCGAGG